>NC_134537.1:144079299-144412870 GCF_050624435.1 Tenrec ecaudatus
TAAAAACAAGTTCATTAAGTAAGATCAAATTGATGACGCTATTTCTGAAGATCGAGAACGAAGACTAGCAGTGGGAGACACAGGAGGATATAGCTTTATGTTTGAGTGATATGTTAAAATTTTTTGTGTATTATATAATTAAAATGTTAAGTATATCAAAGTAGTAGAACTAAAAACGCTTTTATTAAAAGATATCTCCGAATTTTACCAGATTGATTACTGCTTGCCCGGGTGTTCTGTGGCACCTGTGTTTTTATAAGTTTTCAGGGAAATGTAAGAAGTATAAGATGCTTCTTTCCACAGGGAGAAGGAATGTGTTATCTTAAACCTTATTAGGCAATCTACACTATCCCTGTACTCAAGTATTACATTCCTGTACTTCCAGGAGTCAATTACTGTATTTTCTTTAGGAATATCCTGACGGAAAATTCCATTAAATTAGATTGTTGGTGTACACAATAAGTCTTTTCTCCTGATGTGTGCTTTTCTTAGTACTACTTAAGAAAAACTACTTCAAAAAAATTTTTTTTAATGTTTTAAAGAAAGAAACACTACTTCAGCTGGAGTTACCTTTCATCACAAATGAAGGCTTTTTACCTTTGGGTTGTTTTCCAACTTTAAGGCAGGATAATTATGAAAACTGTTTTTACCCTCCTGTTTGTAGTTTTGATGAGCAGCCATTATTCTGCTTCCATCCTATGTCTAAATTTACATGATCACATTAGAAATACAAGCAGATGGGGTAGAAAAAAAAAGGCGGGAGGGGGTTAAAAAAAATACAAGCAGATGTACTTTCCATTGACCTCAAATGACCTGGGGCATGTTCTGGTGTGATTGTAAAGGATGAGAGTAAACTATAATTGATAAGCAATCCTTCCACCTTTTATACATTGAGCCTCTACCCCACCTGTAATAAATCTTGTCAGTGAGCCTAAACTCGTCATGGTCTTGAAGGTTAAAACTTGAAATTCGTCATTAGCCAAGGAAACACTATTTGCAATGTACATTTGAATGAAATGTACCATTACATTCTTGTCTTTTGTTTTTAACTTTGGAATTAAAAGCTTGCCTTAGTGTATTTTCATTATATTAATTAGGAGTGTTCTAGTAGTTTTATTCGTTAGAATTGTGTAGTGTGCTCTATAAACTAAAGTCATCGTGGAAATAAAAATGTTTTTGAAATAGCAAGGACTCACTATGAGAAAGCAATATTTTCTGATCTTTTCTGTCTGCTTCATTGCCATAGATTATTAGGTCAGATCTCATTGCTCTGACCCAATATCTAACTCAAAAAGTTATTTATAACCATCTTAACCTTATTCACAGAATGCATAATCGAATACAGTACCAAAATTTATTAGCCTTTTTATATATAATAAGTACAAATGAGACATCTTTATTCTGGGCTTAGAATTCTGTCAGTAAATGATTCAAAGCATGTAAGCCTGTTAGGATTCCAGTTCTGCTTCTGTAAGGTTGGGAATTGATTTACTGGTGATTCTAAAAATATTCTACAACATGCTAATGAAGGTTTTTCACTCTGTGTAATAATGACCCAAAAATCCTCTCACAAATGTTAAGGATCCTTTAGGCTAGTGGTTCTCTACCTTCTTAATGCTGAAATCCTTGAATACAGTTCCTTATCTTGTGGTGACCCCCAACCATACATGTATTTTCGCTGCTACTTCATAACTGTGGTTTTGCCACTGTTAGGAATCGTAATGTAAATATCTGATATGCAGGATGTATTTTCATTGTTACAAAATGAACATAATTAAAGCATAGTGACTAATCACAAAACAATATATAATTAATATTATGAAATATTTTTGTGTTTTCCGATGGTCTTAGGTTTCCCTTGTTAAAGGGTCTTTCGACCCCCAAAGGGTCAAGCCTCTGCTTTAGGTAGTCAGTGTTGTATTTAGCTGCTTCACTGTAGTTTTGTTGGTGTTATTCCCTTTGATATATTTCAAAGAAATTGAGTGCTCATCACTTTAAAATAAGTCATTTTTCTTTATTATCACTAAAAACTGATTCGTTTTGTTTCTTATAGTCAGTTTTCTCATTATAGGCTCTAAAGCAGCAGCAGCAGAAAAAGCAGCAGCAGCAGCAATGCAGGCCCAGCATGTCCATCTCTTCCAACCAACATCTTTCTCTGAAGACTGTCAAAGCAGCCAGTGACTCTGTGCCTGCCAAGCCAGGTAGGCAAAGTCTATCTCTTCCAATGGAAGATTTTCCTCCATGTTTCAACCCATAATCTACATTTAAATTATTATACTTACATAACCTTTCTGTTGTTAAATCGTCAATATAATTCTTCCAGGAAAACAACTAGGGGGAAGGAATTTCAATGCAAAATAATAAAGAGCATTTTAATAGAAAGCATCAATGGAATTTACATGTAGAAATGAGATTAATGACCAACTTCCAAGATGTTGAAATTAATAATCCGTGGAAATCTCTATCTACTTGGTAACCTTAGACAGATGCTCTCAAGAGGCTCAGAGTGAACTCTTTACCAAATCACTCCTATAAAACTTTAAAAGTTTTCTTTAAAATATCAGCTACCTGTGAATTTCCACTGGATTTAGCCACAGACCTTTGGAATTTTGTTGTTGTTGCTTATTTTTAATCTAAGGTAATCTAGATGTAGAATTTGAATTTCATTATATAATTTAGTTTGATGCCATATCTTATTATATGAGTCTACCAGACTTAGTCTGTGTCATGTAAAACTTGGCCTTTTTTAAAATTAAATACTTTTATTGGGGGCTCTTACACCTTTCATCATAATCCAAACATGCATCCATTCTGTCAAGCACATTTGCACATGTTGCCATCATCGTTTTCAAAGCATTTTCTTTCTACTTGAGCCCTTGATCTTAGCTCCTCATTTTTTGCCTCCCTCCGTCATGAATCCTTGATAATTTATAAATTATTATTTTCATATCTTATATCGTACGCTGTCTCCCTTCACCCATTTTTCTGTTGTCTGTCCCCCAGGGAGGGGGTAATATGTAGATCCTTGTGATAGGTTCCCTCTTTGTCCAGTCACCTTCCCCTTACTCTCCTGGTATCACTACTCTTATTATTGGTCCTGAGGATTGTACCTGTCCTGGATTCCCTGTGTGTGGGCTCTTATCGGTAGCTGTGTCCATGTTCTGGTCTAGCCAGATTTGTAAGGTAGAATTGAGGTCATGATAGTGGGGGGAGGAAGCATTAAAGTACTAGAGGAACATTGTATGTTTCATCAGTGCTACACTGTACCCTGACTGAACTTGGAATTTCTTTAGGAAGAAATTATATGCCAAAAAGCAAATGACATACTTGAAGGAAGTGAATGGCTTTATTTTCATTTTTGACTTCATAATCATAGACTCAGATAAAACTCCATTTAGGTTAACAGTGAATGATTAATTATTTGATTGGTTGATTTCTACCCATAGCTTCAGTGTCACTGGTCATTGCCTATCTCTCCCTCTAGCAATGTGGGAAGGAAAGCACTCTGATGGGCAGTCGAGCAGCCCCCAGAACGCAAACTCCAGTTTTTGTTCCTCAGTGAAAGTGGAAAATCCTCTGCTGGCTTTGGGGAAGAAGTCATTTCAGAGGGCTGACAGGCTCCACACAAGTAAGTGAATTTACAAAGACTTTAGCTGCCGGAGTGTGTTAACAATGCCTGCAATTTGTTGACTATTTTAATCTTGTTTTGAGTTATGATTTGACCTTATTTCTCCTCTTGGTAATATGATTTTTAAGAATAGAAAGGTATCATGGAAGGAATTGAGTTAATATATATTTTCCCCCACCTGTTTCATCCTCTCCTTTAAGCTCTGGACTCTCTTCAATTTCCTCTTTAGCCTATCCTTCTTGAACTTTATTTCAGAAAAAGGTTTATTTCTTTTCCTGCCATCATATCATTCAGCATTATTTATGACTTAAACCTTTTTTCTGTTCCCACTGGAAAAAAAATAGTATGGAAATAGAAAAGATATAATCTATGAAGGTCAAAATGAAAAGGAAACAACAGGCAGACAGGTGATGTGAACACATTTTGAAAAACGGACCTGGCTTTTTTCCTCAGAGTTTTTAGGATACCTGCAGAGCAAATGCTAGTGAGAGACAAGCCTCTAAGACTTCAGAATGCTGCAAAGGCTGGGGAATGGGAGCTGTCATTTTCACAGATGAGAAGGGGGAGGTATTTGGAAGAAAAGAAGGATGTTCATTGAAAGATATTTAAAAGCAGTCTACTGAGCCATAGTGTTTCCAAATTCTTGGATGCTATACATCGCTGGCGACATAGAGTGAGGCACTGTACTAAAATCAGGTAAAGAAGTGAAAAATACTGACTTAGTGACCTTCCTGCTTAGCTTCTAAAATACTAATTTTTAGGTACTTTGGAAATGATTTTGGAGACCCATGATCAACTGAATGAAACTGTACCATGATCTTCGCCTTCCCCCGATAGGTTGTAGATTAGATTATTATGATCCACAGGATTTTCACTGGCTGAATGGGGGGATTAGGTATCATAGCAATATGCAAGTTATCACTGACAAAGGCGATGGCTGAACTTGGGTCTCTTATGTGGTGGGGTAGAATTGTACCATTCAATCACTGTTATCCCACTGTGCTCCACCAGAAGTTTAGTGGATTAGATCATAGATAAATTGGCTACCTCCATAAAAATACCTGCAGGTGCGTTTATAGGTTCACAATTAACCAGCGTTTATTTTGGTCATGTTTCTGTGAGGCTCCCTCGTTTACAAGACCCACCCGTACACCCAACGTGCCAAGGCAGCTTTTGTGTGCCTCCCTCTTGTGATTCCTAAAGGTCACCAGACATTTGGAAAAACCTCCATCATGAGAGAGAAAATCTGACCTATAGTAACTCAGAGGGAAGGGAAAGGGTAATAGGATGGCCGAAATTTTAAAAGTATAATAGAAATATAAAAAGGTAACAGAAATTTCCCAGAAAGCATATCAAATAGCTAAACAGATGTTTAATAGTAAAGGAGGAGTCGGAATATTGGAGAACCAGCACAGGCTTCCCATACCGCATACATAGGAATCAGAAAGAGCAACACTTGGAAGCGAAGCAGTGTAGTGTGAGAGAAATAATATACGAACAATTTTTAGAATTGTAAGTCACAGTATTTGAAATTGAATAGGTGCCAGGAAATATGACTTTAAAAAACAAAAAGCTACACTAAGGCATATTCTTTTCAATAAAAACAAAAACCACCCAGGACGACTAGAAGAAGTAGTGCTCCTTATGAAAAAACTCAAAACTGAGATGGTTAACATTTCAACTCCGTTCTGAGAGAAATTTATTCCGTACTTATATTTCACTTATGTATTTCAACTCCATTTAAAGCATTAAGCTCAAGAATAGAATTAATATTTTTTCAGACATAATTCTTTCTACAAACTTGGTTTGATTCTAGGTGGACTTGTAAATTTGATCATGTTCTGAGAGGCAATTTGGAAGTATCTCCCATATTTAAACACCCTTTGATCATTAATTTTGCCAGTAGGCGTTTAAAATATTCATTTATTAAACAAAGGCTTACAGAAGGTTTGTTCATATGCCAAGCACAGGCTTAGGACCTCAGGGATAGGGATGAACAGCACAGAGTTCCTTCTTGAGGTGTCTGTGTGTATTTTCAAAACACATAGAAGTTGCTTCTTTTACATAAATCATAACTTTTGCATCATTTACATGAAATGTTTTATTATAATTTATTTTGGTAAAGGTTTTTAAAAAAATAATTTTATTGGGGGCTCTTACAGCTCTTATCACAACCCATACATACATCCAATGTGTCAAGCACATTTGTACACGTCTTGCTATGATCATTTTCAAAACATTTTCTTTCTACTTCGGCCCTTGGTATCAGTTCATTTCTCCCCTTTCCTTCCCTCCCTTCCTCATGAACGCCTTGACAATTTATAAATTATTTTTTTCATGTCTTACACTAACTGTTGTCTCCCTTCACCTACTTTTCTGTTGTCCTTCCCCCAGGGAGGGGGTTATATGTAGATCATTGTGATTGGTTCCCCCTTTCTCTCCCAACTTTTCCCTTACCCTCCTGGTATCACTACCTTCATTATTGGTCCTGAGGGGTTTATCTGTACTGGGATTCCTTGTCTCGGGAGCTCTTATCTGTACCAGTGTACATGCTCTGGTCTAGCCAGATCTGTAAGGTAGAATTGGGTTCATGATAGTGGGGTGGCAGAGGGTGGGGGAGGCATTAAAGAACTGGAGGAAAATTGTATGTTTCATCGTTGCTACACTACACCCTGACTGCTCATCTCCTCCCCCATCATTTTAACCTTTTAGTACTATTTAAAAGTGTTTTTTCCACCATGTATAGTACCTTTTTTTCTTAGATTAAAACTTGTTTTCCTTTAAGTAAATGAGAAGACAGTTTTGCTCCATATGCCAGAAAACCCAACAAAAAAATAAAGTGGTAAACAAAAATATTTTCAGAAAATATAACAGACACTTTAATATTATACAAAAAGTTTATACATATTAAAAGCATACATAACTACCATGAGGTAAGCATGTAAAAGAGCACACATAGAAAATATATTGTAAAGGAAATAATATGTATATGGGAACATTTTTCAAAGAAGTTCGTAATAAGATTCTACTTTCCTATTAAATACAAAAATACAGCTGGAAGAAGGAGCTGTGTAATTGCATGATTATAAGGAAAAGGCTTCATCCTGTTAATCCTACTGCCAGTCTACTTACTATCAAAATCCTTATTACTTCAAATATTCTTTTCTTTGATTATAGCATGTCTTCCATTACAATATCAACAAAAAAATCAGGACACAAAATAATTCAGTCATGAACGGGCTGGCTAGAGTTTATGGAGAAACAACGTAAGGAGGCCATAATGATTCATTTCCTCTCCCCTCCCTCCCCCCAGGACAAATGAAAAGAACTAAATGTGCTGAAATTGATGTTGAGACACCAGATTCCATTCTGGTTAATACAAATCTGCGAGCATTGATCAACAAACACACCTTTTCAGTTCTCCCTGGAGATTGCCAACAACGACTGCTTCTACTGCTTCCAGAAGTGGATCGACAGGTATGTTCAAACCTAAGTCCTCTGTGGCTTCCCTCACTCACTCTTTAGAATTACTTAAGAATCTTTAAAAAAAAAATTTTTTTTTTTTTAAATCATTTGGGTTCTTGTAGAAAAGTGATGTTTGGGCCACTAAAGAAGAAATAAGGCTCTTTTAATGGAAGCAGTCTTTTCTTAAGAGTAGTTTTTTGGCATGTAATTCATAAATCACAATTTAATCACTCAATAATATTAAGAAGAGTTGTGCAGTCACCACACAACCAATTTCAGAACATTTTCTTTTCCTCCTGATCGTTGTTGTTAGCTTCCCATTTCTCCGCTAAGCTTCCTTGCCATGCCGCTAGGTCATTGTTAAAGCAGGTACTGCCTTTGTAGATTTACCCATCCTGCATTCCAGAGACAGAACATGAAAGCAAGACACAAAGCAAACCACACACAACAATAAAACAAAACAAAAGGCTCAATAAAAAAGAAGACAGAAAATATTGAAATCTGAAATGACTTTAAAATAGATCAAAAGGGAGATCACATGATAAGGTGTTATCTTTTGGCCTAATCACATTTGTCACAATTGACTTTACAGCGCTCTCTGTCTGATAACACATCCCTGGACAATGGTCAGAAGGGATTCACCAATGGCTTACATCCCTTTGGGGATCTTTCAAAAGGATGTTAGCCTACTGTAAGCCAGATGTTCACAATTTAAACTCTGGTAACATTCCCTCCTGCGGATTTTGATTTTTTACATTTACAATCATTGGATCACACAGGCTGGTGCGCTTCTTATGTGGAATATTTGACACCTCACTTAGGTGGCAGCTTGTTTTAAAACAAGCTTTTAAGACCCTAGACGCAGTTCTTAGAACCAGTCACCATCTGATTTCTTCACTATACTTTGCTGTAGCACCCATATCTTCAGTGACCTCTTCATGAGGACAAGCATCAGGTAAGTCCATGTCATAGGAACTAATTGTTCTTAGGTTAGGGCTACAATTCAATGCAATCCCCAAGTCCATTAACATCTGGTTTGTATATGTTTCTGGTTCACTTTAAAAACATCGTTATCAAAAAACCCCAGAAAACATCGTTATCAGTTTGTAATGAGAACATTATAAATCAATCCCAAGGGATATAAGGTAATTCTATTGATAGTATCATTAATTTAGCCAGTGATATAGAATTTAAAACACTGTTTTCTTTGTTGTTTTGTTTTGCTTTTTTAAAACACTGAGGAGAGAAAGAAATTTTACATGTAGAGGCAGACCACCATACATGAATTGCTGACTTTTCCTGATAAATGCTTAAGTAACTGAGCACTATTTATACCAACAATAAGGATTGGAAATAAGGCAGAACTTTCGATAACACTCATTTGCATACCTGCCAGACTAACACATGTAATTAAAAAACACAGCAATGAGGACATGAAAAGAGTAACTATATGGCAGTCCAGGCCACCATGTTGGGCACCCTCACAGTAAGAGATCTGAGCCAAATTACAATGACCACCAGTTCCATAACCTTATGAAAGCACTCTTTAAAAAGTGAGGGCTTTAAGGTTTATAAAGGAGGCCTAGTGGTGGTGTGGTAAAGAGTTGGGCTGCGATCTGCATGGCCTGCAGTTTGAAAGTACCAGGCGGTCCACGCGAGACAGGTTTTCTACTTCTGTGAAGTTACAGTCTCAAAACCCACAGGGAAAGTTCCACCCTATTCTTGGGGTCACCCACCATGAGTCAGAATTGACTCGGGCAGTGAGTTGGTTTTGATTTTTTTAAGTTTATAAAACTAAGACAAAACTCTCTTACCGGAATATCATGATGAAAAAATAAATTGTACCCAGTTATCTACTGATGCAGGTAGTGAGAAAGGGCTAGAGAGCTATTTGGTCCAGAATTCACAGTGGACTGGGAAAGGTTAGGAATAGGCCAAAGATCTGAATGTGGGAATAATAAGATACACCTGACAACAAGGAATTATCATGGTTATTTTTATTCTTTTACTGATTTTTTATTATAGACCATTTATTGCTTTTGTACTATAGAAGTTATGACAATATGTGCTATACTTTTAAACAAAAGTAGCAAGATTTCTTCAAACAGGCTTTTATCGCTGGAGAATGGAGTTGAACAGGAGGAGTGGTATACAGAATGGGTATTTTTTAGGTGATACATTAAAAAATAAAGGTTTCGATACATGGTATTAGGAGTGTATTAGTATGATATACATCATCTTTCTATAGATTAAATGTACTTACATGCTTTTCTATAATGAAAGGAAAGTGAGATGCCACATGACATACTAACTTAAGCTTTTCATTGTCTATTCTTTGACCCAGGTTGGTGCAGATGGTTTGATGAAATTAAATGGTTCAGCCCTAAACAATGAGTTCTTCACCTCAGCAGCCCAAGGATGGAAGGAAAGACTCTCAGAGGGTAAGTGTCCCTTGGAATAGCCTTTTGAACCGGTATATTCCTATGATCCTGGAACCACTATGAGGACATGTTGTCTCCTTTCTGCATCTATATTGTAGTTGAGAAACGAAGGAAGACAAAGGACAGAATGTTTCCATAAGGTAACACTATTCCTCTGTGGGACATACTGCTAGACTCCCTTCTGTATTCAGTATAGTCAGGTTTGGCTCCAGATGTTTCTTTAATCCTAATTTTGTAAGTTTAGGATAGTGCTAGAAATGGGAATTTTAATAATAGTAAAGAATTGGAGTTCTTTTATGATGCTATTTGTCACTGTTAAGCAGTATTTGCCCTTATTTTTGCCTAAATTAAAAATAAAAAGAGGGCGGTTGTGGTGCCCAGTGGGGAGCAGGTCTGGAGTTAGCTGCTGGGCCCAAAACTAAGTGGGAAGCTCCCCGGCCAGCGCCTTGGTGGCATGATAGAGTGAGAGGAATCTTCTGTGCATGATGTGGAATGTCAGATCTGGTCACTATGGTACGAGAACAAAAGTGCATATTGGGCCACATTGTGTACCGCTCAAAAAAAGGAAATGGATAAACATGTGGAGCATGTTGCACCACAGGGAACTGGAGAACCTGAAGGGCAGGATTGGTACAGAAATGGTGCCCCTGGTTTAGAATGAACAAGAGGTCTTGGTTCTGGATGGGGAGCCTGACCTGTCCAATCTAGAAAGATTCCAGTGGGAAGGTATCTCCATCCCCTCCCCGTAGGGTTGACAAGGAAACGGAGCCTGTCGGAGAGCAGCGTGATCACGGACAGGGCCCCTGTGTATAGCTTCTTTAGTGAGGAAGATGCAGGCAGAGAAATGAGCCCCGGCAGATGGTTTTACCTGGCACCTCACTGAAGGCTACCCAGAGTCAGAAAGTGACCTAGGGCTTTAAACAGGAAACAACACGTATGGCTGCTTCCCTAGGAATAGGTGAAGTGAATGAAAATGTGAAGACCCAAAGGCGTCATAGTACTCACTTACCCCCCTGATGCGTTTGTCAAAAGGCCTAAGCAGTCAGGAGAGTTCTACAACACCTTCAGAAAATCAGAGTGCCCAAGAAAGCAACAGGGAAGGCAACTCATCAAATTACTCCTTTCGTCCTTGTAAAGTCCAGTTGGGTGGATGCAGCCACAGAGAGCAGCTGCACGTCGGGTACTGAACAAAATGATGGCCAGAGTAGCAGAAGGAAGCGCAGGGGCACAGTTGATGGATCATCTGAACTCCCACATCTTGAGAGGAAAAAACAAGGGAAGAAAAATTAAACAGAAAAGAAGGTTCTCAGATTGAACAGCTGTTGACTATTTCTCTGAAGGAGGAAGAAGTAAGCAAATCTTTGCAGTGCATGAATAACAAGCGTTTGCAAGCTGGGGCAGCCCTGCAAATAGCCCGTGTTTGAAGTCCAGCGGCTCCTTATGCTCAAAACAGATACTGATGGAGATGAGGGCCCACAGGGCTGCAGGAAACGCACAGACCTTCTGAGCATCCCAATCAGGTTTCCTGTAGCCTTTCACGAGAACAAAGGAACAGTAGATCACAAACATCTACTGATGCCCCACTGCTGCCTTCTCTTTTTCTCAGTGTTCCTGGACCTTCCACCATCGTCTCATGTGTCTCCCATCATTCACATTTGCTTTCCAAGCCCCTGGCAGTATCCCTAATCCGGACTCCTCAGTTCAGATTATCAAGAGCCCGTGTCTCCTGAACGTGAGGAGAGTGGATGCTGTGCCGCAGGTGTCTGCTGGTGGTGTGCCCACGGAATCACCACAAGCTAAGCTTTTTTCTTAGCATGCAAGCTCTTTTCTCTGATAGTGTTACTAGAACAATTTTGTATTCATGATGTAAAGTCGTTTCATGCAAAATAAATAAAAACCAAGCTAAAAGTAAAAAGAAATAGCATTTTGTTCTTTTTAAAGATTGAGAGATACAATGTAAATATTAAATGTATTCCACATGCTATATGTAATTCATTTAGAACCAGAACATTTTACTAAATAAAGATAATGGATGGGAATTATTGGCTGTAGGTACTGGTTTGTCATATATACATCATGATTACAACTTTGATTTAACTGATTCAGTAAGGTTAAATGATAAAATAAATGGTGATTTTGTTTGTTTCTGTGAGCACAGCATATGGTATTTGTCAATATTAGTTGCTACACGTAATGTTCATAGCAAAAAGATGGAAACTATTCCAATGTCCAAATTGTGGTTGATCATGATTGTTTTGTTTTTTTAAATACCGATGCCAAGGCTCCCTGTCAGTGATTTTTGTTTAACCAGTGGAGGCTGGTGTATTCTGATTTCTACAGGATCTTTCATGACTAAATAAAAAGTAGCAAGCAACATTTTTTTCTGTTAAATATCTGGTTTTTGTTTTTAATGCATTATAGGTGAATTTACACCTGAGATGCAGGTGAGAATTCGACAAGAAATTGAAAAGGAGAAAAAAGTGGAGCCATGGAAAGAACAATTTTTTGAAAGCTACTATGGTCAGAGGTAATCCCAAGACAGGGCCCCTAAGCCAAATGTTAGTTCTCTGTAGTTGTCACTCAGTACCTTTCAGAGAATCGAGTCCCAGGGACCGTCTGTTGTTCATTTCACCTCTTCTCTACTGAGAATGTTCTAAAATGGAATCTGAGGTGCATGGACTTGCATGGCTCCAACACAGTGTCATCATGAACAGAATGTTTTGTTCATTTGTTTTAATTTTATTATCTTGAATTAAATTATCTTTCTTTGAAAAGCTTAGCTGTTTTTAACGTAGGAACGTTATACAATATGAAAATACTAAGGTTCTACACATTTTATTTTTTTTAATTTAATAAATCATTTTATTGGGGCTCATACAACTCTTATCACAATCCACACATACATCAATTGAGTAAAGCACCCTTATACATTCGTTGCCCTCATCATTCTCAAAATTCGCCTTCCACTTGGGTTCCTGGAATCAGCTCGTTTTCCTTTTTTTGGCTCAACACATTTTAAAAGTAATATTTAAGCATTCCTCAAAATAACATCCTAAATAATCCTCAGAATACTGTTATGTGAAGCTTAAGTGTAATTCAATAGGTCCTTTGTCAAGGGCACACTGGGAGACATACATAGCCAAATCACAACGCATCCTAAGTCTTTTTTTCTAACGAAATATCAAAATGAAACTTAATGGGAACACATAAACAGATGATAGACCTATTTTGTTTTAAAATAGACCAAATACCCCAAATTCTATGTTTGTTAATCTCTATCTCTGCTTTTTCATATTGCCTAGTTTTATTCTTAGCCAATTCATCTCAGTGTTGTGATCCTGACTATTTCAAGTTTTCTAAGAAGGCTATCCTATTTTTCACCTGTTACACAATATTTTAGCATCAGGAGGTGTCTTTAGTGACCCTTAAGAAAAAGTCTAGCTCTTTGTCAGCACACAAAATCCAAACTCACTGCCTTCAAATCAATTCTGACTCGCAATCACTTACGTAGGACAGAGTGAGGGGAACTGCCCGGTAGGATATCCAAGACTGTTGGATTTCGACCATTGACCTTGTGGTTTGCAGCCCAGTGTTACCAGGACTCTGCTTTGCCATGACACACTATGCAAATCCCAGTTGGCTGGCATCCCTAAGATAATTCAGAGGCCTTTAAACTTAGCATTTTAGAACCATACCAAGTAGAATTTGCACAGATTTTTTAAAAAACGCATATAAAGTTTGAACTCAACTCCCCCATTATTCCCTGGATTTCCTGAGCCAGTCCTCCCACAGGGTTTTTTGGATTTTTTTTTTCCAATGAACTTCCTCCTCATCCCCACCCCCACCCCACAGGTTTCATAGAGCATTATATTGGTCACAATTCAATCTCAGAACCCAAGGGTGAATGGGTCTTAGCTTTTCAGGTCCCCTGTGGGTAATCTATGGTGCATGTCTCTAGACCAAGTAGCCCCGATATAAGCAGAAGTAGTAATGTTAACTGTTACTGAGTTTTAATTATGTACCATAAGTGCTTTTCAGCCTACAACAGTATGAAGTCATTAGCCTTTACAATGAATCTGTGCCTCAGTGTATATTTGAGGAAACTGAGGTGTTGAAGAATAGTAAATTATGAGCACATGGGCATTTTACATCAGTCAGGATTTTAGCACAGATAATGCTGAGTTCGGAACACAGACTAATAAAAATACTACTTCACCTGAGTACGGTGACATAAAGAGTACATTCTGTGTTTCAGGGATTCTTATAGATAGGCATTGCCAGATTTCTTTTTCAAAGTGCCTTTAATAACATGGGCCATTTCTCAACCAAGATCTTTCTTTCTCCCCTTCTTAGTTCTGGCTTGAGCCTTGAGGATTCAAATAAATTGATAGCTTCAACCAGTGATCCCAAAGTAAAGAAAAGCCCAGCTGAGCAACCAAAACTCATGCTTGTGCCAGAGCCACCGCCTGCCTCTCCTGTCAAAATAGCCCCAATAGGGTCCCAGTCAGAGTCTAAAGAAGAAATCGGACAGATGTCATCACCAGTGAACAAAGAAGAGCCTGAGAGCCCAGATAAGGTGCTTCAAACCTCCTCAAAACCCACGGAGGCCCTGCTTTCCACAGCTAGCAGTACAAAGGAGGTTAGCAGCATCCTTCCCATCAAATGCCCAAAGGATGAGGAGCTAATGGAACAGAAGCCAGTTGCCTCTGCTGAACAGGAGTCTGAGAAAGAGAATCATCTCACCATGCCTTCTAATTGTAGCAAAAATGAATACCAAGATGCTTCAATGACACCCCCACGCAAGCCCAAAAGTCCTGGAGTGGAAATAGCAGTTATGAAGCCCATAGTAGCAACAGGCCCACAGGAGACTACTGTGAAAGAGCCTTTTCCGTCAACTCCGGTTGATCCGAGCCCAGAAGGCCTCAAGAGGAAATCTCCTCTCACCCAAGATGAGCCCCCTACAAGCGGGGAGAAGAGGCCACGTGTCACTGACGGTTGCCAGCACCAGCAGCCATTTCAAGGCTCGTCACAGCCCTTTCTCAATAGAGGGGACAGGTTCCAAGTGCGAAGAGTACCGCCTCTCAAGGTAAGAGTGGGGAGTAATTAGTAGGCCATAGCTGCCAGATTTCAGGGCATTTTTAGTAGTTCTTAATGCAGAAGCAGTTGCAAATGTTGCATATGCATGTAACAATATTTCTGCATACCATTAATCATATTTAAATGAGGATGGAAAGGTGTCCATTGGATGCTCCCCTCCCCCCACGCAGGCCATCTGAAGACAGTGATGGAAATCGCTCTATCCTATGTGACAAAGATGAGTAGGTCATTGGTGTGATTAAGAGAGATTGATCCCAAGAGCCATGAAGTATTATGGTCCCTTAATTGAGTTATTGTTCTGTGGCCTATAAGTACTTTTATCTTTTTCATATTTTGTGTGTGGTAGTCCCAACTCACCACTGGTTTCTTGAAGGATATTAATAAAAGAGAATAACTAGCCTTGCTAAGCTCTGTTACATACTACATGTCATTAATTTCTGTTTAGCCCTATACTGCTGTGTAATCAAATCTTTCTAATTCCTATAGGGAATTTCTCTGATTATCTTAGTATATTAAAGACATGGGCAAGCCCCTTAAAATAAAAATAAACTTTTACTCCTTCATCTTAAGGATTTACTAATATTTTTAGCTTGTGTCTACTATCAGTTTGCAATTCATTCATTCATGTAATAAAGTTTTGTGTGTCTACTACTATGTATACTATACTTTCTCACATTAGAATAGAATTAGAAAAATAAGCCAGATAGAGATACTTTTTTATCCTTTTTTAACTTAACTTGAATGAACTAAAGTTTAATTTTATCAGGAAATACCCCGCAGAAATATTTCATTACTATTACATCATTCATCCCATATGCACTTTGGGTTTTTAAAAATTGTTATCAAAAGATTTTATTGGGGCTCTTATAGCTCTTAGAACAATCCATACCTCAATTGTATCAAGCATATTTGTACACATGTTGCCATCATTATTTTCTAGACATTTACTTTTTATTGAGCCCTTGCTATCTGCTCCTACCCCACCTTGTGACACCTTGATAAATTATTATTTTCATATTTTGCACTGACCGCTGTCTCCCTACCCCCACGGTTTCTGTTGTTTGTCGTCTCCCCAAAGTGGGGGTATAATGTGTCAATCATTGTGATTTGCTCTCCCTTTCCCCACCTTCTCCCTACCCTTCTGGTATTGCTACTCCCATTCCTGCTCCTGGACTCTATGTGTCATGAGCTCTTATCTCTTCTCTGTACCTGTGCACATGCTCCAATCTAGCCCGCAGTGAAAGGCAGGCCTGGGATCATGATAGTGGGGAGTGAGGAAGCCTCAAAGAACCAGAGTATTGTGTGTTTCATTGGTGTCTATATGCAGTTTGACTCTTCTCTCTCGTCATACTTTTTATTTAATCATACAACATTCTTCATTGGTAGTTTTAAGATTTGTTTTCCATGTTTAGGATATGATTTTCCCATTTATATTCTCTACTATTAATATTCAATGTCTTGCTTTGCCAAAGATGCTGGGTTTTATAAAAGTCAGTGTTAGAGTTCTTACAAAACTATTGGAAGCCTTTCGTTAATGATTGCCCCTCAGATCTGCAGACATTAGAGCGGAGTTATAGTGAAAGAACACATAACATCTGGTTCCTTGTTCTCTCAAGAGCTTAGATAATACTCCATAGGCTATTTTTGAATCTGAACTGAAACTGAAAATGTAAATCTACTATGACTAAGTAAACAAAATTTTACTTATTTACTTTTTCTCCCTCTTCATCCCGCATTAAAAGACTTCACCAGAAGTTGTGTAGGTAACTCTAGCGTAAACCCCCTATCTCAAGTTGCCCTTCTTTAGGCATAAAACTAGACCAGACTCACATCAAGTCGATCATGACCCACAGAAAGCCTGTAGGACAGGGTGACCACCTCAATGAGTTTCCAAGACTTTAATTCTGTACAGGAGTAGAAAGTCTCATCTGTATCCTGTGGAGTGGCTGGCAATTCTGAACTGCTAACCTTGTGGTTAATATCTCAACTTGTATTCACTGTATCATCAAGGCTCCATCTCCTTAGGCAAAACATGATAAAATTTATGACAGAACAAAAATTCTTAAACAAAAGGGTAATATTATTAGTACCTTACATTTGTGATGTGTATATGAACATAAAAATGAAATCTACCAACATATTTTATATACATATATGTATATGTGTGAATACACACATATATAATATTCTGTTAAAAAGAACAGTTTCTAATCTTTTTGCCAGATCAGGGTTGGGTTTGTTTTTTTTGGGGGGGGGGGGATAAGATAAGTTGTTATCAAGTTCCAAGATAACTTTGATTGGTTTTTGTACATAAAAGTGTGTCACACATATTATACATGCTTAGGTAATAGAATTATCTACATAAATGACCATAAAGTGTTTTTCAGTTTTAAACCTTAATTTTAGCCACTTTTAATGGTTGCCATTATTTAGTTGCAGCACGTTACTAATGGTCGTGTTGTTATGAAGACATCATTTTGTGCTAAGTGTGGTATTACGCTTAAGGTGATTCGTATGTAAGGCTGTTTGTCCTTCCATAAACAACTGTGCTCTCCTTGTGTTTCTTCATTTCCTGGATTTGTCTCTTTCTCTTATTAGTGGTGTCTTCTAGGCGATAGCACCAACAATGGCTTCTTTCCTATTGGGAGCACTTTCTAAACCTCTGTGTGCTCAATAAATATACTAGAATTAGATGTCAAATGTGACAACCATTCCACAGAGAGCCCTAGCTTTGAAATACAGAGAGCCATTCTAGGTTTTGCTGCATTGTAATTAACTTCAGTAGCTTTCAAAGTATCATTTAGAGCAAGAATCAAATTGCTTTCAGATAAGATATGACATGTCCATATGTAATGCATGATCTGAAAATCAGTGGTTTCAGACCTGATAGCGCATCAGAACTCCCAAGAAGCTTTTTCCTGGACTTCTAGTCTGTAAAATTTGGGGTAGGACTCAGGTCATCTGAAACCTAACGAATGCATCCACTCCTCACTTCACAACACAGCTAGGCTCCAAAGATGGGTTTGCTATGCAGAACTGGTGCCAGCTGTGAGAGTCAGGGGCTTACACTGTCTGGCACCAGTGTTCCCCTCCTTCGTGTACCACAAGCTACTTCCTTGTTGCCACCCCCAGAAGACTCCATTTTCTCCCTGCCCAGACCCCACTTCCCACTGTCACCTCACCATCAAGCTCTCACCTGGCTTCCCTTTGCCCTCTCTGCCCAGACACACACACAACCTTGTATGGTCCTGCTGTCAACCCTGGCCTTCATGGGCGAATGTGAGAAGGCCGTAAATGTGGAATGGCAGCTAATAAGATAGGAAGTGAGCAGTAGATTTATAATCATGTTAGCCAGGGTTTTATGCATTTGTGCCTAAACTCCCTCATGTAGGTGGGAATATAGTGGGTGCCCCTTTGGATATATATTGTAGTGATAGAGTTTGACACAAATCTAAATGTTTGCCTTATTTAATTTGAAGTAATTCAGTCTATATACATAATCATGTATTGCTATGTATAGAGCAGGGCACAACAATTATTGTTGCCTAAACCTTGGTAGTAAAGTTAAGAAGTGAAAACAGTAATGTTAGGATATTGCCCACCTCCTATCTGACTTCACACACATGCACATACAAACACACACAGGTCTATATGTGAAATGATTACCACTTCAGGTTATTATTGGCATTAAGAAGGAGTTGCATGTAAGAGAAGATTGACAATTTGAAGCAAGAATAGAGGTGAGGGGTTCCTGGGGAGGAAGGAAGAGTCTTTGGCATCAATAACCCCCCACCGTTGAGTCGATTCTGACTCACAGAGACCCTGTGTAGTGTTTCCAAGACTGTATATCTTTGCAGTAGCGAGATAGTCTCATCGTTCTCCCAAGAAGTGTCCGGTGCATTGTGTACCTCGCAGTCCAATGCACCACCAAGGCTCCTGTCACTCACTGCCCTTAAGGATACCAACTCCTCGCAGCTGTAGAGGTCTCAGATTGGAGGGTTCTTCTCAGGCTAACTGTAGGCCTCCCTTGTTTTGTCCTGGGTGCCGTCGTGCTCAGCCTACTCTAAGTGTTAATGAAATGTGTTTTTCTTGTAAATGAAACCCACGTTCTGATGTGTTTTTTTCCTTCTTCTTTCAGATCCCGGTCTCCAGACTCGCCCTCATGCCATTTCCTACAGCGCAGGTCTCTCCCAGGGCTCGTTTTCCAGTCTCCATCCCTAGTCCTAACAGAACAGGAGCCAGAACCCTTGCAGACATCAAGGCAAAAGCCCAGCTGGTCAAAGCACAGAGAGCAGCTGCTGCAGCGGCCGCTGCCGCTGCTGCAGCCGCCTCAGTTGGAGGGACCATTCCAGGTCCTGGGCCAGGAGGTGGTCCAGGTCCAGGAGAGGGCGGTGAAGGGAAAACTGCTAGGGGAGGGAGTCCAGGCGCCGACAGAGTCAGTGATACTAGAAAGGGCCCCACACTGGAACTGGCAGGAACTGGAAGCAGGGGAGGTACGAGAGAGCTTTTACCCTGTCGTCCAGAGACTCAGTCCCAATCTGAGATCACGAACCCAAGCCAGGCCCAGCCTCCTAGTGTTTCTGGAGCACAACTACAGCAAACCCCCTCAGTGCCTCCCACTTCGGCCACCAGCGGAGCATGCACAAGTGTCCCCTCGCCAGCCCACGCTATCCCACACCCACCAGATCTAGGGAAGATGAATAATGGAAACCTGAACCCCACCAGGACATTAACCACAGTGGCCTCTCTCAGCCACCCCCAGGGGTCCAGTAGCAGCAGACAGGAGAAAGCATCTTCTACTCTAGCAGGTCCTACTGTGGTCTCTGGTGCCTCGCCTGTTCATGTTGCAGCTGACGGCACAGTTGAGCCCCAAGTGGGGTCTAGTAAGAATACCCTAAACCCTCCCGCCTCAGCTGAGACAAGTGCTGGTGCTGCAGTAGATGGGACTCCTCCTCTGACTCCTACGTTGCCCATGGCTACTTTAGAAAAGCTTCCTCTACCCCAGCTCAGTGGAACCCTAGCTCCTACTGGATCGGCTCTATCTTCGAGCACCTTGCCAGCAGTTTCTAGCCTTAAAACCCCAGGAACGTCTTTGAATATGAATGGACCCATTTCAAGACCAAATTCAAGTATACCTGCTAATAATCCTTTGGTCACTCAACTGCTCCAGGGCAAAGATGTTCCCATGGAGCAAATCCTTCCTAAACCTCTCACCAAAGTTGAAATGAAAACAGTTCCCTTAGCTGCAGAAGAAAAGGGGATAGGAGCACCCACAAACACCAACGTAACAGAAACTAGCACAAGGGAAGAGATGAATGAGAGACAGTCTCATCCAGCTATACAGCCCCTAGGTAAAACGCTGCAAAGCAAACAGCTACCCCCGGTTCCAAGGGCCCTCCCGCTCTTTTCAGCTAAGGATCTGAGGGACTCTGGCATTGACACACACTCATACCCAGAAGGACTGAGTAAAGCTACCCAGGATCAGATCCTTCAGACTCTCATCAGAAGGGTTCAGAGGGAGGATGTTCTCCCAGTTCTGCAGCCCAACCAGTTCAACTTTGCTCACTCAGGTTTCCAATTAGAAGACATCTCCACAAGCCAGAGGTTCATGCTGGGTTTTGCTGGCAGAAGGACATCCAAGCCTGCGATGTCAGGCCATTACTTACTGAACATTTCCACCTATGGCAGGGTTTCTGAGAGCTTTAGGAGGACCCATTCTGTAAACCCCGAAGACCGCTTTTGTCTAAGTAGCCCCATCGAGGCCTTGAAAATGGGATACGCAGACTGTACAAAAGCATCAGGAGACAGTAGCAGTGGCAAAGAAGAGGATACCGAGGAGGAGAGTAGTGGTGATGAGCAGGAATCTCTTATGGTGAAGAAGGAGCCCCCGGCCTCTCGGAATTCTGACAAGTGTGAAGCAAAGTCGGGACTCCACAGTCAGGAAGTCCTGTCTACTAATGATTGTTTAGTGAACAAGAATGTGAAGGCAGAGATAACAGTGAATGAGCAAACCGCTTTAAGCAAGGAGAATTACCTGTTCACTAGAGGCCAGACCTTTGATGAAAAGACCCTAGCCAGAGATTTTTTTCAGGCAGCACAAAAGCAGATGGCTCATGCAGTGAGAGGTAAGATGATGGGTAGCAGCCCTGAGCTTTTCGGTGGTTCTGCTCTCCCTGTACCTGCAGACAGCCCCACCCATAAGCCTCAACTCATTCCACCCCTGCAAATTCCAAAGTTGTATGGAAGCCCCACGCAGATAGGGCCCACCTACAGAGGCATGATCAACGTCTCCACCTCATCTGACATGGACCATACCTCTGCAGTACCAGGACTGCCTGACTGTAGCCAGGTGTCTAGCAATGTAGGTGATGTTATGTCCTTTTCCGTGACTGTCACTACCATCCCTGCTAGCCAAGCCATGAATTCCAGCAGCCATGGCCAGACCCTTCCTGTCCAGGCCTTTCCTGAAGAAAACAGCATGGAGGACACACCTTCAAAATGTTACTGCCGATTGAAAGCCATGATCATGTGCAAAGGGTGTGGCGCTTTCTGCCATGACGATTGCATTGGTCCCTCTAAACTGTGTGTCTCCTGCCTTGTCGTTCGGTAATGGAACTAGAAAGCGCACGCTGTAATGGAGGGGCAGGGAGGGAAGCGTGGATAAGATGTGTGTGCGTGTTGTGCCCTCTTGGAATCAGAAATAAATAGGTTTCGGTTGTCTTAAGAGACAAATGTCGTGTAATCAGGAATACAGAGTACAGATCTTTCACACTTCACAGGAAGAGCACCTTGTATAGTTTTAAAGTCTTAAGTCAAGCAAGACTTTGTGAATTTGTGACAAGTTTGCACTTATAAAATCATGTAAATATGTCACATTTTGTTTTAACATTGTTTCCCCAGGTGGTTAGGTAATAATGTGTTACTTTGAACTCAGATGTGTGTTCCACTTGCTGTGACTCTGAGCGAAGCTCGGTGATAACATGGTGAAAGAGAGCTGTCTCCCTTCTGACCTTCCCAAGACGTTAGGAAAAGGAAGGAGGGGAGGAAGGGAGAAACGGTCTAAAGGAATGGTCCTCCACATTGGTGATTCTATGTAGACTAGACAGACTTTACAAGATTTTGTTTCTGCCTTTAGCTAGAACCCTCTTACGTTTAATTTTTTTAATGAAGCTTCAATTTCATGGGTGGTGTTTCAGACTCTTACAGCTCCGACTTGGTTCCTGGCTTCCACGCATCAGTGCTATTTGCCAAGCTCTCTTCTTGCAATGTGTGAATCCCCGCTGTTCCCCTACCCCACTCCCCAGCCGAAGGACAGCGACTATGGTCTTTGAAGGGTATGGCCTCTAGGCCTCCTTGTGCTACTGTAGCCTGTGTGCCAGACACTCCCTGCAAAACTAACCAAGCACTTGCTTATTCATGGGAGCTTACACACGGGTTTGAAATACGAGTGTGAACTGTACAGAAACGCGATAGTGACAGAATGATTTGAGCTGTGTGCTTTGCTAGGGCAAAGGGAATGAAAGTACAGAGACAGTTGAGGTGAGCTTAAACAACTTTGGTAAGCAACTTTAACACTAGAAGCAAGGTAAGCCCCTCTGGTCTCCCAGCTGGCCACCTACTGTTCTGTAGTCCCTGTTGTTGCAGCCAGACAAGCTCATCCAGGACGCCCTTTCCTGTGCGGTTGCACTTCCGGGGCGCCTGTAGCGGAGGGAGTCATCTTAAAGATCGTGTCGAAAGGAAGAAGGAAGTAACCCCAAAGTTTGGTATTTGGTTTGGTTTGGCTTTTCATTTTGTGCTTCCTTTTTGTTGTGTCTTTTGTTTTCATTTTTTAATCTTATTTCTAGTGACAGAAAAATTCCCTCTCCCCCACATTTTGTGAATTAAGTGAGAGGTTTACATGTCAGATCATTTTTGTGTTCAACAACTTAAACAACTTTTGAAATTTCCCAATAGTTGCACAAGATTTAGGTCATTAGTAAAAGGACATTTGTAGAATCTACAGTTTACCAGGATTTGGTTTGAAATAGGACAGCTACAGTTTTGCATCACTTGCCTACAAAGTCTTTTAAATTATTAGTGCAGCTTAGTTCAGTTATGTTTGTACTTAGTATCCAGGTGATAGTATTTATAAAAGACAGAGCAGCTTTGATTTATAACTCGAGTCACATTCTAGATAGGAGGAGCAAGTGGGCAGTGATGTTCCTCTGCTCCCATTCTGAAGCCTGCTGAGGCTGGAGCTTCTTGCCGTCACCACCCCCTACTTTGTATGCAATTACTGGTTTCACAGCCCCTGCCCCAAACCTCTTAGGAAATTTGTACCACTGTTTATCATTCTTCTCTTTTTTACGGCTCAAGGACTCATATCTCGGTTCCTGTTCCAGCCAAGCTCAATCTGATGTCCTTCCATCACCCCTGTGGCTGCCAGCACATACATCGCTAAAGAGATAGGAGAGCTACAAGAATGTCCTTATCCAGGGATAAGGAGTAAATTGACCCCAAACCGATGGGAAGCACCATGGCTCTGCTCTCAAGCTTTCCGTATGCTGGGTGGTGCAAAGAGGGCCTAAAAGACCTGTTGATGGAGCGAAGCCCCTCCCTATGCCCAACCTCTTCACTCCTCCCAAGGGGCAGGACTAAGGACTAGGGTACATGCTGGAAATGGGTGAGTGGTTGAGAACCTACTCCAAATAATAGGAAATTACCATTTGGGATGAACAAAAGTGACTTTTCTGCTTTCTCCTTTCCTGTCTTTCTTCCATGGTTCCTTTAACCTAAAGATGGACAGACTGTAGCCAGGAAAAGAGAAAAGGCATCAGGGATTTCTGAGACCATTTTGGGAGCAAACCGTATTGTGCCTCTTCATCTTGACCCAGGTTCCTGGAGATAGGTCCTTCGTGTTAGTACTCACCACAGTCTCTTCGTAAAGCATACTCAGCTGATAAAGCAGTTCCATCTAGAACATCCTTAAGCCAGAAATCACCAACCAAGTACCCTGCCTCAGTCTTAACCAAATGAGAGAACCGTGAAGATCCCCATAGATTGGCAGTGAGTGTATTACAGCAGTTTCTATCATTACCCTGGTACTTCTGAAAACTGAAGCAGAAGAAGCAACAATTTTAAGTAACTTGCTAGAGAACAATACTCTGATGTCTTGTAAAGCAATCTTTATCTTCAGTTTTCAGAGTTGTTTTATCCCTCCAGTTCAATCTGAACTGCTTTGTAATCAGTGCTAAGCTTAGTACTGAGTTGCCATGACTAGTCAGGCAGTAATGCCTGGTGCCATGCCTCTGTCTGGTGTGCCCTTCAGAGACCTCACTGCAGGTCATCTGGGGGAGATAGCATTAACAATATATCGTCTCAGTCTGATTTGTGAATGCCGGAAGCTGTCTAGTAGAGAAGGCACCCTGAACCTTAACGAATTTTGATTTGTTAATTCCTACCCTGTTTAATGAGAAAATAAGCCAACCAGATAACCTGGAGTTGATTGCCTTACTTCTTAATGCTTATATTCAAGTTACTGAAGGCTCCTGCAGCATCTCATGTGACAATTTATGTATAAGAACTGGCCAATGGTATACTTTTCTTGAGGGGTGTCAGGGAGCATGCTTACATGGGTTGGGAAGGTCCCCGATGGAGATGTGGACTTAAACATCAAGTTAAATAGCCAAGAAAGCTCTCCTTGCCTTCCAGGTGAAGGTGACAGATTCATGACAGTAACCATCTCAATTGCTTCTTACTACCTGTTTCCCACCTTAGAGACCTTAAAGAGCTCTCTGGTGGAAATGTTATAATGAAGAGGGTCTTCTCTGATCGTTGCAGTGATATTGATTGCCTATTCCCACTGGCTGTGAGCAGTGCCAGGGTGATTTTCTCTGTGACCCAGGAGTTTCACATGGCAGCAAAGAGGGAAAAGTCTCCCCACCGCATAACTTCAGAGTGCTGAGGGAAAACGCTTGGTCCAAGGGTATTTCTCAGCTCAGTTTATAATACAGCCCAAAGAGACATTGGGAAACATGATGATAGGCAGGCATCTTTCCTACCATGTTTCAGTACCGACATGACCTATTAGAAGAACAATAGGTAAGACACTTCCTAAAATTGAAGTAAGTAGCTTCAGAGATTCTTGGTTACTTTATTTTTTTTAATGCTTTACATTTGATACAACTATTAAATATCAATTTTAAAAATAGCTTTCCAGTAATATATTTTGAGTAATATATATTTTAATATCTATGTAAAAAGGACAATGGAAGACTTTGAATTTCTCTTACATGGTATGTTACCTGTAGAACCTCACTGTTAAGGCACAAAGGATTTCAAAGGAGGTTACTCTAGAGTCACTCAGATTATTTCCACAAAATGCAATAAGAGGGATAGTTTGGGGATTTATTTTTCATTTTTGAAGAAAATTGACGTATTTACCACAAGCTCTTTTTTTCCCCCTTCTGGCTACAAGGTTTGTACAAGACTGGTTTGGTAAATGATAAGCTTTTGTGTCTTTTGCCTTTTTAAAGGAATTGTTAACATTGGAATTGAGGGTATGTACAGAGAAGTTGGTGTCGACACCATTTTAAAAGTCATATTTTTTCACAAATAATATAGAAAAATCATTTTACGTAAGAATTTTAAGTATTTGCAATAAATATATGTATATAGATTGTATGTATTCATATATTCTTATTTTTCATTTTATTAAGTAAAAAATTAAAAGTGAAAATGAAAACCTTGGAGTTTTGGTGACTTTTGAGACCTCCCAGCTACCTGAGAGTGGGACGAGTAAGGGCCCTCAGTTGCCTTAACTGCCTGTGGAAGGTGCCACAGAGGGTAGGGGGGAAAGGTAAAATGAGACATTCGGAGATAAATCAGAGTCGTGTATTTCTTTCGGGGCCTAGTAAAAACATTAAGTCTCTCTGCCTCCTTGTTTTCCACCTTGAGCTATTCTATCTCCAAACTGCCCAGTAGTCAGCTTCCAGGAGAAGTAAAGGAACCATGTGTAGTCTCGTTTTCGTTTCTTTCTTTCTTTTTCTTTTTCAGTGTGGCTGTTGTCTGTTTGGAGTAACACAGAATGGGAAAGAAATGCCTCGGGAATATAGGTTCTCCTTTGTCCACAGTGGTCAGTAGTCAGCAGACATTCACTGTCGCCACCTTCCAGGTCCTGAGCAGTATATGAAGAAATAATCGTGTAAGCCGTCTTTCTGTTTCCGGTTCTCATGGGTGACTGCTCTGGAGCGAGAGAAGGGCCAGAGGAGAACCTTGAAAAGAAAGACATCTCTATCTTGATTAGAGTCTCTTTCAGCAGGACACTTAAACTTGGACTTTCTGAGTGTCAAAAAGGACATGGATGGAAATGGGGACTGACTGAAATGTTAGGAAAGGACAGTGGTCTCCTTAACCTCTCCTAGTGAGAACCTGGAATCCAAGAGAATTCCTTTTTGTGGTTGTGAACGCTTGATTTGGGGGTATGACAGCAGAGGAGAAGCAATACCTACATGGGCTGTTGTGGAAATAAATATTGTGTAGATTTATTCATGACCTGGAAAGTTGATAAGGTCAGATTCTCAGGAATGTTTCTGAATGACTTATAAAACTGGCTTTTGTAGTTTGCTAGCTCTCCTAATTAACTCAGCTATAGGTATTTTTAATAATAAAAATAACACGTTTTGGAAATTAGTTGTAAGGATACATTGTGTACTTTTTTTTTTTTTTTATCAAGACAAACGTATTTCCAAAAAGAAGCTCCAAACGTCCGGGTTGCCAAAAAAACATCGAAGATAGTTTAGCCATCCAAGAGAAAATCACGCATTCTAAGTCTTACTGGAGGATAGACTATTTCTAAAGGAATTTCTTAAGTCTCAGGGAACATCTGCATCCTCATAATTCTTAAAGGAAGAATGTTTAAATAAATGAGAGCCTGTCCATAATAACCATCTACAAAGATTTCCAAACTCCCATTTCCAGTACATCTTTGTTATTTAAGTGGGCCTCCTACCTCATGGGATGTATGATTTCTTTTCAGGTAAATGGCATGGAAGCCTAGAGATAATCGTTGGTCTGCAGTTGAGTTATAAAGAGCAATATACCAGAACATAGGATGGTTTCAACTCATTCCCCAACTTACCTTTCTTTGCATCACAAATATCTAAAAAGTGTCCACTGCTCTTGATCCTACTTGACGACCTCAAGTCATCTTTAGAAAACACATTTGGCATAATATTTTTAGCTTCTGTTATGTAAAAAAATAATGTTACTAATTGAGCACCTGCTATGCTAAAGTGCTGGATATACGTATATGGATTGAGGGAGACAGGCAATCAGATCATGTTAAGTCATCATCCAGGTGTCTCTTTTAAGGCTCAAGGAATAATAGAAAATGTTGCATACCTCCCAAGGCATGTTGAAAGTTGATGTGTAAATGAGTTCTTACAGATAAGGAAAAATGTGAGTCTTTGAAGCACTGGTGAAACAGGAAGATTGTAAAGACGGCTTTGACCCTCAGAGAGACCACAGGCAATGTGGAGGTGACTAACCATGAGGAGTTATTAATAAGCTTACCTTTTCTGTGAACTCGAAGTAGAAATTACGCTCAACTAACCCAAAATGTTAGCCGTTTGAGCCCGCACAGTGACTCCACAGAAGAAAGACCTGGTGGTCTGTTCCTGGAAAGATCACAGCCCGCGACTCCCGGGGGCAGTTCTGTTCTGTCGCATGGGGTCGCTCTGAGTGGAATGCTACTTGACTGCACCCAAAGACAAAGAAACTTACTTGTTGGCAATTAAGACTGGTGAGAAGGGGATAAATCCTCTAAATGAATTGATAAAGGGGTTAGTGGTTCTCCATAATGGAAAGAATTACTGTTCTTTGTATTCCAATATTAGAGGGGTTGGCCTTTTTTTCTCTCTAAGCCATAGAATTTGAATTAGTAGAACTTTTCAGCAAGTTTCTAGCCCTTTTCATGTTAGTGGCTCAAATCCTAATTCATGCATTTAGGACCTTGTGGTAGAAAAGCTTTAGTGGGATAAATCTCTGTATTTTGTCAGTGCATACTGAATTTTCCTTACCGCTCACTTTTAGCTGGTATTATTGGATTCGCAGTTCAGTCTTGTATGCCAAAATATGTCTATTCGTCTTTCAGTCAGAGAGGGACTCCACTGTATACTAACAGCTTAACTGCCTGTCAACAGGATGGTGGCAAGGCTTTGCTTTCCTCAAGCTTGGTGTCCTCAAACAGATGACTGGGTCTCTTTCAGAGAGACTATGTGGACTTAAGGGAAACCTTTATACCTCCATGGAGCTCTCGGCCTTAAATTATCCAAGGAATCCTGAAGAGATTTCCTTATAACAGGAAGGAAAACTGTACCCAGAAGAGAGCCGGGATGATGAGTTGTGGAGACCGGCTGTGGCTAGATAATGGGTTTTCCTGAAGAACAAACTCTCAGTCACTTTTCCATGTTCTGCGAACCTAAAAAGAATCAGAAGTCATACTTTTGATTTTCATCTTGATCAGAGCAGTGGTTCTCAACCTTCCTGATGCCGCAATCCATTAATACAGTTCGTCATGTGGTGACCCCACAACCATAAAATTATTTTCGTTGCTACTTCATAACTGTAGTTTTGCTACTGTTATGAATCGGGCGACCCCCTGTGAGGTTGAGAACCACTGGTCTAGATAGAGGATGTTTGTGGGGGAGGATAGAGATAAACTAAAAATTTGCTGACTTCAGATAGGTTTCATTTTGAAACCTATTTGACATTCTTTTCTAGACCATTAAAAAAAACCATTTTAGGGTCATATACCAAGATAGCATTAAAATGCTGTTGGTGGAATATGAAATATGATTTAAAACATGTAGGCTAAAGAATGTTTTCTATTAAAGTATCTAGTGGCAGCTTTTGCAGCTGTTGAGGATTTAGATTTGTGTAGTGTGTGCCTGTGATGTGAAGTGGACCTAGGCTTCATAAACACTATTAAGTCAACATGGGTCAGTGATGAATTCTATTATGTTTAATCAGGGATCCTCATTTAAATGTTTAAGATTAAGTGTAGCCTATCTAATAACCAATAAAATAAAACAGAAATGTATTAAATATCAAAATGTCTGAGTATACTTTAGAACTATTTTACAGCCTATTTTCATATTGGAATTGTAGTACATCAATTTTACATAACTTGAGGCAGTTCTTTAAAAAAAAGTTTAATGTTTTCAGTGATTCAGAATTTAGAAATAGTAAAGTTGGACTTTGACTCTTAAGTCAGCAGTTCTTTTCAAAAGAGTTTTCCGGCAACAGCCACTACTTCAGTAGTGACTCCAGCTGAGCCCGTATATGTAATCCCTTTGCACAAGATTTAAATCAACCCTACTCTTCCCGGGTCTCAGATTTGGTTTCCCTTCATTAGAAAAATCCACTGCCATCGAGTTGATTCTGACTCTTAGTGATGCTAGAGGAGAAAGGAAATCCGAGAGGGTACATCCTCATGGGAGCAAACAGCCTCATCTTTCTCCCTCAGAGTAGGTGGTGGGTTTGAACCACCAGCCTTGTGTCTGGAGCTAAATTCTGCACTGGGAAGGACCTGACAATTTATCGTCTTGATTTAACTACTGATTGAAGATCAATTTTTTGTGGCCTTTGTGGATTACAAAATGTCTAGAATTCATGAAAGACCTAGAGTATGTGACACACACATCTCTAGGAGTGAGACACTTTTACCCATAAGTGCTTTGACTTACTTTTTAAAGCCCGTCTTTAGTTCTATTACACTGCATCACACATAATACTTTCACCAGCACCAAAAGAAATCAGAATAGAAAAAAAAGAAAAAAGGCCATTTGTTGGTCTTGCTCACTTTAAAATCTTTGTGCACGTAGGCCTTAGCACCTTGACAGATAAAACTGCCTTTTAGCGCCTCCTCACTGTCCTCTTTTAGACTGTACCTTTTATTGTTCGTATAAAACTACCTTCAGAATTGAATGTATAATAATGTTTCTGCACATGGACAAACTGTATTTTATCGTAATGACACACTTTATGTTGAATAAAGGCATACAGTTTTACTCTAGTGACTGTGATATTTTCTTTCTAGTGAAATCAGACACCATGTTGGATGGCTTCCGCTTGTTACCCTTCCTTTGTGCCCAATTGCACAGTTGTCCTTTGGGTACATACAGGAAGGTGTGCCTGTTCCTTTAGACAATATGGGGGGGGAGGAATTTAAGAGCTCATGATGAAAGAAGATGAGAGTCAAAAATAGAAGAATCCCAAAGTGGACAGAGAAGTAAAGCTTATGTGATATTTTCTTCTGAGAAACCTGCGATTAATGTTTTTAGAAGAAAATTTATGACTCAATTTATACCAGTAGAATTTATCAACAGCCCCATAACAGTAGAGAAACTCAGTACTGCTTGAGGAAGCCATGTATCTATAAAGGAAGCAACTCTGAGACCACAATGCAATCACTAGGGAAAGTGTCATTGAATCTATAAGATGTGACTGCTGAGAATGGAACCACCCTCAACATCCTAGTAGAACCTAGAATGCTGGATCTGTGCTGAAGATAAAGAGATCACCAGGAAATCACAGAAATTGATGGCAACAATGAGCAACACATTAATAACAAAGCAATTCCATTGGAATAGATTCCATAAGGTGATGTCTTTGCTGATGATAGAGGCAGAAGTATACTTCATTGTATTTCCTTGCATTTACTAAAACATTTAGAGAAGTTGGCTATTTTCTATATTAACCCCTTACGGGCATTTCTGGGAGAAAGATGGGGCTTTCTACTCCCATAGAGTTCGTCTTGGAAACCGTCAGTGGCAATGAGTTTAGTGGTTTTCGTTGGTGGGTTTTGTTTTTCAATTGCCTGGTCACGATAACTATTTTAAAAATTGGAGTGTGCCCTTTTCTAAGAGATGTATAAAATGTATAGTACAGATGCTAACCTGGGTCGACATTTGACCATTTTCAGGAGGCAAAATGTGGTCAGGAACCAGTGATTTTTAAGGCAGACGTTAAATTGCACTAAAGGCATTGGTTAAATATATATATACATATATATATCAATCATATCAAGCAAATATCATATATAAATCAAACAAACTGCCACTGAGTCTATGTCATCCCTTAATAGTACTATATAGGGTTTCTAATTAAATCTTTCTCTAATGGAGACTCTTGGTGGATTTGAACCACCAACATTTCTATTAGCCCAAGGCCTAACCCATAGGACCACAATGCAAAAAAAGGCTGCAGCAATTGATGGAATACTAATTGAGGAGTTTCGACAATTGGATGTAATATCAAAAGCACTGCTACTTCTATGCCAAGATATTTGGAAGTCAGCTACCTCGCCAACTGACTAAAAGTAGTTCAGATTTTTACCCATTCTAAGGAAAGATCAGTAAGCCAGAAGGTATTGCTATGAAAAAAAAATAACCTTTCATTAAGTAAAAAGATCAAAATGTGAAGATTATTGTTTCTTGACATATTCCATCTAGGTGTATCCACTTCTCACAGTGGTGTATCCATCTGTGTAACCTGTTCCTGAAGAACTCTGTTTCTAGATGTACATCATGTTAAAAGGGCAGTGTTTGCAACCTTGAGGGAGTCAAAAACCATGTTCCTTGTCTGTTTGTTGAGTTTGGGGAACGAAAAAAGTCTGCGGGAGTAAGATCAGGGATGGTTTCCCAGTGAAATTATCGTCGATTGACCCTGACCCTGGCTACCCTTGAAGAATGAAGTATTGTGGGGATGGAAGAAAATTCCTCAACAAAACTAATCTGATCTTTTTCTCAGCAATGCAATTTTTGTTTTAACCCCGTGATCATCCCTTGTCTTTTGATGAAATCTATTATGATTACTACTTTGGGATTTTTTTTTAGGTCACCATAACTTGACCTGCTTTGAATTAACGATCTCTGTTTTGAATTATGCTGACCTAGCAAATCCCCCTCAGAAGCCACTGTTTTGATTGTACCTTGTTCGTGATCGCCTTGGCAAATGAAGCACATCACTGTTTATTAATCCATAGAATCATCATTAGCTTTAAGCTTTCTTAATAGACTAATAGGAAGATAAAACGAACTTTTCAAAACAGTTTTTTCACCCTCCAGACTAAAAGCTTGCCAAGGCAAAGCTGTTTACTTAAACTTGAAAAAGTCAAACCATATACATATGATCCCAATTTAATAGCTTTTATATCAGTGGTAACTCCATGAACTTTGCCCACCAGTTTCTGGGCTTCACTCAGATTTCTTCATATGCGGAGGTTGATGAGCTTGGCTTGTTTTAGATGATGTCTTCCCAACCAACATGTTTGATACATCTAAAAACTTGTTCTATGTGAGGGATTACTTCTGTAAATCGGTTAGAAAACTTCAATGACATGAATATGTCCATGTAAGTGCATTAACATTTTTATATTATCCTTGACTTCAAAAATAATCGTTTCCCCTCCAGGGTACTTGTTTTGAAAGTGTCCTGAGGAGACTAACACAATTACTCAGGACATTTTTCTGCAGCAGCACTTTGGAATAAACCCAGGTATGTATAAACTAGAACCATCAGAGCAATGCTTTTTGCATAATTCTTGTATCAATAATCATGTAAAGTTGTACTGAAAAGCACTCAAAACAATTGCAGTAGTATATCAACAAGGGGCAGTCAAGTTAAAACCATATTTGAAAGACATGGCATGAAATATGTCATTTCTGATGTCAGATGGTCTTGGCTAAGAGAATGATCAAATGTTACCTAGTATTTGCTCTACAGATGTATTCCACTGTGTAGATAAGGCAAATTAGGGATAACACCACGAGGAATGGGAATTTCAGGACATTTCATTGTGCTCGTGCAGAATCTGTAGTTCAAGAGGCAGTCCTTCAAACAATGAGATCAGGAAAGGTGTGTATCAGGTTTGTATCCTATCATCAGACTTATTCAAGCTGTGTGCTGAGCAAATCCAGGGAATGGTTATGGGGAAGAACATGGCTTTAGGAGTGTAAGGATTATGATATGCAAATTGCATGACCTTGCTTGCTTAACGTGATAGAGCAGAGACAGCCGTCTTCGGTGTAGATTATAATCTCCACATGAAAGAAAAATCTTCATAATTGGACCAATAGACAACATAAATTAAGAAAGACTGGAATTGTGCAAGATTTTGTTTTACTTGAACCCGTGATATCTATGGAAATAGTAGTCAAGTGGTGCCTCACATTGGACAAATTTCCTGCAAAAGACTTCTTTAAAGAAGTGTTAGAAAAGTAAAGTTACCTTGAGGACTAACAATCCCCTCATCCATACAAGTTGGGCAACGAATAAGAAAAACTAAATAAAAATTAATGCCTTTGAATTTGCAGCATTGGTGGAGAATGTTGAATATATCGGTCCATCATGGATAATCAGGTACAGTCAGAACGCTCCTCAGATGTCAGGTGGCAAGATGTTTTCATGTACTTAAGACATGTTAGGAAGGACCCATGTCTGGACAAGCACAACCTGCTTGGTAAAGTGGGGGGTGGGGGTGATGGATGGACCTCAATGAGACAAACTGACACACTGGTGCAAAAAAATGGGCTCAAATGTGATGATTGTGCAGATGGTGTATGTGACTATTTTGCATTAGATCACTGAATTAAAACTGAATTGACAGCACCTAGCAACTGGATAAAATTTCCATTATCTCTGACTCAGTGATCCTGTATATACTGGAACACAATGACTGGCACTGTTTTCATATTAAAAAAAAACTTACCACCCCATCTCATTCAGTGTTTTCTTGTTTCCCCTGAATATCTGCAAAGTATGTCTTTTTCTAACAATTGGTCTTTTCTGATGATGCAACCTAGGTAAGTAAACAAGCCAAACTCCTGCCATCTTTGTTTCTAATGAGATTCTGATTGTCTTCTAAGAATGATTTGTTCATTCTTTTGGCAGTGTATGACAATATTTTTCACCAGTGCCACAACTTGCATCAATTCTTCTGTCTTAATTGTCTAGTTTTCACATGCATATGAGGTGATCAAGAAAACCATGGCTTGGATCAGATGCATCTTAGCCATTAATATTTGTGCATTTAAAAATGGGAAGGGGATGTCTTGCAGTAGACTTGCCCAATGCAATATATAATTTGATTTTATTGACTGCTTTTTCAATGAATGTTGGTTCTTGATCCAAGTAGAACTGACAACCTCCAGTTTATTTTGTGATGATAGTCCTCATCGATATCATTGCAAGAATGTTTATTCTCAGGACTAATCCATATGTTGACCTTCATCAATCCGTGCTGCAAGCCCCCTTCCCTTCTTGTAAGAAAGATTTTGTGTGTGTTGCAGTTCAGTGAGTTTTTCTCCAACCTTGATGCCATCTTCATGCAGTCCAGATTCTCAGATTATTTAATAAACATTAGATAAGTTGAAAAGATTCAAGCCTGCCACTTAAACATTGCCGTTATTGAGAGGAGATAATGACCAAAATCAAATATTTATGATACTTTTTATGAGCTTTTGTTTTCAACACAGAGTACATAAATAGTTGTACTACAGATGTTTTTGTTCCCTAGTGACCAAAAGGCAATTACAACTGAGAATGCTGGTGGTATGTATGCATGTGCCAAAATCGAGATGGAAAACAATCCAAAATGAACATCTGTAGCAACCACACCCTTTAACACAGACCTCATTGATTAACTGCTTAGAAGAAAATTACTTTCACATGAAGGATCCTGAAACTACATCCTTTGTTTGACTTAAACAGGGTGTAAAGTTTTAAAAAGAGTTTTTCAAGGACCTTAATAAGAACCTTAAAGATGGGTGGAGTATAGACATGATGACACAGCAGAACCCCACCCTTTGGGGCCTATTTCCCTATCAGATTTCATTTCTCTGAGGTTGCATCAAAATTAGGATGTCAAAAAACAAACCCACTGCCATTGAGTTAATTTTGACTCGGCAATCCTTTAGGACACAGTAGAACTGCTACAGGGGATTTCCAAGAATGTAGCTCTTTTTAAGAATAGAAGGCTGGTGGTTTGGAACTGCTAACCATGTGCTGAACTTGCTATTAGGTTTGCCGCAAAGATAAACTGAGGCCAGGCAAGAGAGAAGGAAAAGGAGTTTATTCTGCGCTCCTGGGGGAGATTCATGGGATCCAGCAAGGACTCAGTGAAGTCTTGCTGCCCAGGAGGTACGGGAGATCAGAGAGAGATAGAATCCCTGAGCTCCTACAGGAGGCATGGGCCCTCGGTGGGGGCCTGAGAAGTCACACATATCTGTAGTGAAGTTTTTAAGCTGATGTAGAGAGTAAACAAGGAGGGAGGTAGGAGCTGCAGCTAGAGGGCCTTATGCCATCCCCATCCATGAAATTCTGAGGTAGTGTCTTGATCACTCCGCCTGATACCCAGGAGATGGCTCATTGTTCTGGAGCCCTTTTGAAGCTAACTGTCTAGGTCCAATAAGAGAAGTTCAGGCTGTTCCTAATCACACACATACACCTGACACAACATTCTGGCCTTTTTAAATGATAATGGGTTGATGGTAATCTGGCTGCTTCCTGCTGGGGGGGAGGGGGCAGTGAAGAATTAAAGGCCAGAGTGTGCTGGGTCAGGTTCGGTAGGCAGGGCCCAGTAAGGGTGTTAAAGAAGGTGGTTGACAGTTCATGTCTCATATCCTGTTCTGAAGAAATTTATAAAAACGGGGCTATTAGTAACAAGCAACATACCCGCAAGTAGACCAATTAAAGGAAGGATCCACGTTAAAAAGGGGGTTTGGAACCAAGAGAGTAATCAGTATTCTTTCCCAGATGGTTTTAAGATCTTCAGCCAATTTGGTGAGTATCTCCAAGTTTTGTTTTTCCAGTCCTGTTTCATTAACTTAATGAAAGCACTCTTTCCCTAGGAAAAGGCAGGTGCCCCCTTTGCAGTTAGGAGATCTAAGCCTCTTTGGTTCTGGAGGGCTACCTGTGCTAGGGACATGAGCTGTCACTATAGGGAGGCTAGAGAGACCAAGGTGATTCCATAACCAGCTGCAGCTTCTCAATTACTTGTGGGCATGAATAGTTATAGGAGCCAGTAGAAATACTTGGGAGGAGAGTAGCTGGATTAAGCTCGGGGGACTATACGTGGCCTAAATTGGGATTTTCAAGAAAGCAAATGGATTTCCTGCATCCTGCCCAGAGGGAGTAAGGAGAGGAAATGATACGACAATAAGTTCCGGAGCCTGTGGGGAGAGAAGGTCTGAAGGGGCTCTCCCTAGGTGATGTTAAGGGGTTCCTTGGTAAGGGTGGCTGCAGCCACCAGGGCACAAAGACACAGTTGCCAGCCCCAGACCACTGTGTCCAGGTGTTTGGATAAGTACTCTATCGGAGAGTGAGTGGGTCCCAGAGGCTGAGTGACGACTCTGATTGCCATGCCCTGCTTCTCGTTAGGAGAAGAAAGGGTTTATCGGGGTTTGGTAAACCCAGTGGTGGGGATTGTAAAAGTGTTTCTTAGAGTTTTTTAAAGGGCTGCCATGACCACCCACGGAGAGTCTAAAGGTCTGCTGGGAGTCACCTTTGCTGCATCATATAATGGTTTATCTATAAGGGAGAAATTGGGGATCCAATGTCTGAAAAAAAAAAACCATAAAGCCAAGAAAGGAAAGTATTTGGTCAGGCAAAGTCAGCGTTTTGAGGTCCCTTATGACCTGGCATCTATCCAAAGTTTAAACCCTGAGTGGTGGGGGTGAGGCACAGGCCCAAACAGATAATAGCGATACGAGATTATTGTGCTTTGGAGGGAGAGACTCTGTGACCTTTGGAAGCTAAGAAGGAGCTGGGCTATGTTTGCCTTAGAACTAGCTAAGGAGGGGCTGCATAAGAAGAGGTCATCCACATATTGCAAGGGGGTAGAGGGTGACGAATCACACGCCTGCAAATCAGCAGCAAGGGCTTGTCTGAAAACATGGGGTGAGTCTCAGAACCCCTGGGGCAAACTGCCCAGGAGTATTGGGAGGCTGTGTGGGTGTTCAGGTCCTCCCATGTAAAGGCACTCATGCTGAATAGCTGGGTCAAAGGGGATGGTGAAAAAGGCATCTTTTAAATCAAGTACAGAAAAGTGGATAGTGTTGGGGGGGAATGTGGAACAAAAGAGTGTAGGGGTTGGGAACTACCGGGTGTATACGGATAACAGCTTCGTTATTGAGGCGCAGGTCCTGGACCAAGTGATAAGTACCATTTGGTTTATTTACTGGTAAAATTGGAGTGTTGTAGGGAGAGTGGGTATGGGTAATGAAGTTGTTATTAAGGTGCTCTATGATAGATTTTAGGCCTTTGCGGTGTGTTACTGAAATGGGGAACTGAGGCTGCGATGGGAAGACAGTGGGGTCCTTGAGGCATATAAGAACTGTACGATGGTGGGTAGCAATAACTGGGGGTGGGGGGGTGTCCCATACTACTAGGTTAACACTGAGTAGCAGTGAGCCCTGTAGGGCCAGTTCTGCCAGGCCAGGTGAAGGAATGGGAAGGAGCAGAGGTGCTGTGAGACTACAAGAAAGGTGTAAGGAGGCCCCTAGCTTATTTGAAATGTCCCTTCCAACAGACGGACAGGGCACAAGGGATTGTGAGGAAGGTGTGAGTAAAATGTATACCATCCAGGGATCAAAACAGAGGGCCAGTACTCTGGGGACAGATAGGATTCATTATTACTCATGACCAAGATCGAGAGAGGACTGCAGGACAGAAAAGGCAGCCCCTGTTTATTAAGAAGGAAATCAACTTTCCCACTACCTTGAGCATTACCCTAGGCTTAGCAAGGGTGCTGTGGGTTGTTGAGTCTGGATCCCGTCAGTCTTCAGCCAACCCCAGCAGGCCCAATGGTGGGTCAGAGGTTGGAAAGACGGACCCTCCACGTGGAGACAGAGGGCCCATCGCTTTTCCAAGGACAGTCAGACTTCCAGTGCCCACTCCGACTGCATGCCGGTCAGGGTTTGGTTGGAGCTCTGGGCCTGGGGCACTGCCGTGACCAGTGCCCTTCTCCATACTTGAAACAGGCACCAGGTGGCAGTCATTGTTCCCATGCACCCCTGCCCCTTTGGGGCTGTGGGGGCCACCAGCTATAGGGCTGCTACTAAGACTTGGGTTTGAAAATTTATCTTTTGCCAGAATTGGGCATCATGGGCTAAATCTACCTGCTCCTCGTGGCTTTTAAAAACCTCAAATGCCATATTCACTAAATCTCAGACTGGAGTTTGAGAGCATTCCTCCGCCTTTTAAAGCTTTTCCCCCCCTAATATCTGGGCCTGATAAAATGTGTAGCAAGAACCATAGCCCAGCGAGGGAAGCTGGGTCCAAGCGGGTCTATTGGGTTAAAGCACCAGTTAAGCGGCTTAAAAAGGCGGCTGGATTCCCATCAAGTTTTTGGGTGATTTCGTTGTTTGTTAAACTTGACTGCCTTTTGAGAAATTGCCTGAAGCCCAGCAAAAACACACTGAAGCTTTTTGTCATGGTGGGCACGTCCATCCCTGCCTGCTTGAGTATCAATTTGATAACCCCAACCAGGCTCCTGCCTGGGGATGGTCTTGGTGCCGACCGACATGTCAGGGTTGGTTAAGTGCACCTGGTTGGCATGTTGCTGAGCAGCAAGAAAAATATGTTCCCTTTCATCTGTGGTTGGGGTAGAGGAAAGATGCCAGGAGAAGTCATAGATATCGAAGCTCCTTACTATAGGTGCTAGGATCATGAGAAAAAGAATGTAAGCAGTTTTCAATTTGAGATAAGTCAGTGAAAGAAAAGCGGACATGACCCCGGACCAGCCCCTCAGCCCTGGCGACTTCCCGGCACAAAGAAGAGGGGGATCCTGCTATTAGGTATCTTTACTGACAGGAGAGGCGAGTGGGAGTTCACGTCCACTTGAGTCAGCAAGTGGAGGAGGTAAGATGGGGGAAGGAGGGTGTGGATGGCTAGGGGATGGAGGGGGGTGAGTAGAGTGGAGGCAAGGTGCTCAAGTTGGTCAGGTAGATCCAAAAAGGCAGGGAGAGGGGAAGGAGTTGGTGGGGAGGAGAAGGGATTTTCCCGGGCTAAGAGAACCTGGGAAGGGGAACAGGAAATATGGAGAGAGGGGCAGGAGCACAGAAAAAAAGATCTGGGCGTAGACAACCTCAGACCAGTTCTCGGTCCTTTGGCAGAAGTTACTTAGATCGGTTAAAATATTGAAATCAAAAGTCCCTTGTTTTGTTGGGGCCACTTAGACATGTTATCCAAACTGTACTGGGGCCATCCAATCGTGGAGAAAAAGATGAGGTGCTTTGGACGAATGTCCGGGTCAGCCCCAGTTCAGTTAGGTTGGCCAGGAGGTACCCTGTTGGTGTCTGGGGGTCAATTTGAGAATTTTGATTACCTGTGGCTAATCTCTGGAGACCAATAATCAAGGCTAATGGACCAGCATCCCAATCGTTTACCCTTGGCTACAGATGGAATGAGTACTGGAGGGTTGACAGGGCTGTCTCCACTGCCACTCTGGGTTGGATGGGAAAACAGAGGGTGATCTCTGATATGACCATGAGTTTATGGACAGAGAGGCTGGCAGGGGAGGTCACCAGAAATGCACATGGGTTGGGACTTACCCTCTGTGCTGCTGGACCGGAGCATGGCCGAGGATTCCTGGAGCGAGGAGGGCTCCCTGAAACTGTGCTGAGCAATTAAGAGGGGGCTCACTCCTTGCGGGTTTCTGGCACCAAATATTAGGTTTTCAGCAGAGATAAACTGAGACCAGGCCAGAGGGAAGGAAAAGGAGAAGTTTATTCTGCACTCCTGGGGGAGATTCATGCGCTCCAGCAAGGACTCAGTGAAGTTGCGCTGCCTGGGAGAGAGGGGAGAGGGGAGAGCAGAGAGAGAGAGAGAGAGGATCCCTGAGCTCCTGGACGAGATTCACTGGCCCTCAGTGGGGGCCTGGGAAGTTGCTGTTCATCTGTAATGAACAACAAGTTTGTAAGCTGGTCAGGAGGGTAAACAAGAAGGGAGGGGTAAGAGCTGCAGCTGCAGGGGCTTAAGCCATCTCCATCCATGAAATTTCGAAGTAGAGTGGTGTCTTGATGGTTCCGCCTGATACCGAGGAGAAGCCCTTTTGAAGCTAGCCGTCTAAGTCAGATAAGGGCATGTCAGGCTGTCCCTGATGTTGTGTCCCCAAACCCTACTCCCACCCCAGGACTGGTACCTGACCCAACACCGACCAGGGTAGGGTCCTATAATTCAGATTGGACTCAAGTAAAAGGACAGTTTGTTTGAAATCCTACGGGAGAACTACATGTCACCCTCGGAAAAGTCATTGGATCTGCTGAGAGCATCCCCAAACCACGTTTCAACTGAAGCTATATATTGCTCCAAATCTTAACTTCTCTCCCACCAGGCAGCTAAAAGGGCTGAACACAGATGGTAAACCAGCACTATTGAATCCTCTATTTCAAATGAAAAGGTTGTAATTTTAAATGTTCCCTTAAGGAGAAAGGACCAGCAAAGAGCATACACACACACTTCTTGAACAAAACCTGGTCTAGATGAAATGTTTCTCATCCGAAGATAAATGGAAGACCATAAGTACTTACAAAACACACAATCTAAAACGGCCGCCAATTCAATTCTGACTCATAGGGGCCCTAAAGTGCTGGTCCCCAGGATTTCCTGAGGTGGCGGACGCTCCTCCTCTGCCTGGTGTGTTCGCATTGGATTCTAACTGCGGACCATAGCCACACATGGTGCCCACTTTCATGTCACAGTTCTTTTAATAGTACTAGCTCCTAGGTATTATTCCTGCCCCCAAATTGGGGGGGCTCTAGAAGCCAAAGGTAGAGAAATATTTATCCGAGGAACTTTGTAAAAATAAGTAATATTTTTCTTTCATAAATGAATTGTGGAGATCAAAGAACAGGTAAAGCCAGAGTGAATACCGAGCTAGTAGAACAAAAGAGATGGGGCCTGGTGTGTAAACTGGTGCTGCCATAACACATGTCACAAGCAGATAATGGAAAATCCCTTGTTGTTTAGGAGACCAGAAGTCTGAAATCAGGGTGCTGGCTCTAGAGCAGCGGTTTACAACCTGTGGCTCATGAGCCCTTTGGGGATCAAGCGACCCTTTCACAGGGGTTGGTCACCCGATTCATAACAGTAGCAAAATGACAGTGATGAAGTAGCAACAAAAATAATTTTATGCTTGGTGATCACCACAACACGAGGAACTGTATGGAAGGGTCAGAGTTAGGAAGGTTGAGAACCACTGCTTTGGAGGAAAGCATGTTCTGCCCACACTGAGAAAAGGTCCTTGTCTCTCTTCAGCTTCTATGCTGATGAGGATCACGTGACGTGTATTTGCCCCTCTGCTTGTGCTGTCGCTTAACCTGCTCTTTTATGTCTTGAAAGAGATTAAGACATACCTGCTCCTACTACTTTCTCATTAACGAGATGGAATTCTATTCTCAATGAAATTATAACCAAAGGAACAGGGGGCTAGGACTTACAACATTTACTTTGGGAGGAAACAAATGAATCCATAATGGGGCATTTACCACAAATGTATGTCACATTCCCAAAAAGCCAAAATCAAACTCATTGGTGATGAGTGTTCTAACTCAGTGACCCTCAAAGGACAGAGAAGAGTTGCCCCACAAAGTTTCAAAGGGTAAGGAATGACTGCTAACCTAAAGGTTGGCAGTTCAAACCCATTAGCTCTGTGGGAGAAGGGATCCCATAAAGATTTATAGCAGTGGTTCTCAACCTTCCTAATGCCACGACCCTTTAATACAGGTCCTCATAACATTATTTTCATTGCTACTTCATCACTGTCATTTTGCTACTGTTATAAATTGTAATGTAAATATCTGATATGCAGGATGTATTTTTCATTGTTACAAATAGAACATATGAAAGCATAGTGATTAATCACAAAACAATATCTAATTATATATTTATTTCTAATTACAAAGAAATGAAATTTTGTCTTGAAGCATGGTGTAGCATGGGTAACAGTCTTAATGTAACCATGGTAAACTGCATTGCTACATTTTGCAACAGTATGAGTAAGAAGTCAATGCCAGTGAGAAGGTTGAGATAGCTTCTTTCTCACCAGATCACAGAAATTATCATGATCCTTTTGTCTGGTTCAATGTCATGTTCCTCAAAGAAAACAGATAAGGTTGGCAACATGTAAATTTTATTTTCATCCATTTTTTTGTGTGCCAAAGCTCACGTTCCATTTGGAATGATCAGCTCTTTTCAGACAAATCAAGGCATGTTGCGTTTGGTACTTGCAGTGATAAATTTAATCAAGATGGCAAGCAAGTAAGCTATTTTCTGCAGTTCACTTTTAAAGTGCTTCGAACTGTGGTCTTGCTTTTCGATTTAAAAATGTTTTGAGTTCATCAGGAAGCTCAAAAATATATTTTAAAACTTCCTCTCGACAACCACCTCACTTCAGTGTGAAATAGCAGAGCATTGTTTGGCACATCCAACTGGTTACACAGTTGCAAAAACAGTCGACTGTTTAAGCAGCGCTCCTCAAACTACAGTCCACGGGCCACGAGGACACTTATCCAGCCCGCCGGATGTTTTCGCCGCTGCTGCTGCCTGTCCTGCTTAGCAGTCGACTCATCCCGGGCCCGCAGTGCGCATGTGTGGAGTGTGCGTGCACTCTCCGACTCCCCTCCTTCTCTCTGTCTCTGGACTTCTCCTCTCAGTCTCAGGTGTGAAGGACCAGTCACGAGCTTGCCTTTGCAGAGCCTGCTGCTGCCTGAGGACCGAGGTAAGAACAAGTTAGGGTTTATTTATTTCTAGGGGCATTGAATCACAGTGATAATCAAGCAGTCAACCTCAGTACTAATGCAAATGGTCAGTGCTCGGAGGTAATGATAATTGTAAGTGCTCAGTGTTAGTGCAAATGGTCAGCGGTCAGTGTTATCGCATGGGGGCCCCAAAATGGTAATCTGCCTAGCTTAATCCAGTTCTGCAGACAGCTCAGGAGCAGGAAACCCAATTTAATTGACAGTAAGTGCATTTATATTCTGATTGCTATTCAGTTGTGTGTGATGTTGTATGTTGTGTGCTGTGTAAGCCCCGGTTCACACTGTTGCGATCTCTGAGCAGTGCAAGCTCAGCCATGTGCTTGTCTGGCTGAACTCGCATTAGATTCAGGGGGAAAAAAGGCACACGTGCTGTCTTTTTTCCTGCAGTGAAATCTGGTCCATGGGTCTTCTCACTCATGCGATCAGATTCCTGTGAGAGTTCACGGATTGCAGTGTGGTTCATACAGGGTAGTGTGAACTGGAAAGGTGGTGGAGAGGAACTGGCTCTGTAATCATGCTGGTTCCCGCACCGCACCAGTGTGAGCCTGAGGTAAAAGTGAGGTTCCACCAATATGAGCACTGATGAGACTGAAATGATGTGGACTGGCAAGGCTGCATTGATGGACACTGATCAGACTGCATTGATGGGCAGTGCAGTCTATATGTCTCTGTGTGGGCAAAGTTATTGCTGGTATATTATCTTTATAGTGATATATATATGTATATATACACACATACATACACATATATGTATTTTACTATATATATATGTATGTATTTTACTGCTAGCAATTTGGAATCCCTAGGAAACAATGATACAAAGAAAGAGAAAACTTGACTCGGAGTGTAGAATGTTCAAAGAACAGTGGATTTATGATTACTTTTTCATGCACTACAGGTAAAGAGCTGTGTGTTTGATATGCCAGGATATAGTGTCTGTGCTCAAGGAATACAATTTGCGTCAACACTATCAAACTCAACATAAAGATAAATATGTTTGGTCAGAGGAGTGAGAAAAGATAAAGTATTAAAACTGAAAAATACATTGACAACTCAGCAAAATACTTCTGTGAAACAGAATCAGCTAAGTATTTCATCCCTGCGAGCAAGTTTTCAAGTTGCCAAGGTAATAGCGTGCACTGGCAGACCATTCGTGGAGGGAGAATTTGTTAAAGAATGCCTTCTTTCTGTTGCCAAAGAAATGTGTCCAGAGAAGGCCGATTTATTTAGTACAGTGAGTCTTTCAAGACCTACAATTACACAAAGGATTGAAGAAATAGGAGACAATTTGCATCAGCATTTGCAAAACTCTGCCAAAAAACTTTCCTATTTTTCCTTAGCACTCAATGAAAGTAATGATGTCCGTGATTGTGCACAACTTCTCATTTTCATTTGTGGGATGAATGACCATTTTGAACTCACAGAAGAGCTTGCTGCACTGCAAAGCATCAAAGGAACAAGGACAGGAGAGGATAGCTATGAAAGGCTTTGCCAAACTGTGAATGGTTTGGAGCTGGACTGGGCTAAACTAGCCAGTGTGACAACGGATGGTGCTCCTATCACAATGGGGTCTAAGAAAGGAGTAACTGCTCCATTGACCAAGAGATGGACAAACATAACCATTCTCATGCAATAGCCATACACTGCCTCGTCCACCAACAAGCGCTGTGTAGTAAATCAGTGAAGTGGGACTCTGTTATGAAAATTGTGGTATCTTGGGTTAACTTCATTCGAGCTAATGCACTAAACCACAGACAATTTCAGGAATTTCTGTCTGAGCTAAAGGTTTCCTATGAAGATGTTCTGTACCACACCGAAGTCCATTGACTGAGCCAAGGGAGAGTTTTGAAATATTTCTATGACTTCCACAGATTATGGCTTTTCTGCTTTCAAAAAAAAAAAAAGTACCAGAGCTCAATGATGAAGATGGAAATGGCATCTTGCCTTCCTGACAGATGTAACAGAGCTACTCATCAGTTTCAATGTGCAACTTCAAGGAAAGGGGAAGCTCATGTGTGATATGCAAACACGTGAAAGTATCTGAAGTAAAATTAGGCTCCTCATCAAACAAGTGAAGGAGGAACATTTCTGCATCTCCCCACAACTCAAAATCTGTTAGCAGAAAAACCATTGGTTGCGTTCCCAAACCAAACCTGTGGATTCACTGGAAAAGGTGCAAAAGAAGTCCCAATTTAGATTTAAAGAGCTTCATCTCCGTGAACAGGACATACAGTTTTTCCGTAACCCATTTTCTGTTGACATTGAAAATGTGGATACAATTTACCAAATGGAACTGACTGAACTGCAGAAATGTGACTCTGAAAGACACATTCAAGTCAAGCAGACTTCCTAAGGTCTATGCATCTCTCCCCTCTGAGACATGCCCTAATCTCAGGAAGCTTGCACTCAAAATGGCAACTATCCTTGGCAGCACTTATGTCTGTTAACAGATTTTTTCCAGAAGGAAACATCTGAAATCTCCAGCCAGGTCCATGATAACTGAGGCACACTTGCATCGCTTGTTATGACTAGCAGTGACAAATATGGAACCAGACATTGCCCATCTCAATAGCAAAAAGCAGTCCCATGGTTCCCATTGAAATACTGGTAAGTTTATTGATTTAACTTTACTTGTTCTTCATTTTAAATATTGTATGTGTTCCCATTTTGTTTTTTTTACTTCAAAATAAGATATGTGCAGTGTGCATAGGAATTTGTTCATAGTTTGTTTGTTTTTTTAACTATAGTCTGGCCCTCCAACGGTCTGAGGAACAGTGAACTGGCCCCTGTTTAAAAAGTTTGAGGACTCCAGGTGTAAAGTGCTCAGCTTTACAAAATTGACAGAACTTATGATGCTTCTCATTACTTCTTGTAACTCTTGTTACTAATATTTGCCGGTGAATCATACAGTGAGTTCTGATGACTTTTGGTGACTCATTCGGTACCAAATGTTGAAATCCAGATCGACAGCCTAGCATAGCTGGAGCCCCATCTGTGCAAACACCATAAACCTTTTACTAGAGATCTTATGCTGTTTCAGAAATGAACCAACTGTGTCAAATATTTCATGTGCAGTAGTTGACAATTCAAGAGGTTTGCAAAAAGAAACTCATCTTTAAAGTCACCATCATTAATATACCTCATGTAAACCAGTAACTGAGCCGTTTGCAACGTCTGTAGATTCATCAAGCTGGATGCTAAATATTGAAAGTGTAGCAGATTTAAATTCCTGGATGACCTAATCAAGAATATCAGGAGACATGCCATCTAGTCTTAGGCAGACAGTGTCATTAGTTAAGGAAATTACTCTCAATTTTGTAAGAAATTCATCTCAGATCATAACATGAACAATGTCTTTGGCCGTGGGCAACAGTAAATCCTCAGCAATGGTGTGAGGTTTCATAGCTCTGGCAAGTCTGAGTGCCACCAAATATGAAGCTTCAACAGCTGCCACATTTTGTTTGTGGTACTTGCCACCAGTGTGAAGTCTGACTTTCTAGAGTCCATCAGCTTTGCTTCTAAAATAGTTGGTATCCTTGCTGGCAAATTTCAGATGCTTGCTATCAAAATGGCATTTTCTTTGTTTGGCTTCATAGATTCAGCTGCTAGAGCTTCACAACAAATAACACATTGCAGTTTCTCAATTCCTGCTGTAATTATTGAGGTAAAACCATACTGTAAAAAATCCTCACTATATTTTCTTTTCTAAACATTCTTCACTATATGATCCATTGACATGGGATGGTTTGCTAAGGAAAATAATATATAACAATAGCTTTTGTAATACAAAAGATGATACATGGCATAGTTCAGTCAATACAGTTCATTAAAGTTTACCATTCTCTGTGTTTTTTTTTTAACATACCTGTTACTATCACCGGGGGTTAGTATTCACATCAACCACAGCTGAATATAAAAAGATCAATCAGCATTCAGATTAAGTTCCCATGGTACAGATTTTTTTTGCAGTAGTTGATGATTTTACAGTACATGATTTTACATTTACCAAGTAGTTATAATTCATGAAGTGTCGTTTTACCTCCAATACTGCTGCTTTCAACACAGTGCCTGATTTCCACAGAGTAGCTGCTTTCAACACAGTAACCTGCTTTGAACAGAGTAGCTGCTTTCTGCACAGTAGCTGCTCTTTACACAGTAACTGCTCTCTACACAGTAGCTGTTCTCTACACAGTAGCTGCTCTCTACACATGTGTGACTGGTTCGCATAAGTACATTATGGAGCCAACCCTGTCACATGCACCTGTATTTGTATGGACTGTATGTGATGGGGTTGGCTCAATGATGTGATCATGCCAGGTACTCATATGTGGACATATCTGCATGTGGGTGGACCCGCCTGGAGATGGACAGAGGAGCAGGTGTCTCGGTTCTTAAGACCATCGGAAATACCATATATATACTAGTGTATAAGCCAACCTGAATATTCGCCAAGACACCTAATTTTACCACAAAAACTGAATTTAAAATGTGATGAAAAACCAGGCTTATACTCTAGTAAATACAGTATGTGTTTTCTGATGGTCTTAGGTGACCCTGTGAAAGGGTCATTCGACCCCCAAAGGAATCATGATGCACAGGTTGAGAACTGCTGCTTTATAGCCTCAGCATCAACTGGATAGCTGTGAGGGTATTTTTTAATCATATATTTTTAATGGTTTAATTATATTAAAAAGTTGTGCAATTGTCACAATCAATTTTAGAACATTATCCTCTTTCTTGTACTCATTATTAGCTCCCCATATCCTTCTAACCTCCCCTTAAAAAACTTGTTAATTCCATTACTATCTCTATAGTTTTACCTATTCTGATTTCCTCTGCAGAAAAACATACAAAACAACAGAATTAAATGAAAACCTCAATAGAAAAGAAAGGAAATATTAAAAACTAAAACTAATTTAAAGTGGAGCAAAACTGAAAGCAAATGATGAAGTGTTAGTGTTTAACCTACCTACATCCGCATTAATCCACTTCCAGCGTGCTCTTTCTGACAGTAAGGCTATTTGCATTGCTAGTCAATGTGACCATCTGCTGAGACGATTACATGATTTCTCCATTTCAGTTCTTTACTATGGTGACTTGCATTGATTTTTCAAATATTATGTCAATCATATTCCTGACGTAAGCTTCACTTGATCTGAGGGAGAGTCAAAAATACTGCTATTAGGGCTGGCAGTGCATACACGCCTAAGGTTATTCCAAACAAAGCACGTTCAAACGTGACCCCAGAATCCATGGATGACTACAAATTTCAACAGTACAGCACTGCCTTCGTAGGACAGCATGCTTCAAAAAAAAAGAAGAAAAAGAAGATATTTCTCGTACCATGGCGGGGGGGTGAGAGGACAATTTTGAGGTTAGAGATAATACTAAATTTGTAACAGGGTGGTGGCTCTAAACCCGTTCATACCGTTCCTCTTGTTGTGGTGACCCCCAACCATAAAATTACTCTCATTACTTACTTCAGAACCGCCCTTTTGCTACTGTGATGAATCAAGCAATCCCTGTGAAAGGGTTGTTTGACCACCAAAGGGTTTGTGACCCACAGGTTGAGATCCGCTGTTTTACAGGCTTCAAGGGCTGGATTTCCTTTTTATTCCAAAACTATGAAAATGTTGACAAAGAACATGGATTGAGTTCGTTGAGAATGCCAAAATTGACATTTTGACGTGGTGGTCATGAAAGGTCACAGAATTCTTCAGAAAACACTTAGAGGGATGAATTCAGTGCTCTCAGAGGCATACAGTTATAGATGGAAGTTATATCAAGAAACAATAGCTTCATGTCTTGATATTTTGTTTAATAAAGATTTGTATGGTTTTGTAGAAACATTTTTACTTACCTTTATACTGTTTTTTTATATATTGTTAAAATCAATTTGCCGAATTTTTAAAAATTCATATTGGGGGCTCGTACAATGTTTATCACAATCCATACATAGATCCATTGTGTATCAAGCACATTTGTACATTTGTTGTCCTCATCATTCTCAAAACATTTGCTCTCCACATAAGCCCCTTGGCATCAGCTCCTCATTTCCCCCCTCCCTTCCTGCTTTCCCCTCCCTCATGTACCCTTGATAATTTATAAATTGTTAGTTTGTCATATATTATACTGCCCGATGTCTTCCTCCACCCACTTTTCTGTTGTCCATCCCCCGGGGAGGAGGTGTTGTTGTTTTTTAAGAATGAATGAAATGAAGTCACCTGGTGACATCTGGGGGAGGGGGGAAGGAAAAATCAAACTCCATATCAGCACGTCCAAGAATTTCCATGAGGCTGAGGTTTGACCTGCATCTGCCTTCCATTCCCTTCCCCTATTCTGATGCCAACTGTCCTCCCACGTCACTCTACTTCTGTGACCGGGTCCAACAATAAAATCCCACAGGGCATGCCACCCTCCATAAGCCATTGTGTCAAGCGCATTTGTACATTTGCTGCCATCATTCTTTTCAAAGCATTTTCTTTCTACTTGAGCCCTTGGTATCAGCTCCTCATTTTTTCTCTTCCCTCCCTCCCTTCCTGAGGAACCCTTGATGATTTATAAATTATTATTATTTTTTCATGTCTTACGCTGACCGATGTCTCCCTTCACACACTTCTCTACTGTCTAACTTTGTAATCTTTATGGGAGCAGACAGCCTCATCTTTCTCTTGCAGAATGGCTGGTGGTTTTGAACCATGTACCACAGCAGCTAGCAGCTGAACGTTTAACCAGTAGCGCGACCAGGGCTCTTTATTTTGCCAAGAGGATACTTTGGTGTCACACATCAAGGTCTGAATTTTTTCTTCAGTGCCTTCAGCTGAGGCATGCCGAGCGTGTCCTTCCCCTTTGTGTTCCCTGCTCTGTTTGTGCGCAGCTTCTTAGAGTGCTTTACTTGGTCTGCCCCAAATTTGTCTTTTGAAAATTTGTCTGTTCGGCTCTCTTACTTCATCTGTCTTCCACTCACTTTAGCTAGTCTATATTCTAGAGCAGCGGTTCTCAGCCTGCCTCACGCCGCGACCCTTTATTACAGTTCCTCATGTGGTGGTGACCCCCCAACCATGAAATGATTTTCGTTGCTACTTCACTGTGGTTGGGGTGGGGGTGTGCCAGCCCCCCACCACTAATCACGGGTTCTGATACACAAAATTATACGGTTGCACTATATAAATATTATATTAAAATCATCGAGAGCATGATATATAGAAGAGATAGATTGAAATAATGGAGTCAGATACGTTTCATGGTAGCTTGCTCACCTCTGCCTGCTTGGTGGTCCACGTGGAGAGAGGGGGAAGGGACGGAGGACAAGGGGAAAGGGAAGGGGAGGAGAGGGAGCTGAGAGGTCAAGGGAGGAGCCAAAAGAGAGATCTCTTTTGCTAACCCAGGCCTATATACCTTTGTGGGCATACAAGCCCACTAATTACAGGCAAAGACATACGTCACAGGAAGGTTATACAGCAATGAGAGGGGGACAACCTAGGAATATACTCGTAATAGGAAGAGGAGGGTTGAGGGTATACATGTGACAAGATGGGCAGGACCTAGAGTCAGGATGGCAGCCTAACTTTGGATGTCACTGAGCGGGTTTGATCTGTTCTCTGCATCTCCATAGGAACCATTATCAGTAGGGTGTAAACCCGCCTACTGGGACCAAATCAATGACTGCAGGCCTGTCCATTGTCCTTAACAGCAGGGAGCGGGGCCTACTGTAGTCTGGTGACTGTCAGTCTTCAGGGAGGTTGTCTGTAAGCATCTGACCTCCTCCCACACTTCATAACTGTCATTTTGCTACTGCTATAAATCAGGCCACCCCTGTGAAAGGGTCATTTCACCTGCAAAGGGCTCGCGACCCACGGGTTGAGAACCGCTATTCTGGAGCAAGTTCAGATTATCTTCTGACATCCATTTTGGTCTTTCCTGTTTTTTTTTTTTTAATGGCCTTTTGCTTTCTTCATGTGCGATGTTCTTGCTATCCTCCCACAGTTAATCAGATCTTCTACCACTAGTGTCCAATGGGTCAAACGTGTTCTTGAGATGGTCTCTAAATTCAGGTGAGACGTACTAACGATCGCATTTTGGCTCTCGTGGACTTGTTTTCTTTGTTCTCAGCTTCCACCTGAATTTGCAGAAGAGCAACTGGTCCACAGTCAACTCCTGGCCTTGTGTTTGACTGACGATATTAAACTTTTCCATCGCTCTTCTCACATGTGTAATAAATTTGATTCCCATGTATTCTATTTGGTGAGGACCATATGTGTAGTTGGCGTTTATGCTGTTGAAAGAAAGTATTTACAATGAAGAAGCTGTTGGTCTTGAAGAATTGTATCATGCAATCTCCAGCTTCATTCCTATCCCCAAGGCTGTATCTTCCAGCTGCTGATCCTTTTTCTTTGGTTCCAACTTTCACATTCTAATCCTCAATCACCAGTCATTGTACATGCATCTTGATGACATGTTTGATCAAGTTCAGGCTGAAAACGTCGACATTGTTATTGGGTGCTGTCATGTCGGTTCTGACACATAATAATCCTACTTACAGAGAATGTGGAAGGTCTCTCTCTCCTGGCTAGATTTCAGCCTCGGTCCTTGGCTCCACGCGAGAAAGATTTCACACCAAAGCTGGACTCATGATCCAAGTGAATTTAATGAGAGTTAAAAGAAGTTTCAGGTTTTACGCGGCACCCATTGGATTCCTCTGACCATGCGGCCTGGCAGAGACTGCCCCAGGTCACGCAAGGATCTCTCTCCTCCCACGAAGACGACCAGACCAGTCCCTCTCCCTTCTGGTCCCTGCCTTTTCAAGGGTTCCCAGGGAAGGCGTGGTGAACGACCCCAGGTCGATCCCATTGACTGAATTGCAGTCACCTGGCCCAGGTGTGCTGCTCCAGGTGTAACACCCATCTGTGCCCACCGGTGGGAAAATCCAGCTTTGTCCTTTGCTGGCTCTCCTGGGCATGCGTAAATGGACTTCCCAATTCCCTAGGCTAAGCTGCCTAACAGATGGTCCTGTGCCATACTCACCAGTCTTCTCATGATAGAATTCTTCAATTTCTTCATCGCTGTTTTAGTAGCTGGTATGTACATTTGAATAAATGGATGTAGTAACTGGCCTTTCTTATAAGTGTATAGATATTATCCTATCACGGGCAATATTATATATCTTTAAATGTTCTTTTGGTTGATTAATGTGGTGCTGTTTCTCTTGAATTTGTCTTCCTGGCTTAGTAAGCCTTATGATTGCCCAACAGGCCCAAACCAGTCCATGTCCGCTCACCAATGCCTAAGATAGGGAGCCCAGGTGTGTAGTGGCCACACACATATTGGGTTGCTAACAGCAGTTTGAAACCACAAGCTACTCAGTGGGTGAAAAGAAAGTGAAGTTTTCTATGACAGTAAAGAGTTACAGTCTTGGACACTCACAGAGGCAATTCTAGGATCATTATGAGTTCAATTGACCGGATGACAGTAAAAATGCCTAGGATATCAATCTTTATTCATTCTGTTTCATTTCAACCCCTTCTAATTTTCCTAGATTTATACCCTGTACATTCCACGTTCCAATGACGAGTAGATGTTTGCAGTGTTTTCCTATCAGTTGAGTGCCACTCTGTCAGCAGGTAGAAGCTCTGAGAGCTTTGCTTTATCCATCTTACTGAAGTGGACTCAACTCTGATGAGGCAGCTCCTCCCCAGGCATAGCATGAGCACTTCTAGCTCGACATTCATCTTCTGGTGCTGTGTTGGCCAGTGTGCTGCTGTTATTCACAGTGTCTTCTGTGGCTAACCCTCCAGAAGTGGACAGCCTGTATATCTTTCCTTGTCTGTTGTTGGTGTGAAATCAGTGTGAAAGATTGGTGATGTAACTTTCAGCATCATAGCAATATGCTAGCCAGAACAGTGTGACAAATTGACTGATGAGTCATGGAGCCTGCTCTAGTATGACCTTGTTAATATAACAAAAGCAAAGTCCCATTTCAAAAAATGGACACATTTATATGTTACAGAGGTTATAAATTAAACATAACTTGGGGGGCAAAATTTAATCCATAACATATAGTTATTCAGATTTGGGCATTTTCTTGAAAATGAACCATATGCTTTAAAAAAAAAATCATTTTATTAGGGGCTCATACAACTCTTATCACAATCCATACATACATCAATTGTGTAAAGCACATTTGCACATTCATTGCCCTCATCATTCTCAAAACATTTGCTCTTCACTTAAGCTCCTGGCATCAGGTTCTCATTTCCCTCCCCCCTCCTTCATGTACCCTTGATAATTTATAAATTATTATTTTGTCATATCTTGCCCTTTCGGACGTCTCCCTTCACCCACTTTTCTGTTGTCCATCCCCCAGGGAGGAAGTCACATGTAGATCCTTGTAATCGGTTCCATCTTTCCAACCCACCCTTCCTCTACCCTCCCAGGATTGTCACTCACACCACTGGTCCTGTAGGGATCATCTGCCCTGGATTCCCTGTGTTTCCAGTTCCTATCTGTACCAAATACATCCTCTGGTCTAGCCAGACTTGCAAGGTAGAATTGGGACCATGAGAGTGAGGGGGGGGGGGGGAAAGGGGGAGGGTAGGATGGGAAGAGGAAACATTTAGGAACTAGAGGAAAGTTGTATTTTTCATTGTTGCTACATTGCACCGACTGGCTTGTCTCCTCCCCAAGACCCTTCTGTAAGGGGATGTCCAGGGGCCTACAAATGGGCTTTGGGTCTCCACTTCGCACTCCCCACCTCATTCACTATAATACGATTTTTTGGTTCTGATGATGCCTGATACCTGATCCCTTTGACACCTCATGATCACACAGGCTGGTGTGCTTCTTCCATGTGGGCTTTGTTGCTTCTGAGCTAGATGACTTCTTGTTTACCTTCAAGCCTTTAAGGCCCTAGATGCTATATCTTTTGATAGCCGGGCACCATCAGCTTTCTTTGCCACATTTGCTTATGCACCTATTTGTCATCAGCGATCGTATCATGGAGGTGAGCACACAATGATATGATTGTTTGTTGTTTTATTCCTGATAACTGATCCCTTCAGCACCCCGTGATCACACACGCTCGTGTGCTTCACTTAAATACACTCGATATTATTGTCACTGATGATAAAATAGAAGTTCTCAAGTGAATGAATTTTGGAAAATACACAAGACCTTAAAAATTCATGAAAAAATTTAATTATCTTTTCATGTCATGTTTCCATGAACTTTTTAAAGCCCCCTCATATATCTGCCACCATGAAGCTGACCATTTTCTTATACATAAAGACTTCTGAAAAATGAATGGTGATACTGAGAAATATTTTTATATTGTATCAAGAAAATGTCAACATGTAGAACCTCGAATGGGTAAAAATCCATTTAGAGTTCTAGATACATCAATGGATTTTCATGTAACAGAAGAAAACATTTGTTGATTATGTGGCTCCAGATTCCATATAGTAACTAACCATAAAAGACTTCTCTTTGTATGACTGTGTTTATGTAAAAAGGCAAACACGCGCGCATGCACACACAAATGTATAGAAACCAAAGTTGATTATTAATGGTTATACGGGGCAGAAGGGAGTGTTAATGGTGATGAAAGTATCACATTGGTCAAGGGTTGGGTAGCATACTCGATTATTGTACTTGTTTATCAATAACAGTTGCAAAAAGTTGAGTTGACAAAAAGCTGTGTGATATATTTTTAACAATGTAAAAAAACAAACAAACAATGTGCCTCCCCTTCTCCCCCCATGCCTCTTATTTATCTACAACCAAAAACCTCATATGGTTTACTCTCTTGGGTTGGATGTTTAGGCTCACGGTTTCAGGGTCATCCAGGGAGTTGACCTCGTGACATGTTTAATGCCTCTTAGTTTAACGTGTCAGGCCTGGGGTCTTCAAGGCTTACAGCAGCCATTCGAGGCACAGTGATTGGTCTCTGCCTGGAAGAACAGAGGAAAGAGATGCAGGAATAGGAGGAGGATACGGAACATGTCAAGTTGTTTGCCATGAGACCAGAACTAGACTTACCTGGTTACCATAACTGAGCATTGTGATCCAAGATTTCAGAGAAGAATCATGATTGAAAGAGGGCCAATGAAGAACAGAATTCTAAATTCTCATGGACTGTAAATGTTAACCCAAACCATAGCTTAATTAGTAAATAAAGTATACCTTCTTAAAGCCAAACCTCAGCTTATGAGTAAATAAGGAATGCCTTGAGCATTATGTTCATTGAGGAGCTATCTTTATGTGGTCAAATTGACACCAGCAACTGGAAAGGTTAGACGGGAAGCTTAAGGAGCAGCGAGTCTGTGTTTAGGATAAAGAGCAGCTCAGAAAGGGAGGATGAGAATGAATACGGTTTGGCGAATGTCACCAAGGTCGGGGTGGCACACATACAAGCCGAAACTGCCGGTTAGTTGGTGTATGCTTTGCTCTCAACAACACCAGCAAGAAATTATGGAATAAAAGTACTACACTTCTTGAATTTTTATGTAGTTCAAAGAACAATATCCACACCTATCTGAATTCTATTAAGACACAAAACACTCCCCTCACTCCTTTTCCAACTTCATATCTGTGTGAGGCTGGAGTTCCTTCACATTCCTCACGTTCGTAACAGATTGAATGTAGAATCAGATTTAAGAATCGTCATTATTCAGTCTGACGTTAGACTGGGAAAATGTAGAACAATGCTATTCTCACAACACTTAAACATTTTTAGAAAAGTCATTTATGTCAACATTTTCCACTTGTAAAATTTAGTGACATCAATTGTGGTTGGGCTGCAATCTGCAGCGTTAGCGGTTCAAAACCACCAGTCGCTCCTTGGGAGAAAGACTGGGCTTTCTACTCCTGTAAATAGTTAGTCTCAGAAACCCACAGGGGTTTACTATGAGTCAGCATGGATTCAATGACAGTGAGTAATCATGTTATACCATCACCACACATAATCATTCTGCACATGGAATCTAATTTTCCCCTCACTCTCTATTAAATACACTGTTGGTTTCCCATGACATAGACTTAGCACTCTTATTGAGAATCACCCGACCGTAGATAGATGGGTGGATTTCTGGTTTGTCAATTCTATTCCATTGGACCGTTTTTTTAAAAAAATCATTTTATTGGGGGCACATACAACTTGTATCACAATCCATCCATCCATTGTGTCAAGCACTTTGTACATTTGTTTCCCTCATCATTCTCAAAACATTTTTTTCTACTTGAGCCCTTGGTATCAGCTCCTCATTTCCCCCCTCCCTCCTCATCCCCCCCATGAATCCTTGATAATTTATAAATTATTATTATTTTGTCATATTTTACACCGTCCAATGTCTCCCTTCACCCACTTCTCCGCTGTCCGTCCCCCAGGGAGGAGGTTATATGTAGATCCTTGTAATCGGTTCCCCCTTTGCACCCCACCCTCCCTCCACCCTCCCGTCATTGGACGGTTTGTCTGTTGATATACCACTATCGGGCTGTTTTGATTTACTGTAACTGTATAGTAGGTTTTGAAATCAGGAAGTCTTGAGTTCTCCTACTCTGTTCTTCAGAATTGCTTTGGCCAGTCAGGGCTTCTTACTTTTAAATAAGATTGAGGCTCAGTTTTTCTATTTCTAAAAAGAAGGCTGTTGAAATTTGGAGTCTGATTCTGTTGAATCTATTATTGTTTTGGTAATATTGACGTCTTAACTATATTGATTGTCCCAATCTACAAACACTGGCATCTTTCCATTTATTAAAGTCTTCTTTAATCCAATTCAGTAGTGTTTTAGGATTTTCACAGTATAAGTCCATTATATCCTCCAAAGCTTTCCAAACTCACAGTTATTGAGGTGGTTTAGACTCATCGAGGCTCTGTGTGATAGTCACTGTAGGGTTCTGAGATGGTTTTTCTTTACAGGAGTAAAAAGATCCCGAGACCAAAGATTTTGAATGCCACCTTTCTAGAGAAACAGGCAGTGATCCACCTTCTCGGGACCAAAAAGCTTGAGAGCCCCATTCTGTCCCCTCCAGGATGACAGGCTGGCTTTGGAGATACTGTGGGTTCTGTCCAAACAACAGCAATAATGCAAATACCACAATAAAATGAGTCAGATGACTTTTTTTAAGGCTTCCCAGTGCATATAAAAGTGATGTTTTCACTGTTTGTTAAGTGTGCAATAGTATTATGAAAATGTTTGAAATGTGAGAATGACCAGAGAGTGACAGAGCCACAGAAAATGAGCATGTGCTGTTGGAAAAAGGATGCCGGCAGCCATGCTGGATGCAGGGCTGCCATAAGCCTTCCCTTTGTCTTTTCAAAAGGTAAAATATGTGCAAAATACAAGGAAACCACAGCACAATAATGCAAGGTGTGCCCGTCCCACCTTCAACCAAACCTCCTGCCTGGAGTTGATCCCCACTCACAGCGACCCCCCATAGTGGTTCCCAGGCTGTAAATCTTCAGGGGAAGACAGCTTCGTCTTCCTCATGTGGAGTCGCTAGTGAGTTTGCGCCCCAGCTTGAGGTGCGCAGGCCAATGCTTACCCACCGCACCAGCGGGACTCCTTGGGTGGGCCTGTGGGTAACAGCTTAAGTGACCAATTGCAAGCCCATCTCCAAGGCACATTGCTACTCCTTCACTAATTCAATGCCAACGTTGTTCTGAGAGATTATATCCAGGCTCAGGACACCCACCTTGATGTCCTTAGATTTCCCACATATTTATCTGTGCATTTCACTTCTGCAAGCAAGAAGACTGCGTCTAAATGCCTGTCCTTCAGTTGCTTTCCCCCTTCGCCCTCCCTCTCTCTCGAGGCGGTTTCCCTTTCCCACGTGGCAGGAATCCACCCTCCCTGCCCTCTAAGGTTTGTCCTGTAAGAAACCTTGTTTCTTTGGTTATAGAAACCCAGCTTCAGATGTCCGAGAATTCTACCTTGCTTTCTCAAAGAAGTCTGGCTTTTAAGACCCTTGTTTCTCTATGGACGGTAGAGTCAGGTTTGAACGAGAAAGGAACTCGTGTTACCCATGTCCACCCTTCTCTTTCTTGGGGAAGGAAGCCTGTCCCCTCATTGTTTGATAAGATTGCTGGGGTGGAAAGGTGGCAGAAGCAAAAACGCATGATGATCCCTGAACTATGCAGACGAACCATGTTAATGAGATTGGGGGACAACTTTAAAACTCCGAGAGCCACGGTGTGTCAAACAGCAAGTCTGTGCGGGTGATAAATGGAGCAGGGGCTTTGTGATTGAGGTTCGGTCTCATGTACCTAGTTCTTTCTTCAGGTCAGCATAGCAGTGATGTAAATGGAATAGTCATGCTTTATATAGTATTACTTTATATAATATACATCACTACTATATATAAAATTTGGTCAAGTAGAATAATTCATTTGCAGTTTTGAGAAATTTGCAATTTTACAATGGAGGGCTCAGGAAACAGGCCAAACAGAAAACAAGAAGGAGAAGTTTGTTTGTTTTTCAAAGTCATATAAAAAAGGAATAGAACAGAAAGCAAATAGAATCTACATATTGTTAAAGCCCTATCAGGAAGTTAATGATATAATATCATTATACTAAAAAGCTTTAAATTAAAAGACGTACATTTGAAGTGGTAATAAAGGTCAACCAATATTACGTAGTCTTTTGGGGGCTGCTGCTGGGGATGGTGGGTAAGTATTGCACTGCTAACTGCAAGGTTGGTGGTTCAAGCCCACTGGCTGCCTCACAGGAGAAAAATGAGGCTGTTTGCTCCTGTGATAATTCACAGCCTTGGAAACGGAATCAGGGCAGACTTCATGGTAGTGAACTTTGGGGTTGGGAATATGAAAATGTTCTTCTAAACATCGCATCTCCTCGATTTATTTGCAAATAAGCACGTTTAGACAATCAAATAGGTGGTGTGTCTCTTCTGTGCACTGAATCAATAGTTCTTTCATTGCACACAGCAAGAACAGCGATCACATACTTTTGGTGCCTTAACCAACCCTGTGCTTGAGGCCTGGGAAACAAGGGTCCAGGGAGGGGCAGGGAGAAAAGATGAAGATAAGGATCCTTTATAACCACGACAGGCCCTCTTATTCAGGGGTATGTGCGCACTGGGCCCCTTTTGTGGAGGGGGCGCCAGCCCTTTATTTATGACAATATGATTAATACGTTTGCCTCACACATGCACAATTCCTACAGCAAACTTTACCCAGGTGACCCACCTCCTCAGTCCCCTGTGAGATGGAGAGGATCACGTTTGGTCAGCTCAGGGGGCTCAGCCGAGTCATTGGCTGAGAAGGGAAGCAGCCCCTCCCTCGGTGGCGATGGCTGGCCTCGTTGACTCTGTTCCCACTGCTGGCACTACCATGTCCCAGGGAGGCATCCAGGGCCCTCCAGGGGAGAGAAAGCTCTGTAATTAGACTAAATATAGTCAGGGAGAGGCTGCACTCATTTGGACTAATTATCCTGTCACCCATCAGCAGAACAAAGCCAGAGGAACTTTCAGGCCTCATCATTTCCATTCCTCTCATGAGTCTGCGCCTCCTTGTCCTCCGCATGCTGGCTCACTGAGAAATGTCTGGGCTGCCAGGAGGGCCCTGACCATGGCCTTCCCGCTTCCGTCTCCAACACAACGACTCCTTTCAGCAGTGGAGGGAGAGCCACCAGCGGTCCTGGATACGCCCAGAGAAGGGACAGAGGACAACATTACAGAACCACTCAGCCTGACAGCATGTTTCTCAAAGCCCTTCTTGTTCCGCCATCTAGCGAAAACTTAATGAGCGCCTACTACGTCGAAGGCATGTAGACAGTTTATTAAATATTCTACAAGAAAGCCTGGAAAACAAACAAACACACAAACAACAAAAACCCACTCACTGAACATAAGAGATGATTTTAAAAAGAAGCAATTAAGACAAATTCAAGAAAAGGAAGTATACCTTGACCAGGACATGGGCTTCTGCCAGTAAGGGTCAATATACTAAAAAGGTCTCCACTCACTGCTATTGAGTCCATTTCGGCTCATGGCAACCCCGTATACTGGGCTAGAGTTGCCCTTGTGCGTTTCAGAGACTGTGTCTATCAGCCAGAGCAGCCGGTGTTTCGAACCACTGACTTTGTGGTCAGCAGCCCAGCTGATAACTGTGCCTCCAGGGGTCCTGGGGGTGGTGTCTCACTGCCACGAACCAAGGCTACTTACTCATGGTGGAGTCATAGAAGACTTTTATTACTGAGCGCCAGTAGGCCAAGGGAAGGCTTTGGCAAAGAAATACTGTCTCAGAGATTTCACTAAATTCTTATTTATTTTAAGCCCCAGCCAAACTCATGTCATGGAGTAGATTGTGACGTATTTCAACCCTGTAGGACAGGATAGATCCACCCCTGTGGGATTCTAAGACTGTAACCTGTGGGAGTAGAAAGTTTCACCTTTCTCCAGCTGAGCAGTTAGTGGTTTCAAACTTCTGACCTTTGGGTTAGTGCCCCACCACATAAGCACTACGCTAACTGGGCTAATCCTATTAGCTTAGTGAGCTGAAATGGACATTTGGGGAAAGACTGTAGGAAGAATAATGCTTAAAAGAAACAAAATTCTTCCAGCTTTCAGATGGAGGCATCCTGGGGGCACAGTGGTTATGTGTTGGGCTGCTAACAGCAAGATCAGCAGTTCGAATCCACCAGCAGCTCGGAGGGAGAAAGACAGGACTTTCTACCCCTGTAAAGAGTTACAGTCTTGGAATTAAATTCTATCAAAGAACCCATGAGAGTGCGTTTAACATCTGCAAAAATTTCCAGGTAAAATACTCTATTGGAAGAATTTCAGATCAGATGTTGCATATATTAAAGTCAAATTTCATATCTATGAAACGGTATAAAGCGCCAATGGGGCGTGAAATACAGTGTTTAAAGTGTTCACATCACAGTTTGAATCATGGGCATCCACTATGAACGGGGATGTGGTTCATGCATCCTGTGTCTGGTACTAACTAGTATGTGTTCAGGCTCCGTCACCACCAAAGACAGTGCATTTTTACGGCTCATCCACTCTGTTAAGTCAGTGGGCACTCAAAGTCACCCTGAATTTCACGTACAGGTCAGACCTTCCTTTCTGAGTTATAGACTGCTTCAAACCAGGACCTGCTTCAGGACCCAGCTGAGCATGAGCTCCAACCCCGTCCAGAAGCAAGGAGAGAGAGAAGTAGGCAGGATGCCTATGCCGTGCTTACCAAAAGCAAAGAAGTCAAGATGGAGAAAGGTAAGGATTAACTGGCCGCCTCTCTCTCTCTCTCTCTCTCTCACACACACACACACACACACACACACACACACTCACACACACACACACACACTTTAAACATGCTGTTGTGGTTTGGGTGAAGCTTCACAGACCAAATTCACTTCCCATTCAATAATTGATACACCTTTTGTTTTGTAACATTGGTTGCAATTCCCTCAATGTAACAGCACTTTGCCGGCTTCTCTCTGGGCTTCCCAGTTTGTCCCTGCCCTTGTCTGCCTTCTAAACTCTGTTTTAGGACAAATGATGTGGTGGCTTGTTCGGAGGAGCCCTGGTGGTGCTGTCAGGTAAGCAGTTTGACTGCTAACTTGGAAGATCATTGGTTCAAAGGCACTGGGTGCTCCATGGAAGAAAGAGGAGGCTGCCCCTCCACACAAGTTAGTCCGTGTTTACTAGGTCGTTTGTGACTTTTCCTCACTTCCTCTTCCATGTCTGGGAGTCATCACTGAATGCTTCTTTCTGCGCATAAATCTTTTCTGTCTTTTTTTCAAATTTAATAAATCGTGTTATTGGGGGCTCTTACATATATCATAAAAACCCATACATCCATTATCACAAGCAGACATGTACAATTGTTGGCATCAAAAATTTCTAAACATTATCTTTCTTCTTGAGCCCTTTGATATCAGCTCCTCTTTTGTTCCCCTCCCTCCCCCACCCTGTCTCCCCGAGAACCCTTCATATTGTATGTCTTGTAATTATTATTTATACATATCATACGCTGCCCATTCTATCCCTTCACCTACTATCCTGGTATTCGTCACCCTCCAAGGGGGAGGGGTTATTTTGTCATCATTGCTATCTGATCCTCCTTCCCCCCGCTTCTCCCCCTTCCCTTCATAAATCTGTTCTCGACTTTTTGCAGTATTTCCCCAGGCAATGTTTGTCTTTGGTGAAATCGGGAGGGACGTGTTTCACCCAGCATCCTGTCCTACAGGCGCAGCCACGCTGTGAGATGTTTTGTGGGCCCACCGTTATTCTTTCGGGTTGCGTAGTAGTCCACTGTGCAATGTTCCATTTTGTGATTGTCCAGTTACATGTTGGGTGCTTAGTTTATTTCCTCTTTTTTGCTACGATTGACATGAGTGAGCAAATATGTATTCATATCATGGATCTCATTTCTCTAGGAGACAAGCCATACAGCTACTCTTGTGCATTGGGAGTGCCGTGCAGTCGCCTTTTATGCCCCTCACCCGGGGCTGTGTCTGCCTTTGTCTCAGGTGCCTGTGCTGTGCCAGTCCAGGTGCCAGGGCCCCGTCACTTCCTTTCTTCTCATCCACGGTTCTCACTCAGTTTCTGCTTCCCTTTTAGTTTTTTATATTTCTGTGTGCTGCTCAATCACTCCAGAATTGTCTCCCTTGAGCCTGTTTCACATTGTTTCTTAGGTCTTTGCTGTGGAGGAATGACGTGGCTGGTCTGACGAAGCCACCATCTGGCTGGAATTCTCTATCCTCCTCATTCTTATGCCCTCTTTCTGGCTTCATGTTTTGCTACTCATCATCTGTTTTGTCTAAAATCCGATTGCTAAGAAAATCAGCAGGTCAACAACAGCCAAAAACACAGTCACTCGATTAGGCCTCCATTCAAGTCCTCTCTCAATGCAAGAACACTTTCTTCTATTAACCTGGCATTCCATGAGGCTCAACTTCCCGACACGATTGCTTAAGTCAAAGCGGGTGCATAAGCAAATGTGGTAAAGAGAACGGATGGTGCTTGGCTATCAAACGATATAGCATCTGGGGTCTTATAGATTTGAAGATAAATAAGCGGCCATATAACTCAGAAGCAACAAAGCCCACATGGAAGAAGCACACCAGCCTGTGTGATCAAAAGATATCAATAGGATCAGGTGCCAGGCATCAAAGAACAAAAGAAATCATATCATTGTGAATGAGGGGTAGTGCAGAGTGGAGACCCAAAGCCCATCTGTAGGCCACTGGACATCCCTTACAGAAGGGTCACAGGGAGGAGATGAGCCAGTCAGGGTGCAATGTAGCAACAATGAAACATACAACTTTCCTCTAGTTCCTAAATGCTTCCCCCCACCCTCCCCACTATCATGAACCTTCTGTAAGAGGATGTCCACTGGTGGACAGACAACAGAAAAGTGGGGAAGGGAGACGTCAAATAGTGTAAGACATGACAAATACTAATAATTTATAAATTATCAAGGGTTCACGGTGGGGGCGGGGGATGAGTTGATACCAAAGGCTCAAGTAGAAAGCAGATGTTTCGAGAATGACGATGGCAACAAATGTACAAATGTGCTTGACACAATGGATGGATGTATGGATTGTGATAAGAGCTATACGAGTCCCCAATAAAATGATTTAAAAAACAAACAAAAAACCCAACCCAGTCACTCTTGAAGTGTGGGTTGCCCCAAAGGCCACATTACATGGCAGGGGAGCTGTGGGTGTGGGGGGATGGGGAGCTAACAATACTGAGCACAAGGAAACGTCTTAAAATGGATGGTGGTGATGATTGCACTCTTTTCAATATGATGAAACCATTGGGCTGTATGTTTGATACAATTGCATCAGTTGTGTCCTGACAGATTTTTGAAACACCTTTAAAAGAAAGAAAATCAAATGAACCGAAAACTTGGACTCAGCAGCTTGGAGTTTACTTGGCACATTTGCATAACCTGGCGGCGGGGGTGGGGGGAAGAGGGGGAAGGGTGTTTCGAGGTGTAGAAATGCGACTTGCTCTGTCTCCAGCTCTGTGCCACAGCTTCAGGTGGCCCTGGTCTGGGCCTTGGCCACTTCAGACAGATCTCAAGTGTGAGCTTCCGATGGTCCTGGCTTTCTTGCTGTGTCCGAGACAGCTCTTCTTCATGGAGGAGTAGCTCCGATGAAAGAGTGAGTTTTGTCTTGTGGCTGACCATGCTCCCAAGGAAACGGAGAGTGTGACTTGGTTCCCATTCTCTGCAAAAGTCAGAACCTAATCCTGTCTCCATCCTGTTCATTTACATAGCAGAAAGCTCCCTCCACAGTAGGATATGGTCACAGGCATGGAGTCCAGAGTTATATATTACATAAAGAATTATGGCTAAGGGGAAAAACCTCCCTGCCATTGGGTCAATACTGACTCACAACAATGCTGTAGGCAGGGTAGAACTGCCACTGTGGGCTTCTGAGACTACACTCTTTATGGAGTAGAAAGCCAAATCTTTCTCCCAAAGAGTGACTGGGGGTTTCAAACTGCAGACCCTGTGGTTAGCAGCTCCACTCTCGTATCCGTTCATTACTCCACCAGGGTGCCTCAATGGCTAGAAGGGCCCATGTTCGTTCTCGCAAGCCACCCCTGGCTCTTTGAGCTCTTCTCTCGTTTATTCTTGAGGAATTCGCAACTCCTCTTTTTCCATTACATCTACAATTTTTACAACCACAGTTGGGAACTTTCATTTAAGCCATCTATTCCTGTAAGAGAATTAATCAGATACAACTCATGAAATAAAGAGTGCTAAGTACTGTTACTTTGAGGACTCAGGTGCACCAGCCCCAGCCATGGGATTTTCCATTACCTGACGTGCACGGGAAAGTTGAGCATTGGATAAGGACGATCGAAGAAGAATCAATGCATTTGAATTGTGGGACTGGAAAAGAACATTGAAAACACCATGGACTACTGAAAGGACCAACCGATCTGTCTTGGAATCAGCATGGCCAGCGTGCTCCTTAGAGGCACGGGTGGTGAGGCTTCGTTTTACAGACGATGGACATGTTGCCGGGAGAGACCAGTCCCTGGAGAAGGACATCATGCTGGGTAAAGTGGAGGAGCGGCGCCTCAATGGGCTGCTCAGGCACAGGAACACTTGTGAGGATGGCGCAGGGCCAGGCAGCGTTTCCTTCTGTTGTGCAGAATGTGGGTCAGAACGAACTCAACGGCACCCAACAACAAGTACCCCCAGTCTCAGACTCACAGGCCACAGAGAGGAGGACAGTCCTGAAGCCAGCAGTCAGATGAGCCTCCTGGACCCCCAGCTTCTCACACGGGCAAGCGTCACACAACAGCACAGCCTGTGTTTCTAACCCTGTGCTGGATGAAAATGTGTTTGGACACTATTAGGTGTCTGACAGCATGTCTGACTGCTGTCTGCTGGATGCCGGTAGCACCTCCCCCACATGTGACCACAACTAAAAAAATGTCTCCAGACAGAATGAATTGGGGGGCCTGAGAAATCCAAATGATAGTCTCAGGGGCCCCATGGATAATCAACGCAATACTGTTCATGAAAACATTCTAGATCCTACTTTGGAGAGTAGTGGCTGGGGTCTTACAAGGTCATGACAAGCAGCCATCTGAATACAGCGCGTGGTCTCTCCCTGTGCAGAGGAAAGAGGGGTGATGGAAAGTGAAGACACGTGGCATAATTCATCCAGTGAACCAATGGAACATGGGGCCATCAGTCTCCACAATTCCCGAGACAGAAGAACTAGATGGTACCCGACTACCGCTCCCAACTGCTCAGAAAAGAGCCCCATTCATTAGAAGGTCCTGGATAGAGTGAGGAAGAAATGTGGAACAGAAGTCAAAAATCATAAAAACAAAAACAGGTTTACTGGTTGGCTAGAGACTAGTGGAACCCCTGAGACTGTGACCCTGACTCACCTTTCAGGTCACCCCCATAAGCTCACACCCATACCTCAATTTTCCACTGAACAATAGGCAAGTCTATAAGGAGAACAATAACACAGGGAGGTGTGCAAACTTTAGAATAAGCAGCCATTTGAGATCAAAAGGGCAACATTTACCCGAGGACAAAGTTCAGAGTAAATAATATCCCACCACCTATCTGCTATTTTTGCTGTATTGTAATGCTGTGCTGTTATGATGTTGGAATGTTGTTATGATATTGGAAGCTATATCATTGGTACTTCAAATAACAGCAGGGTCACCCACAGTGGACAGGTTTCAGTGTCTTCAGGACTAAGCTCTACCCCATCCTGGATTTCATATCAGAAAAACATTAAAAAAAAACAGAATACAGAAAAACAAAACAAAACACTCACTGTATTCTGCATGATAGCAAGCTGTTCACATCCCTGGTAAGTGGTGAGAGGATTCACTGGCGGCTTGATCCATGTATGGCCCCTGTGAATGGTTTTTAGGGTCCCATTGAACTCCATAGCCTTCCAGGTGTTTACAAATCAGGTGTTTACAATTTAAATTTTGATAACCATTCTCTTCTCCGGATTTGGATTTTATCATTCACAATCCTTGGATCACACAGACTAGTGTACTTCGTCCGTGCAGTCCCAGTTGACCCTCCACTCAGATGACTTCTTGTTTGAAGTCAAGCGTCCTTTAAGACCTCAGGGACTGTTCTTTCTAATAGCCAGGCACCATCCAGGCTCTTCACGGCACTTTGCTCTAAAAGCAACCATATCTTCAGTTATCTCTTCATGAGGGTAAACACCAAGCAAGGCCAGGTAATAAGAACTAATTGTTCTCAGATTGGGGCTAGAATTGTGTGAGCCCCAGTATGGTGGGAAGGTTGGGGAATGGTGGGGAGCTGATGACAATGGGTAAAAGAAAGAGGTCAATGTTCTAAGATTGGTTATACAAAACTCTTATTAACAGGATCAAACTATTGAATTGTATGATATGTGAAATATATGCCCCAAAAAACTATTTTAAAAAATGAATAAATAGACTTAGCATAGGACAAAAGTTCTGGCAACCTGATCCCCCAAATAGGGCAATGGAACCTTTATAGGTCACAATAGAATGTTGTCTGACGCAGTGTTAGAAGAGGGTGCACTCTTAAGGTTTCCGTGAACTGTGCCTGGCACAATGACAACGAACGGTGCCACCAGCAAACCACCCAGCTAGAAAGGATTTGGCCGGCATTGCTCAGACCCCTGGAAATCACAGATAACAAGCCATACAAGGTCATCCGGGTCATTTCATTGGATTCCCAATGACCTGGTCCTAAGCTTTCTGAGATTGCTACCTGCCCCCTCAGCTGAGGAAACTGAGGCCCTTAGACGTTACCTGAACTGCCCAAATCACAAAGCTGTTGCATGGCCACCCAAGGTTGAACCAGGCAAAGTTGGGCTGACCCCATCCTCCACTCATCGGCCTCTGGGGAGGCGATGGTTATTCCTGTGTTCTGCCAGTGGGAGCCGAGCCGTGTTTCCAGTGGAGGGTCATGTTTTCAATTGGATGGGAATGGGAAGGAAGATGAAGTGGACCTGGTTGGGAGCCAACAACCTCTGAGCTATGCCAAACTCGTGTGAATCAGGAATACCTAGGTGAGCAGCGGGCAGGACTGGACTGGCCTGGTAAGAACAGATGGGCAGAAAAATGCAGCATCTATGACAAGGCTGAACAAGATGAGGCAGGGGCCGTGGCCAGGCACGTGCTCGCCACGCTGGCTGTGGAGAGGACCGGTGAGAAACCTGTGCAGGATGCTGGGATCAGATAAGCCAGGGCTGATGGCGAAGTTCAAGGCAGGCCACCAAGCCCCAGCCAAGGAAAAGGGTGGTGTTGCAGGACAGCTACTTAAAGATAAATGGATATTCACCTGCATGTGGGAAAGCCAGCGAGCTGGGCACCAGAGTGTGCTGGTATTTCTGACACATCTCCTTGTTTTAAAATTAATGTTCAAAGGGATTTTAAATGCTTATTATGATGCTGTCCTGTGCTGTGTCGTGTAAGAGCTACCTCCAGGAGGTCAGATCCTCAGGGCTCTGAGTGCATGTGGGTTGAGGAGAAACAGCTCAGCAAAAGGTGAGGAGGATGGTTTTGCCTGGAAGAATGTGACCAGTGTTGCTGAAAGGGCTGTGTAGAAGCTGAACTAGTATCTGTCCGCTTGTGCCTACTCTCCATGACAACAAAATGAGTTGTTTATTTACACATTTTAAACCACTTTATTGGGGACTCGTATAGCTCTTCTCACAGTCCATCCATCCATCCATTGTGTCAAGCACATTTGTGCATTTGTTGCCATCATCATTCCCAAACATTTGCTTTCTACTTGAGCCCTTGGTATCAGCTCCTCATTTTGTTCCCCTCCTTTCCCTCTCTCCCTCCCTCATGAACCCTTGATAACTTATAAATTATTATTTTTTCATGTCTTACACTGACCAATGTCTCCCTTCACCCACTTTTCTGTTGTCTGTCCCCCTGGGAAGGGGTTATATGTAGATCATTGTGATCAGTTCCCTCTTTCTCCCCCTACCTTCTCCTTAACCTCCTGGTATTGCTACTCTCATTATTGTTCCTGAGGGATTTATCTGTCCTGGATTCCCTATGTTTCCAGCTCTTATCTGTACCCATGTACATGCTCTGGTCTCGCCAGATTTGTAAGGTAGAATTGGGATCATGATAGGGGAGGAGGAAGCATTAAAGAACTAGAGGAAAGTTGTATGTTTCAATGGTGCTGTATTGCACCCTGACTGGTTCATCTCTTCCTTGTAACCCTTCTGTAAGGGGATGTTCAATTGTCTACAGATGGGCTTTGGGTCTCCACTCTGCACTCCCCCTCATTCACAATTATATGTTTTTTTGTTCTGTGTCTTAGATGCCTGATACCTGATCCTATCAACACCTCATGATCACACAGACTGGTATGCTTCTTCCATGTGAACTTTGTTTCTTCTCAGCTAAATGGCCACTTGTTTGTCTTCCAGCCTTTAAGACCCCAGATGCTACATCTTTTGATAGCTGGCCACCATCAACTTTCTTCACCACATTTGCTTATGTACCCTTTTTGTCTTCAGCAATTGGGTCCAGAAGGTGAGCATCATGGAATGCCAGGTATCAGAACAAAGTGTTCTTGCATTGAGGGAATACTTGAGTAGAGGCCCAATGTCTGTCTTCTACCCTGACACTTAACATATAAATATATATACATAGATCTGTTTCCCTAATTGTTATATATAAATATATTTACATATGTACATGCCTGTATTTAGACTTCTATAAATGTCCTTTGCCTCCTACTTCTTTCATCTATTTACTTTCCTCTTGCCCCACTATCATGTTCAGTCTTAATTTGGGTTTCAGTAATTCCTCTTGGTTACATTACCCTTGATCATGCCCTACCAGGACTCTTACACCCTCCTCACCACCGATTTGGATCACTTGTTGTTCCCTTGTCCCTGGGTTTAACACCCACTTACTTCCTCCCCTCACCCCTCCTCACTTCCCCATCTCCTGTGTCCCCCTGGAACCATTGGTCCCATTGTTTTCTCCCCTGGATTGTTTATCCTGCCTATTTTTTCTAAATAGGCATTCAGAGACAATAAATAAGCAAAAACAAAAAACAAGACAGAGCATAACAAAAGAAAACAAAACAACAACAAAAAAGATTAAGAAAAGCCTATAAATAGTTCCAGGTCTGTTTGTTGACCTTTAGGAGTATTTTCTGGCTGAGTCTGGTGGGGTGCCATGCCCTGGGCCCAAAGTCCATTTTTAGTATTCCCTGGGGACTTGATTGCTTTGCTCCCCTTGCTGCTCTGTTGCACGCCCTTAACATTTTGCCCAGGTGTCAGATTGGGCACAATTCCTGCACTGTGCCCCCAGTTTTCTTCCTGAGAGAGGTATGGGCCAGTAAGGGAAGTCTTGTCTCATGGTGGGGCTGGCCCCATGGTCCTCTCTGTTCATTGGCTGCTGTGAGCAGGAATATCGTCCTCAGGGCTTGGTGGGCCAGGAAGTTCTACTATCTCTTCTTCCCTCTTCGTTTACTCCTGTGTACTCTGATCAGAAGCATCCCTTTCCTTGAGCTGTAGCTTCAGTGCTGTCCTCTGCAGTGCATTCTTCTGGGAGGGAAGGTGGGGGATGTCCACGTAGTTGGGATTGGGGGGCCGCCCTACAGACCTCTCTATTGGTTCCCAGCTTCATGCCAGTATGTTGCCTTCATGTCTTGGCACACCAGGTATAAGTCTGGTTCCTCCCTTCCTCTCCTGTGGAGATATAAACAACACCCTCCCCTTGGGTAGGTTACTGCCCTGTTCCTCTGCTACCCATATTTTTTTTGTTTTTCTTTTTCCCTCCATTTCAGTTGGTTGCCATATGTGTCCCTGGATTTGGTCTGGTCCCTGACATAGTACCTGGATTTCACCCCAGGAATCTATGTATATGGTAAGCTTACCTCAGCAGACTCATGTTGTACTTGTCCTTTTGTGCTTGACTTGCTTCGCTTAGCATAATTTCCTCTAGTTCTTCCCATGCAATGTGCATCATGCATTCATCAGTGCTTAGGGTTGCGTAGTACTCCGTTGTATGTATGTACCACAGTTTTTTAATCCGTTCATCCGCTGATGAAAACTTAGGTTGGTTCCAACTCCTTGAAATTATGAACTGTGCCACAAAGAACATTGAAGCACAGAGGTCTGGCCGTGGTTTGTTTCTTGCCTCTTCTTGGGTATATGCCCAGTCGGGGGATTGCTGGGTCGAATGGTAGCTCGATTTCCATCTGTTTTATATATCGCCAGATCGATTTCCATAGTGGCTGTACAGATCTACCAGTCCACTAGCAGTGGATGAGAGTTCCTGTCTCACCACAGCCCCTCCAACACTTGTTACTTTCTGATTTTTTGAATTGGACTATCTTTGAGGATGTTAGGTGGTATCTCATTGTCACTTTAATTTGCATTTTTCTTATGGAAAAAAGATAGGAAACATTTTCTCGTATGTTTATTGGCCATTCTGATATCTGCCCCTGTGAAAATTCTGTTCAGATCCTGCCCCCCCCCCCGCCGCCTCAGTGGGTAATAATTAGCTTTTATCTTTTTGTAAACTAGCAGAGTACTGTAGAGTTTAGTAATAAGGACTTTGTCTGGTGTGTCTCTGCTAAAGATGTTTTCCCAGTCCATGGGATCTCTCTTTTTTTTTTTTTTCAGCATGCAGTGTGGTTTATTGATGGCTACTTCCCCAGATAACTTTTCCTCACTGGCTGGGGGATACAAGGACAGGCGGAAGCCAAAGGCACACCTTGGAAATGCTACAGTGGATTACAAAGAGGTGGGGCTGAGGCTGCCAAGCCTCCCTGTGTCAAAGGCTCGGGACTGTTGTATCTTTGAAGCATGCATCCACCCTGCAAATCTCTCCCAGATGGGGAGGAGGAGCGGCCGTCACTGGCCCAGGCATCTGCAGGCTCTCAAGGCTCTCTTCCTGAGCCACCCTGCGGCAGTGGCTGCGGCTGCCACAAGTAGGACCACTGGCTCTGCAGCCGCCGCGCTGACCCGTGAGGCCTGGCAGGGGGCTCACAGGCATACTGGGACTGTCATGGAAAGCCACAGAGTGGCAACTAAGGGTGGACCCAATGACTGGCACAGCCCAGCTCTGGGAGCTTCCCTGACTTTGGAACAAACTCCCTGGCCGTCTTTGCTCACTGGGAGTTTTACGGGGCCCTTGACTGAAACTGTCATGGGAACCTAAGGAAGAGGAAGTGGTGGTCTGGCCAGCTGGAGCCCGGGGCCTGTCATGACTGTCCAGCTCTCTGTGGTCACAGGGCATCCCAGGCCCCTCACACCCTACGTGCGGGCGGGAGTGGGAACAGGATGCTGACTCCCGGGAGGGGTGCTCCCTCAGGCCCTCGTGTCGGCCCCGCTCCACAGGCCTGCTCGTCTACCGCTTCTTCTTGGTCTCCTTCTTGGGCTTCTTGCTTGCAGAAGGAGCAGCAGCCTTGGGCTTCCTCGTCGCCTCAGCACTCCGCGGCTCAGAGGGCTTTGCCTCCGTCTCACAGGCCTTGGGAATGGCCACGATGATGGCCAGCACGCAGATGAGCTGGAAGATGGCGCCCAGGAAGAGTCCGTACAGGAGCAGGTTCTCCAGGAACGTGGGCTCTGGCACCTCAGGAGGTGAGAAGTCCAGGTCGGAGGCCATGGCCCAAAGCACTGCTGCCTGAGGTCTCCTGGCGCCCTGTTCTCCAGAGGCAGCCTCTCCGCGCCGCCGCGCCGCCCTCTTAGAAGTCCCGTGGGATCTCTTATTACTCTCTCGGTGAATTCTTTCAATGTACACAGGTGTTTTACCTTCAGTACATCCCACTTGTCAATTTGTGTCTCATATGTATTTGTGGCCTTCCTGATATCGAATAGCCTATGTATTCCCTGCACCAAAGTTCTCAGGTTTGTCCCAATACCCTCATTGATGGCCCTAATGGATTGGGGTTTTATTTCAAGGTCTGTGATCCACCTTGAGTTTATTCTTGTGCATGCAGAGAGGTAAGGGTTTTGCTTAATTTTTCTGCAGGTAGATCTCCATTTTTTCCACAGGTAGATCTGCATTTTTTCCAGCACCAATTGTTGAAGAGGGCATCGCTTCTCATTTTAGACTTTTTGGGCCCGTATCAAAGATCAATCGTCTGTATGCTGATGGTTGTATTTCAGGGATTTCAGTTATTTTCCATTGGTCTGAGTAACAGTCATTATGCCAATACCACACTGTTTTGACCACTGTGGCTGGAAAATATATGTTAAAGTCAGGTAGAGCAAGCCTCCCAACTTTGTCCTTCTTCTTGAGGAGTTCTCTGCTAAATCTGGGCTTATTCTCTCTCCATATGGAGTTGGTAATCAGTTTTTCCAATTCTTTAAGGAAAGGTGTTGGTATTTGGATCAGGATAGCATTGGATTTATATAGTGCCTTGGGCAGAACTGACATTTTTACTATATTGACTTGAGTCTTCCGATCCACGAGCATGGGGCATTTTTCCATTTGTGGAGGTCACTCTTGGTTTCTTGTAATAGTGTTCTGTAATTTTCCTCGTACAAAGCTTTTGGTTTTTCAGTAAAGTATATTCCTAGATATTTCAATTTGTGCTTGGTTATGGTAAAGGGTACTGCCTTTTTGATCCCCGCTTCCGTGGTCTTGTCTAATGTGTATAGCAGTCCAGTAGACTTCTGTGTGTTGATCTTGTGTCCTGCCACTCTGCCATATTCTTCTATTGCTTCCAATACTCCCCTTGTGGCGCTTTTGGGATTTTCCATATATGAAATCATGTCATCTGCGAACAATAGTTTCACCTCTACCTTCCCAAGGCGAATACCTTTGAGGTCTTTTCTTTGCCATATGTTGTTAGCTAAGACCTCCAGTATAATGTTAAATAAGAGTGAGATTGTTTTCGTCTTTTCTTCATTAACTACCACATTGGCTGTTGGTTTTTCATATATAGTTTGCATTATATTGAGGAATTTTCCTTCCATTCCTATCTTATTGAGTGTCTTAAACAGGAATTAGTGTTGGATGTACTCAAATGCTTTTTCTGCATCTATTGATATTATCACGTGGTTATTATAATTTTTCATGTCAATACTATGGCAAATTATATTAATGGTCTTTTTTTGTGTTGAACTATCCTGCATCCCTAGTATGAATCCCACTTGGTCATGGTGAATTATTTGTTTTATATACTTTTGTATTCTATTGGTCAGTATTTTGTATCAAAGATTTTTGCATCAATGTTTATTAGAGATATTGGTTTGTAGTTCTCAATTCTTGTGGGAGCCTTGCCCAGTTTAAGTATAAGAATTATACTAACTTCATACAAAGAGTTCTGTAGTTCGCCATCTTTTTCTATGTTCTGGAAGAGTTTGTGTAGAATTGGTGTCAGTTCTTCCTTGAATGCTTGGTGGAATTCTTCTGTGAAGCCATCTGGTCTAGGGGATTTTCTTGTTGGTAATCCCTTGATAACCTTGTCTATTTCTTCTATTGCTATGGGTCTGTTGAAGTTCTTGACATCCACCTGGGATAGTCTAGGGAGGGATTGTTTTTCCAAGTATTTGTCCATGTCTTCCAAGTTGTTGAATTCACTGGAGCACAGGCCCTCGTAGCACTGTGTAATTATCCTTTTGATTTGATTAGGGTCCATTGTAATATCCCTTGTTTCATCCCTCATCCTTGCCATTGAAATCTGTTCCTTCCTTTCTTTGGTTAGGTTTGCCACTGGTCTGTCAATTCTGTTAATCTTTTCAAAGAACCAAAAGCCTGGGTCACTTCAGAGCTGTTCTTTCAAAGCGTGGCATGTCTTCATTCAACGCTCTTTTTCCTGCTCAGTCAGAACCCGAGGCACACATTTCACAGCAACTCTTCTCGTTCCCAAATCTTCTGATAAAATTCGCTGAGCTCCAAGATCATCCAGATAGCTTCCCCACCTCTTCCAATGGTCCATCGTCAGTTTTGGAACGTAAGTGTACAAATTTTGTTGACATTTCCGTCTGTTCGGGAAGTTGACGGATATCCAGAATGAGGTTTATCATTAACCAACATTTCACCTTTTTCAAAATAAGGAAATCACTCATACACTTGAGTTTTTCCCATAGCACTGACCTTGTAAACTGTTTTCAACATCACAACAGTTTCTGCGGCATTTTTCCTGAGCTGGAAACAAAATTTCATAGCCGCATGCTGTTCTCTTCAGTCAGCCATCATAAAAAATGAGGTTCGAGTGAAACTGCTTTTACAAAAATGTATCGTGACCAGAGCAGGCAATGCCACTGGGTGCACTAACTCAGAGCAAGTTGTTCAATGTTCGCCTAGTGGGAAAACGTGTGCTATGAAAGCTCCGCCCAGCTCTGCATGTAGTTCACACATCATACAATTCAGTAGTGCAATCATTTCCGGAAGAGTTGTAAAATCATCCCCCAAATCAGTTTTAGAACATTTTCTTCTTTCTTGTATTCATTGTTCTTAGCTTCCTATTTCCCCCCAACCTTTAACATCATCACTTCAAGAAGTCCAGTTACTGCCTCTATAGATTTACCTATCCTGGCTTTCTATACAGAAAACCATTATAAACAAAATGAAAGTTAAAAAAACAAAACCCTAACAGCAATAACAAAGTAAAATAAATAAAAACATCGATTGAAAAGAAAGCAGACAGTATTAAAAACTAGAACAAATCCAAATGGATCACAAGAGAGTTCAAATAATAGGGTGGTATATTTGAACTTAACTGCATCTGCAATAATCCACGTGCCATGCGTTCTGCGCGATAGCAAGGCTGTTTCACAACCCTGCTCCATTGTCAGAAGGCTTCAATAAGGGTTTAATCCATGTGCAGTCTCCTTCATTATTTTTTATAACTGAAACAGCTTCCAAAATGGGTTATAAAGGAGATCAAATAATACGATAGTACATGTAACCTAACTACGTCTGTCATAATTGACTTTACAAAACTCGCTTTCTGCTAATAAGATTTTTATAGCCTCAACTATGATCAGAGGTGAAATCTATGTGCGGAACTTGCAAGTAAATTCTGAGTGTCCACAGTCATCCACAGCCTTCTGCAAACTTTCTGCACAGCTCTGATGCCAATCCCTCTTTTAGATTTATATTACGTTATTTACAATCCTTATATCTCAGAGGTGGTGGGCTTCTTCCTTGTGGACTTAGTTGATGCCTCACTTAGATGGCTGTTTGCTTGGAAACAAACTTTTAAGATCCCGGATGCTATTCTTTATTCTTTTAAAAAATCATTTTATTGGGGCCTCTTACAGTTTTTATCACAATCCATACATCCATCCATTGTGTCAAGCACATTTGTACATATGTTGCCATCATCATTTTCAAAACATTTTCTTTCTTCTTAAGCCTTTGGTATCAGCTCCTCATTCCCACCCACCCCCACCTCCACCCTCCATCTCTCCCTCATGAACCTGACTGCTGTCTCCCTTCACCCACTTTTCTGTTGTCCATCCCCCTGAGAAGGGGTTATATGTAGATCCTTGTGATCATTTTCCCTTTGTCCCCCCACCTTCCCCTTACCCTCCTGGTGTTGCTACTCTCATCATTAGTCCTGAGGGGTTTATCTGTCCTGGATTCCCTGTGTTGTGAGCTCTTATCTGTACCAATGTACATGCTCTGATCTAGCCTGATTTGTAAGGTAGAATTGAGGTCATCATAGTCTGGGTGGGGAGGGGAGCATCAAAGAACTGGAGGAAAGTTGTATGTTTCATCGGTGCTATACTGCACCCTGACTGGCTTGTCTCTTCCTTGTGACCCTTCTGTAAGGGATGTCCAATTATCTACATATGGGTTTTGGGTCTCTACTCTGTACTCCCCCTCATTCACAATGATATGATGTTTTTTGTTCTAGGTTTTTGATGCCTGATACCTGATCCCTTTGACACCTCATGATCACACAGGCTGGTGTGCTTCTTCCATGTGGGATTTGTTGCTTCTCAGCTAGATTGTCGCTTGTTTATCTTCAAGATCCTAGATGCTATATCTTTTGATAGCTGGGCACCATCAGCTTTCTCTACCACATTTACTTATGCACCCATTTTGTCTTTAGCGATCGTGTCGGGAAGGTGAGCATCAGGTTAGTAGAATAAAGTGTTTTTGCCTTGAGAGAGTACTGGAGTAGATGTCCATCTGCTACCTTAATATGTAACATATAAATAGATGTACATAGATCTGTTACCCTATCATTATATATAAGTATATTTACTTACGTACATGTCTGTATTTAGACCTCTATAAATGTCCTGTGCCTCCTAGTTCTTTCCTCTATGTCCTTTCTTTCCTCTTGTCCTACTGTCACATTCGGCTTTCATTCAGGTTTCAGTAACTACTCTCGGCTACATTATCCTTGATTAAGCCCCACCAGGCATCCTACACCCTCCTCACCATCGATTGTAGATCACTTATTGTTTCTTTCCCCAGCCTCCCCCTCTCCTGAGTCCCCCAGAACCGTCGGTACCCTTGTTTTCTCCTCTGGATTGTTTAACCGGCCTATCTTACCTGGATGGACATGCCAGATGCTCTTCTTTCTGGTACCCAGACACCATCTAGTTTCTTTGGCACACTTAGGCATAGTACTCATCTTGTCAGTGATCTCTTCATGAGGGTGAGCATCCAGCAAGGCCATGTCATGAGAACTGATTGTTCTTAGGTTAGGGCTAGAATTAAGTGCAAGCCCCCAAAGCCCAAAATCATAGACATATATCTCGGGCTTATATATGTCTCTGGATCACTTTAATTTCATTTTATCTTAGAGAATATTATCATTTTATCTTAGAGAATTGATGCCCCCTGGGGCATCACTTTCTCTGACATCAAGTCAGTGCTGACTATTTGCCACCATATAAGGCAGAGTAGAACTGCCCCTGTGTGTCTCCAATCCTGAAAATCTTCACAGGAATAGAAAGCCTCATCTGTTCCCTGAAGAACTGGCTGGTGATTTCAAACTGCTGACCTTGCAGTTAGCAGCCCAATGTGTAAGCACTATGCATTGATATGTCATTAGTTTAGCCAATTATAGAGAATTTAAAACACTGTTCTCTTCAACACTTTAAAGAAGTCTTGTGGAGTAGATTTGCCCAATGTGATTCGTGATTTGACTTCTTAATTGCTGCTCCCATAAGCATTTATTGAGAGCCCAAGCAAGAGGAAATCCTTGGCAACTTCAGTCTTTTCTCCATTTATCACGATGTTATTTATTTAAATTTGGGAAGGTGTTGGTAATTTTTAACCATGCTCATTCAATCTGTCTGCTAAGCAGCTAGTCAGAGAAGGTGGATTATGTGAAGAAGAATTGGGCATCAGGATTGAGGAAAGATTATTAGAACCTTTGATATGCCGATGCCACAATCTTGCTTGCTGAAAGTGAAGAGGATTTGAGGCTGAAGCTCAAGGACTACAACTTGCAGTATGAATGACAACTCAGTGTAAAGAAAACCAAAATCCTTACAATTAGATCAACCACTCATAATATTTATTCTTTCTCTTTCTATGACATTCCGATTTTAATACTTTGAGGCATCTTTCTTTTTTTCTGTCTGTTTAGTTAAAAGTTTATTAATTTTATCTTTTCACTCAAGCAATTTTTGGTTTTCTTCATTTTCTCTATTTTCTATTCTCGCCAATTTCCATTTTGTTCATTTCTAGTTCCTCTGCTTCTTTTAAGTTTAGTTTACTTATCTTTTTTGAGGTTTTATGACTATAAATTTCTGAGAACTGCACTGGCTGATTTTGGTATGCTGTTTTAAATTTTCTTTAGACATTAGACTTGATTTGAATTTGTCCTATAGTGTTTACTAGCTAGAATCAATAAGTATCAAGTCTCATGTGATTTTAAGATGGAAATAGATAAGCTTCATTATTTATAAGGAGTATATCTAATCTAGTAATATAATACAATAATATCCAGGGATTAAAAATTACAGTGTCTATACATAAAGTATAAAGAGACTGCATGTTAGTCTTGTGTCCCCCACCCTTCTTTTTAGTTTTTTATGCCTACGTTATATCTCACCATTGGACCATCAGGACCAAAGACTAGCCCCATTGCCCACTTCCTGTCAGTTACTGAAATGACTGACACTGTGCCCAGGAGGAAATAGTTTTGATAGCCCTTATAACCTTAACACGACGATTGATGTTTACACTTTCAATGTTAGTGCATCACTGGTTCAAATTTTAGTCAGCAACGCTTTCCAGAAGCAGTTTCAAGACCCATGGACAGGATAAAATTGATGATAGCCTGTTAATGCCCTTGGGGTGGAGAGAAGTCACACAAAAGACAGCATCAGAATGAGCCTGTGTCTCCTATGGTTTCTCTCTGATAAAGGTGCTTCTTTCCTCTTCCTCCGCCTCTTTTTCCCAGTCCCCCCAATGTGCATCCTGCTGCACATCCCCCTTGGCTTCCTCGTGCCAAGAAGTCCTCCCGATTTCCCCATGTGCCTTCTCCTCCTGCTCGCCTCCTCCGAGGGAGCAAGAATTGGCTGTCGTGCTGAATTCACTGTAGGAAAACTTGACCGCCGCTCGGATAAGAATCTTTTGACTGTATGTCCTTGCCTAGCAATACCACTTGCTTATGCAATTCCACCCTGGACTGGCCAGCCCAGGGCATTTTTCCCTGGAGTATATATAGATTCATCGAAGTTCGCCTCATCTTTCAGACTGTGAAGGGCACTTGTCAGACATGCTTTCCCTCTATCTCTTACAGACAGAGCTGGAAACCTGCCATTTGGGAGGACAGCATGGGACAAGGAATGTATGCAAAGTAGAACGCACCCAGAAATTGCCACACACAATGTCAGATTCTGAGCCATTCATTTCGGCTTAGCCCAAAGTCCTTTCCTCGCATGCTGTGGATAGAATGCCTGCCAGCCTGCGGCTCAAACAGCTGCTAAGGGACTGCTCATCTGCTCTCGCATCTGCGCTAGGCCATTAACAAGCTGCTGGAGCAGGTAGGTCAGGTTCTGGTTGCAAAGAACAAGCTGGGTGCGGAGCTGCCAGCCAACTTATCCACCATAGCCTTCCTTGGCATCAGTTTGAACTTTCAAGGTGAGTGGATATTCAGTAATGATATGCACTTCTCTCGACTTCAATCTTAGAGACTTTCCTAACGTGTAATTTAGAGAAGAAAAGGCAGAAAGGTGGTTGTTCTTTTTTTCTTTTCTTACCTTTAAATGGTGTTTGTTGTTGGGAAAGTACACAGCAAAACATACGCCAATAGTTTTGTTCATGTACAATTAATGACAGGGATTACATTCTCTGAAGTGGGCGACCCCTTCACACTCCTTCTCTGAGTGGTTCTTCCTTCGTGAGCGTAAACTCGACGCCCCTCGGTTCCTCTTTCATCTTTCAACTTGATTCTGCTTCTCTCTCTCTCTCTCTCTCTCTCTCTCTGTCATATTTTCTTAACCATCCTAGTGGGAGTGTAATGATATCGCATCCTGATTTTGGTTTTACTGATCACATAAGTCTTCAAAGAGCAAACTACTAAAGGGAGCCTTTTTTTAACTAGTTAATCTACTAGTTAAGTTAAACTACTCTCAGGGCCTAAGAACATGTCAGATGATATTTGGGGTTTTCGGTTTAAAGATTATCTCAGGGTAATAGTTTCAGGGTTCCCCTGACCCACCGTGACTGTGGAAAGTCCAGAAGCCATGAAACCGTGAAACTGTTCTACATCCCCCTGAGATCAGGATTCTCCCGTGCAATCTTTTCTCAAAAGGTTCCTTAAGGCTGGCCGGGCCCGGCCCGTGCTTTCCTCTCACAGCAAATGAGACACAGCTCACGGAGGCTCTTAGCCGCACATTCCACACCTGCCCCCTGTTCCTGGCACTCCGTTTCCCTCTCTTGTTTTACCAAATTGAAACCAATCCTTGGGCCTTGGACGGCCGCTCACAAAACTTGACAGCTCCCAGAACTGCACTAGGCGCTAGGAGGTAGGACAGAAACACTAGCCATGTCATTAGGCCACTGAACTGGGGAGTCCCATGAACTCATGACCCTAAACCTTCAAACCAAGGAGCCAAATTCCATGACAGGTTTGGGTGCACACAGGTAGTCGCAGCAGCTACGTTTTGTGCAGTTGTGGTGAATATATCTATCACGTGGCTTTTGCCAGCTCAACGTTTTACAGTGTACAACTTATTGCCAGCAATGACAAGAATCATGTGTGGGACACTAATCCTTAACCATGTGGTTCATTTCCAACACTGTTAGCCTCTGTTTTTCCCCCTTCCTCCCACCCCCAGTAACTACTCTTGGTAACCAGTCATACATTTTAATCTCTATACACTTTATCTTTTCTTATCTTTTTCTATAAGGAAGATTGTACAATATCCTTTGTGATGGACCGATTTCACTCAGTATAATGTCTTCCTGCCTTATACACACTGCAGCCTGTATTAGACCTCCCTCTGTCTGAGTTATAGGCCATAGTATGTACACAGCCCATTTATTTCCCCAAATCCTTCTCAGCATTTGTCTCTCTCTCTCATTTTTTCTTAACCATCCTAGTGGGAGTATAAAGATATCACATCATAATTTTGGTTTAGATATCTCCAGTGACTCAGAGAATCTTTTCAGATGTTTGATGGCCATTTGAAGGCCTTTGTTGATAAAATACCTATAGAAAGCTAGTTAAAATTTTTTTAACCAAAAAACATTTACTGCCATGTTAAAATTGTTTAATAGTTCTATTGACATATAATTCACACATCATATAATTCAGTGGCTCAAACATATTAAAAATGTTGGTACAATCATCACTACAATACACTTCTACAACATTTTCTCCCCACAACCTGCCCTGCCATAACTCTTAGGAACTATTATCCAGCTACTGTCTCTATAGATTTACCTATCCCGGATTACGCAAGAGTAATATATAAGACAGAAAAACTTTAACTGAAAAATCAGAAAATAGTGCAAACTAGAACAAATTTAAAATGCATGACAAGAGAGAATACATGATAAGGCATTAAATTTTAACCTAACTACATCACTTTCCAGTGCACTTTATCTGATATCAAGACTATTCTTACTTCTGGTCAATGGTCAGGGGCTTAATCCACATGGAGACTTGCAGATGGATTTTAGGGCTGTCACTGTCATCCATACCTCTGCAAACTCGGTGCTCAGAAATTAATGCCACTCTCTTTTTTTAAATTATTTTTTCTAATACCCTTCTCCTATTATGTTCAATCCTTGGGTCATTCAGGCTGGTGAGCGTCTTCCACATGGACGTAGCTGAACCTCATTTAGACTGGCTCTTCGTTTGAAGACAAGCCTTCCAGACCCCAGATGCTATGCTTTCTGATAGCCGGGCACCATCTGATTTCCTCACCATGCTTTGCTAGAGCATCTATATCTTCAGTGATGTCTTCGTGAGGGCCAGTATGGAATAAGACCACACCATAAGACTTAATTGCTTTTAGATTAGGGCTATGATTAAGTGTGAGCTCAAAATCCATTCTATAATCTATAGTTTATATATGTCCTTGGTCCACTTTATTTATTACCTACATTATTCATGATTTTTTTAAAAGAGCATTTTATTGGGGGCTCTTACAACTTTTGTTACAATCTATACATCAATTGTATCAGATGTATTAGTACATTCTTTTCTAGACATTTACTTTCTATTGCGCCCTTGGGACCAGATCTTCCCCCCTCCTCCTTAGGCCCCTTGATAGATTCCTTGGTCCACTTTAGAGGCATCAAATTACTGGAGAACATTATAAATCACCCCCATGGGGTTTATGGTTATTCCATAATAGTAATCATGTAGTCAGTGATATGGAGTTTAAAATACTGTCTAGGAAAGTAAAATAGACATGCACAGGACAGCTTAAAGACTGAAGTACATGGAAAGTTGCCTTGTACAGATTAAAAACTTAAGTGACAGGACACTATTTACACAAACAATGAGGGTTGGAGACAGGGAAAAACTTTCTTTTTTTTCATTACATAAACTTTATTGGATTGGAGTAAAGCATCACAGACAAGTCTAAAGGACACCTCTTAGAGCTTACTCATCAGCCTGCTGAACTGTTCCTTTTTCAGAAACATAGATACCCTCCAAAAACCTTTGATTATCCTTGTTTTTAAGTGTTGTGGCTTGCTGAATTAAAGCAACTGAATTTGATACAAGCTCAATGTTGTTTCCTTCAAGAATTAACTCATCTTTCTGGGCTCGAGAAATGGAATAGGCAACACCTGTCCTCATGCAAACCCTCCGGATGTATTTTTTAAAACATTTTATTAGGGGCTCATACAACTCTTATCACAATCCATACATATACATACATCAATTGTATAAAGCACATCTGTACTTTCTTTGCCCTAATCATTTTCAAAGCATTTGCTCTCCACTTAAGCCCTTTGCATCAGGTCCTCTTTTTTTCCCCTCCCTCCCTGCTCCCCCCTCCCTCATGAGCCCTTGATAATTTATAGATTATTATTTTGTCATATCTTGCTCTATCCGGCGTCTCCCTTCACCCCCTTTTCTGTTTTCCGTCTCCCAGGGAGGAGGTCACATGTAGATCCTTGTAATCAGTTCCCCCTTTCCAACCCACTCACCTGGATGTATTTTTAACCCAAGAAATTACGGATTTCCACAAGAGACCCATTCTCCTGAATAACCACGTTGATGGGGAAGTGGGTACACACAGCCCTCCTCTCGTATCGGAAGCCCAGTGTCCCACCCTTGATCATGTTCTGTACATGACTACAGGTCGTGCGGACAGTAGCCAGTTCCTTTCTATTTCCCCACCATTTGTCAACTCAAAGCTTCTTCTTCTTCTTCCCAAGGAGGCTGAGTTCTACATTGATGTGATTGAAGTCCCTCCGCTGGGTTCCTCTGGGGCCCTTCACGATGACCATGCACCCCTTCAGGGAAATGTCCACATTCTCTGGAATGTCCACAGTCTGGTTGCTGAGAATGGTCTTCATTCTTGCAGTAGATGCGGCCAAGAGCATAGAAAGCTCAGTGGATCTCCCAGTGGTTTCAAACTTTGGGCTATGCAGATCGCAGCCCAACCCATAACCACGACACCACCAGGGCTCCTTAGGGCAAAACTTTCAATAACCTGCATTCACAAAGACATAACTCTGCCTGCTGGACTAAAATGTGGCATAAAAAGCAAAGAGAATGTGAAAATAGCCAACATATGGTTGGCTATTTTAGTCTTAAATTGCCATTTGTTGGGCACCCTCCTCAAGGCAAGAGATTTGAACTAAAGTAAATGAGTTTCAAATCCAAATCATGGGGAGAGTAGTCATCTGCTTCGTCTTACACCGGGGTGTTTAAGCCATAAAAACACGGGAGTGTTTCACTTCCTTTCATCTGCTACAGGTGTGCTTGAAGTCCAGGCCACTTACGGAGCTTCCAGGTGGGATCTAGACAGGCAGTTTTTAAGGGCTATCTCTCTAGCACCTTTTAAACAGATTTTAGGGAACAAATATCAGACTTTCACAAGTTCCATTTTTTGTTATATATTGGCTGACAAAACAGGAGCTGGCTGGACTAACGAGATGGCAAACATTACAGCTCCTTGCATGTCTTTTTAAGATTCTGGCTGGCGAGCTTTTTCTTTTTTCTTTTCCCAGAAGCAAGATGGAAGTGGGATAAAGGATAAGGCAGGTGTGGGCAATGGCGGAGATGGCACCAAGGGAGGGGACCCAGCAGCAGGTGAGAGAAGGCCCAGTGTTCAGTGCGTGTGAGAGTGCGTGTTTGTGTGTGTGAGAGTGCATGTGTGCGTGCATGTGTACGTGATGGGAGAATGCTTACCAAATAGGAGAGGATGGTTTTCTTCTGCTCGGCAACGTGCATGTGGACACAGCTTCTCCCCGAAGCCTCCGGAAGCACCTAGTTCTGGAGACTCTTCGCCAGTAACTACGATTTTAGGGCTGACGATATTACACATAGACGAAAACGCCGTCAGCTGACGTCGCCGACACCGACACTGCCGTCTCCCCGGCCTTCCTCCGAGGGCTTGCTCCTTGAGGCTTCCGGCAGTCCCCAAGTCCAGCTGCCCTGGTCCTGCCCAGGGAAGGTGGAAAGTCAGGGCCAGGACAGAAGCGGACGGACCTAAGTGTGCTCGCGCAGACAGACGGCGTCAGAACAGAAAGGCCTCGGCCTCCAGCGGCACACGCACTCTCTGGATCTGGGCTACCAACAGGGGATGCCCTGGTTCCGAACCAGGGAAGCAAAAGGAAGAGGTGGCAGAACCCAGCCACTGGTCAAAGAATGGCCCTGGTGGGGCTGAGAAGGTCTCCGCACCCACAGGGTGCCTGACGCTCTCTGTGGGCTTCCTGCCACCAGGAAACCTGCCGTCCAGAAACCGTCCCGTGGGAGCGATCCGAGCTGGAACAGCCAGACCTGGAACAGCAGTTGGGAGTGGACGTGGGGCAACAAGCCTGGGATAGCCCATCCTGGGACGGTCAGGCCTGGAACACGCTGGTCCAGAACTGTGCGAAGGATTCCTGCTGCCGCAGTTCCAGCAAGCGTCGCTCTAGGATCTGCAGACCATACGCACATTAGATTTCCTGCTAAGGAGCCCAGAGGCACAGGGTCTGAGGGTGTGTGAAGATAGACGCGGAGCCCCGTGCCCATCCGGGGCAGTGACGCGTCCTTCTCTTTTTGTAGGACTTCTTGGTTTCGAACTGTCTTGCCTTTATAGCCTGGTTTTCTTTGTCCCTACTGTAGTGTGTGAGTGTGTGTGTGTGTGTGTGTGTGTGTGTGTGTGTGTGTGTGTGTGTGTGTGAGAGAGAGAGAGAGAGAGAGAGAGAGAGAGAGAGAGAGAGAGAGAGAGAGAGAGAGAGAGAAGATTGTGGTTATATGACCAAAGACTCAACAATAGCCTCCTGACAGTTACCTTGGCGGCTCTAGACCACGTGATAAAATGTCCCTGCCTATACATATATTTAATGCTACTTTGAATATATGTGGGATTTAACCTCGAGGATAGGAACTAAACGTGCAAAGGGGTACAGTGAAGGATTATTTGATTGGACGTATTATAGATCAGGTTGGAAGTCGTCTTACAAAACAACTTAGGGGTGGGGGAAGGTTAAGCCATAAGGAGCTTCATTGATTTCCTCTCCCCTTCTGCTCTGTTTTAACTATAAATCCTACCTGGTTTCTTACTTGTATTGTGCTATATTGTAATTTGCTGCATTACGGTAATAACAGTACCAATATGAATGGCAGACTTCCAAATATTGGTACAAACAAATAAAAGAATATTCACTTACTTTTAAAAAAATAGGAGAGGATGCAGATGGCTAGGTGTCACTTCAAACAGTTGTCTGATGAGTTCCCTGACAACCGGGCCATGTCATGTGGTTGCAAGGCAAAGGTTGTGGACCACATGGCGGCAGTGGCTATCCTAGAGGACTGGCAATCAGTAGTTGGCTCCAGCCAGGTCCGAGGGAGGTCAGAGGGCCTAGAAGAAGCTCCATTTCCTGAAACTAGACAAATACACTGGGACAGACCCAGATACAGGTTCCAGCCTAAGCATGGTCTTGGTACAAGTCCCTGATCTATGTCCTAAGGCATTGTGCTTTATATCGAGTGAACTACTCGACAGACATAAAAAAGTTTAATTCCTAAGCCCCGTACCTGACCAATCATTCCGAGCGTGAGGAATTAGTCTATAATTTCAGCACCCCTGACCAAAAATGATTCTTATTACACTAAGGTTTGAGAACCACAGGCCTAAGGTAGCTCCACTCTCCTTTGACACGAGCAGGATAATCCCAGGTGCCTAGCGAGGCCAGGTACTTCTCCCATGATGCATTCTACAAATGAAATGAACGATGTGGGGTAACGATGCAGCAAACCAGCCAATATGCACACCTCTTCCAAGAGCATGGACTCCCTTCCTGTCTCTGTGTCACATTTTCGTAATTCTCACAATGTTTCCTTCATCTTTCATAATGCTACTGCACGCATAATGGGCTACAGTGTAGTGTACACGACAGTCTACACACTCAGCATGTCTTATGATGAAAGAGCTGAAGAAAAATTTCAAATCTCAAGTTGCAATAGTGAAAGAGTCTATGCGAAAAATATTGAGTGGTGTCGGAAGCATCGAAGGAAGATGGAAAGAGCACAGGGTCCCTGTACCCCAAAGAACTAGCCTACATTCAGCCATTTTAAGAGGTAGCGTATGAGCAAGAACCAATGGTAAGGAAGGAAGCAATCTAAGCTGTACTGAAGGCTTTAGTCAAAAAGCAAGGCTCCAGGAATTGATGGAATACCAATGAAAATATTTCAACAAGCTGATGAAGCACTGGAAGCATTCATTCGTTTATGCCAAGAAATTTGGAAGATAGCTACTTAGCCAAATGCCTGGAAGATATCCATATTTGTACCGAAGAAAGGAGACCCAGCACAATGCCCAAATTAGAGACAAGTATCACTAATATCGCATTAACAAGTAAATTTTTGCTGAAGATCATTCGGCAGTAATTGCAGCAGTACATTGAGAGGGAGCTGCCAGATACTCAGGCTGGATTCAGAAGAGAGCTTGGAGCAATGGATCTCATTGCTGATGTCAGATGGATCTTGACTGAAAGCAGAGAGTACCAGAGCGATGTTTAAATGTGTTCTATTGACTGTGAAAAGGCATTTGACTGGATGAGCCATAGCAAACTATGGGCAGCCTTAGAAGAATGGGACTTCCAGAACACTTAATTGCGCTCATGCGGAACCTGTACCTGGGTCAAGAGGCAGGTGTGGGAACAGAACAAGGGAATACTGCATGGTTTAAAATCAGGAAAGGTTTGTACCAGGGTTGTTTCTCTCACCATACTCGTTCAACCTGTCTGCGGTGCAAATAACCAAAGAAGCTGGATTATGTGAAGAAGAATGCATATCAGGATTGGAGAGAAGCTTATTGATAACCCGTGATATGTAGATGACACGTCTATGCTTGCTGGAAGTGAGAGGACTTGAAGCACTTGCTGATTGTGAATTATAATATGGATCACAACTCAATGTAAAGCAATCCAAAATATCACACAACTAACTTAAGAGTCCACGTCATGATAACTGGAGAAAAGATCGATGTTGTCCAGGATTTTGTCGTGCTTGGATCCACAATCCATGCTCAGGAAGTAGCAGTCAAGGGATCAGACGGAGTAGTGCCCTGGGTCAACCTGCTGCACGGAGACCTCTTTAAGGACTGACGCGCGCCCGACCCAAGCCAGGGTATTGTCCATGGCCTCATCTGCATATGAAAGTTGGACACTGACTAAGGAAGACTGAAGAACTGATGCATTTGAATTATGGCGCTGGTAAAGAATGCCGAAAGTACCAGAGACTGCTAAAAGAGAAAAACAACCCCGTCTTGGGAGAAGTACAGCCAGAATGCTTCTTAGAGGCAAGGATGGCGAGAGAGTTTGTCTCAAGTACTTTGGACATGTTGTCAGGAGAGACCAGTCCTTGGAAACGCACATCATTTTTGGTAGAGGGGCAGCGAAAAAGAGGAAGGCCCTTGACAGGATGGATTGACACAGTGGCTGCAACCATGGGTTCCAAGCTAAGAACAATAGTGAAGACGGTGCAGGACAGGGTGGGGTCTCATGTAGCCACAAAGTGGAACCAACTTGCTGGCACCTAACCACAACCGCACACTTCAGTGGACAGGCAATCATTGTACTGTATTTTCTAACAATGGTTACCCCACAGTACACACTAGTGGGCGATCACCATCGTGAGGACCACACAGGAAGGACTCGGTAATTCATTGTCTTGACTCTACTTTCCAGATCACAACCTCTTATCAAATCTTAAACAATAACCAGGAAAATGGAGGGTGGGTTTTCCTTGAGCAAGCAGGATCCAAATGGTAATTAAGTCCCCCAACTCCTGACTGAACCCGTGGGATGCAGTTGAAGCATATACTTGAAAACTAATGGTAAGACATAGGAAATGCTAAGCAAAACTGTTTTTTCTTAAAGATGCTGACTCTTAAGTCACAATGGCTGCAGTCACATGGGCTCAGTTTTCAACCAAGCAATAGACGGGCCTATCGGGGGAACAGTAACATTAGGGAGGAACCCACCCCTTAGAATAGTCCACCTTTGGGACCCAGAGGGCAGCTTCTATGCCAGCACACAGTTCAGGAGGGTTAGGAAACGAGCAACGGAAGCAGAAAGCCCGGGGAGAAAGGAGGGTGCGTGGTGGGACATTGTGGGCATTTCAGTGAGATGTGTATTAATGGCTGAAAGCTTATCTGCTCTGAAAACTTCCACCCAATTCATAATACAAAGTAAAAAACAACAACAAAACCAAGTGATTGGTTTATGGTACATCCTCTTCTGATATGGCCTCCTGACCATAACAAGGAAAACTATATTTCCAAATGGAATGACATCCACCGTGCACCACTGCCGGCTGTCCATCTTTGAGAGCTGGCAGCCTCAAGCCTTTGCAGGAAGGTCGGGAAGACCTCAAACAGGAGACAGGGGAGAGAAGACGGCTCACCTCGCCGAGTGAGGAAAGTGTGGCCCACGTCTGCCATGTGCTGAAAGATGGCCATGGGATTACTGTTGACAGCAAAGCGGCTGAAGCTGGGGTCTCACGTGGTTCAGTGTTTTCCCTTTTAAATGACCATTTTGACCACCGCAGGTGATTGGCTGAGTGGGTGCCGAAAACTTGGGGTGACCATCAGCTAGCTCGAGGAATGGAACAAGAGCAAAGCAAGAGCAAAGCGAAGGGTGATTTTGTGCAATAAAGCATAATGGGGGCAAGTCTTGGATTTGCCAACACAATCCAGAGAGCAAGATGCCATGAAACAGTGGGGTCCGAATAGATCTGCTGGGCCAGGTCATCTCAAGGCAGAAAGGTCAGCTCAGAAGGTATAATGACTGTGTCGGGCGGGGGCAGGGTGGGGGGGGCAGAGGTATCCTAAGGAGTGATTGTGATAGGTTTTCTCAAAGAATACCAATTGTGGAGGCTTATTATGAAGTAGTTTTAAGAAAATGAAAACTGTACTGGGGAGAAAAAAGTCACAGGGGTGATACTGAGGAACTTTCCCCATCATGACAATGTACCTCTCATTCCACAAGGCCTGTCCTGTGAGACTTCAATTCGGAAACACCCACCCTACAGGCCTGATCTTCCCCTTCAGACTTCTTTTTGTTCCTCAAACTCAAATCACATTGAAAATGAGCAGGAGCACCGATGAAACATACAACTCTCCTCTAGTTCTTTAATGCTTCCTACCCCCAACTATCATGATCACAATTCTACCTTAAAAATCTGGCTAGACCAGAGGATGTACACTGGTACAGATAGGAACTGGAAATACAGGGCACCCAGAGTGGATGATCTCTTCAGGACCAGTGGTGAGAGTGACGATACCGGGAGGGTGGAGGGAGGGGAGGGTGGAAAGGGGGAACCAATTACAAGGATCTACATATAACCTCCCCTGGGGGATGGACAACAGAAAAGTGGGTGAAGGGAAACATCAGACAGTGTGAGATATGACAAAATAATAATAATTAATCAATTTTCAAGGGTTCATGAGGGAGGGAGGGGGAAATGAGCTGATACCAAGGGCTCAACTAGAAAGAAAATGTTTTCAGAATGATGATGGCAACAAAGGTACAAATGTGTTTGACACAACGGATGTATGTGTGTATGGAGTGTGATAAGAGTTGTATGAGCTCCCAATACAATGATTTTTTTAAAGCAGAAAATATTAAAAATTAGAACAAATTTAAAATGGATCAAAAGGGAGGTCAGAGGATAAGGCGTCAAATTTTAACCTCACTGCATCTGCAACCATCCATTTCCCAAGGCCTTCTGCATGAGAGCCAGGCTGCTCACACCCCTGGTCTGTGGTCAGAGGGGTTCGCCCAAGACTCCACCCACGTGTATTTCCCCTTCACTTTTTTTTAACTGAAACAGCTTTTAAATGAATCAAAAGGGAGATCAATTGGTAAGACATTACATTGAAACCTAATGGCATCTGCCACCATCGGCCTCACAGTAACAAGAGTATTTACGTCTCTCAACTATGATCCAGGGGATGCGCTGGAGGCTACATCCCTGTGTGGACCCTGAACGTGGATTTTGAACTTTCCCTGCCATGCATAGCCTTCTGCAAGACACTTTAAGCTCCGATAGCCTTCCCACCTTCAGATTTGGGTTGTATTATTTGCAATCTTTGGGCCACATGGGTTGGTGTGCTTCTTCCATGTGTACTTGTTGACACCTCACTTGGATGGCTGTTTGTTTGCAGACAGCCTTTAAGATCGCAGATGCGATTCCTTCGGATAGCCAGGCACCATCTCGTTTCTTCACCACACTTTGCTGTCGCATCTCTGCTTCCAGTCAGCTCTTCATGAGGGCGCACACCACGCAGGGCCATACCATCCGAACTAACTGTTCTTAGATCAGGGCTAGAATTAAGTGAAAGCCCCAAATCCACTCATATAGCTATGGTTTAGATTCTCGTTCGCCTTCAAGACATCGTTGTCATTTTATGTTAGAGACCATGATCTTTGAATACCATGTTCCACACAGGTGTTGCAGCCCTGAACAGTATTTGTCTGATTCGGTTTGGCTTATTTTACTCAACATCACTTTGCAAGGTACAGCTATGTATCAAGACTTCCTTTCCCTTATGTCTTAGGAGTATTCCATTGTATTCATGTGCCACATTTCCTTACCTATCCATCTGTTGGTGGACCTGAGAGTTGTTCCCACCTTTCGGCGGTTGAGAATACCGCTGCCGTGAACACCGAGGAAGGTACAAGTGTCTGTCTGAGTCCCTGCGTTCAAGTCTTTTGGGTGCATGCTTGGGAGTGGGAGTGAAAGGCACCACTGAGTAGGACCTCTATTTGCTAATCGTCTACTGCGTGCTAGATTCTGAGGTAAGCACTTAGATAAGCATGTCTCCCTTGAATCTCTGAAGTACCCAATTGCAAATGAATCAGGGAGAGAGAGGGCTTGCCCGATATGACAGAGTTTCTGCGTGGTAGAGCAAAGATGTGAACAAAAAGCCGTGTCCAATGCCTGTACTCTTACATATCAGAAAGGGAAGGCTGTTGTTACTGTTAGTACCAACCCATTGTGACCCTATGCACCTCAGGATAGAACCCTGCCCGGTCCAGACCATCCTCACGATGGTTCCTATGCATCAGCCCATTGTGGTGGCCACTGAAATTATGTATCTCATTGAGGACCGTGTTCAAATAATTTGGTTTTCTTTTTTACCAGTGGCCAGCTCTGCTTTTATCATCCGTGCTTAAAACATCGTGTTTGTGTATTTCATGCTTCCTTCACACAGCTGAGTGTTGTGTGTTTGCCTACAGTGAATGGCGTTTCCAAAGCTCGACATGGTCCCCTCCTTCCCCCAAATTAAAATAACCAAGCGTCCTTCTCCTGTGAATCCTTACATACTAAAAGCTTGCTCGGCACCCCAGCCTTGGGCTCTGGGCTTGAGGGTGAGCGCTCGCTACCTGCCCGGCTCTGCCCAGGAGGGTAAGGCTGCCCCGCTCTGCCCAGGAGGGTAAGGCTGCCCCACTCTGCCCAGGAGGGTAAGGCTGCCCCGCTCTGTACAGGAGGGTAAGGCTGCCCCGCTCTGCCCAGTGAGCCCTCAGGCTTCTTGCACCTGTTCTTTGCTCAAAACTGCTTTCATCTGTTTTTTTTAAGATTACAATGAATAACGCATTTGCTTGCCCTTCATCTGTACAATCCAGTGGCACTCGCCTTTCTTTTTTCAGCGATGAAGATCATTATAAAAAGGCATCACCGGAAAATCTTGAGTCATCGCTGTTGCGTCTTTTCCTGTAAAGCAGCTTTGTCTGCCCACTGCTGACAACCGAGGGAGGGCATCCCTGCCCCAGCTGGGCACCCTGCCACCTGGCCCCACAAGCAGGGAGCCCCGGGACATGCTGGCCCTCTCCAGCACGTCCTCCAAAGCCCCGAAGGTCTCGCAGGCCCCAGCTTCCATGACTCTGGCTGTGTCAGTCTTCCACGTGGGCACTCACTGTCAGCTGCTCCTGCTGGAAGCTGCCCACATTGCCGGGGAAAAGCAGTGGGCCTGGGGGCTCCTCTTCTGGATCCTGCTCTAGACCACAACAGGGCCCTCTGTGATGCTCGGAAATCGCCCCCCCTTCTCACACACACCCCTAGTTAAATTTGAGTCCTTTTGTTGTTTATTTGTTTTCCCCCAGTTACTCTCCCGAACTCTTTCCGTCATTTTCAAGCTTTCAGTTTTAACATCTCCACCGAGACCACAGACAGCAACATGTCTCCCCTCCTCTCTCGCCTTGCTATGTTCTTGTTCCAGCTTCTCGCCCGGCCTCCGCTTTCTTTGGCCTTAGAGTTGATGTTCCAGGCAAGCAGGGCCTTCCATAGCCCTCCCCATTCCCTACCTTCACTCGGCCTTGATGGTTTCGTATAAGGTTCATCTGAAAGAAAGCTCTTGTTCAAAACACACACACAATTTGGGGGAAGAAAGGAGCAAGGTTGAACTTCGGAAATACCATTCCCTATAGGAAAACCCAGAACACTCAGCTGTGTGAAGCTTGAAATACACGGAAACTGGGGAGAAAGGGGGAGAAGAGGAGCTGATCCCAAGGGCTCAAACAGAAAGTAAATGTTTAGAAAATGATGATGATGTGCTTGACACAGTGGATGTATGTATGGATTGTGATAAGGCTTGTATGAGCCCCAATAAAATGAGTTATTAAAAAAAAGAAAGAAAATGATGGTAACATATACAGATAGGCTGGATACAGTTGATGTATGGAATGTTACAAGAGCTGTGAGAGCCCCCAATAAAATGATTAAAAAATAAATTTTATAAAATGCACACCCACATACCATTTAAACATCATTAACTGGGAAGATCAATGTTCTCTTTCCATAAAGCTGACTGCACTAATGTCCCATCTCCATCTTCCCCAGGGTCACATTGTCCTTTTACCCAGCATCTTTGCAAACACATTTGAATGTGCACTTGCTGAATCATTGCTGTAACTAAATACCACAAACTGGGGACTGGCAACAGCAGAGCTTCTGCGCTCACAGGTCTGAAGCCTAGATGTCTGAATTCAGTGTGTTGGCAGGGCTGTATTCCCTGCAGAATAGGTTCCCAGACTAAGCTGCCTGGCCCCTTTTTAGGAAAAAAAAAATCCCCAGTGCCCTTCTGGCAGCTAACGTTTGTACTGTAGTCCATAATCCAGGATAAAGATAGGTTACTGCGTTCACAGAACCTCCTGGATTGTTCCAGAGCCGCCCTCAGTGGTATCATCCACTTCGGGGAAACTGCTCTGGAGGAAGAGCTGAGCCCCGGTGCGTGTGCGCCTGCAGCTGTCACATAGCTCCCTCTTCTCCATCTTCATAGGGGCTCCTGTCCTGTGCATCTTTTGGTGCCCGTTTCCCTTTTCTCTTTCTAAGGCCATCGGTCCTATTAGATTAGTCCCCACCCTGCTCCAGCATGGCCTCACGTTCACCTGACCAATTATATCTGCAATGACCCGATTTCCAAATAGGATCGTACTTCCAGGTTCTGGGGGTTGGAACTTCATCACCGCTCTTTGAGGGACAAACTCAACCACGCACACGGCTTGCTTTTGCCGGGTGCTGTCAGGAGATGCCCAGGCCTGTGCCAGGTCTCCTGCCAGGGATCCTGGAGCACTCCCAGCTGCCTCCTTCCCAGCCTGGCTAGTTACCAGAGTGAAGGACTTAATTATCCAACTCCCTGCAATAGAGTCAATTCAGACTTAGAATTACCTTATAGGACAGAGTAGAACACCCCTGGGGGCTGCCAAGACGCGATCATGGGAGTAGACAGCCTCATCTTCCCCTGTGGCACAAGCTCGGTGGCCCAAACTCTCCAAGGAGAAAGGCGAGGCTGTCCCCTGCCATAAAGAGACAGGCTCGACAGGACGTCCCAGATTGTAAACCCTTATGGGAACGGACTGTCAGCACTGACATTCCTGGGAGCAGCCCAGCAGTTAACACACCGCACCACCTGCTGAGATCATGGGGTTTTAAAAAACTTCACTTGCTGCAAGTACAACCCAGTAAGAACCTTAAAGGAAATAATGGGGAGGGGAGAAAAAAAGAAAAAAAAATCCCTACCATACTCTTCCAGCCCCTTTTTTAAAATTAGCTTCCTATTTCTTTTTTGTCCTTGCCCATATGCATTGTCTATTTTCGTATATTGTAACGATAGCAGATGCATTCTGCCGTTTTCACTAACCATGAAATCATGGACACGGCCCCCATCATATGGCAGCTTCCATAATAAACCCTGCGAGACTTCATAATGTAGTACAAGCAATAATTCATGTCCCCTTTTTGTTAAATTTTATTTATTTATTTAAACCATTTTATTAGGGGCTCATACAACTCTTATCACAATCCATACATACATCAACTGGGTAAAGCACATCTGTACATTCATTGCCCTCATCATTCTCAAAACATTTGCTCTCCACTTAAGCCCCTGGCATCAGGTCCTCATTTTTTCTCCTTCCTACCCCCTCCCTCACGAATCCTTGATAATTTATAAATTATTACTTTGTCATATCTTGCCATGCCCAATGTCTCCCTTCACCCACTTCTCTGTTGTCCGTCCCCCAGGGAGGAGGTCACATATAGATCCTTTTAATTGGTTCCCTCTTTCCAACCCACACTCCTTCTACCCTTCCAGCATCGCCACTCACACCACTGGTCCTGAAGGGATCATCCGCCCAAGATTCCCTGTGTTTCCAATTCCTATCTGTACCAGTGTACATCCTCTGGTCTAGCCAGACTTGCAAGGTAGAATTGGGGGAGAGGAAGTATTTAGGAACTCAAAGATAGTTGCACTTTTCATCGTTGCTACATCACACCTTGACTGGTTCATCTTCTCCCCAGACCCCTCTGCAAGGGGATCTCCAGTGGCTGACAAATGGGCTTGGAGTCTCCACTCTGCACTCTCCCCCTTGTTCACTAAGGTGAGATTTTTTTTTTTGTTCTGATGATGCCTTATACCTGATCCCTTTGACACCTCGTGATCGCACAGGCTGGTGTGCTTCTTCCATGTGGGCTTTGTTGCCTCTGAGCTAGATGGCTGCTTGTTTACCTTCAAGTCTTTAAGACCCCAGACGCTATATCTTTAGATAGCCAGGCACGATCAGCTTTCTTCACCACATTTGCTTATTCACCCGCTTTGGCTTCAGCGGTTGTGTCGGGAGGTTGAGCATCATAGAATGCCAACTTAATAGTAGAAAGTATTCTTGCATTGAGGGAGTACTTGAGTGGAGGCCCAATGTCCTGCTACCTTAATACTAAACCTATAAGTATAGGCACATAGATCTATTTCCCCATCCTCATATATAAATATATTTTCATATGTACATGTCTTTATCTAGACCTCTATAAATGCCCTTTGCCTCCCAGTTCTTTCCTCTATTTCCTTTGACTTTCCTCCTATCCCACTATCATGCTCCATCCCCACCTGGGTTTCAACAATACCTCTTGGTTACATTACCCTTGATCATGCTCTACCAGGCCTCCCACACCCACTTCACCACCAATTTGAATCACTTGTTGTTCCCTTGTCCCTGGGTTTGTTAACACCACTTCCTTTCCCCCCACCTCCCCCTATTTCATGTCCCTTGGAACTATCGGTTACGTTGTTTTCTCCTCCAGATTGTTCATTCAGCCTATCTTATTTAGCCAGACCTGCGGAGATAATAACATGCACAAAAACAAGACAGAGCAAAACCAAGCAACAATATACAACAAAACAACAACAACAAACCACTGACAAAGAACAAAACAAAACACAACAAGAAAGAAAAGCTTGTAGTTAGTTCAAGGATCATTTGTTGGCCTTTAGGAGTGTTTTCCAGTCCAGTCTGTTGGGGCACCATGCCCTGGCCCCAAAGTCCACCTACAGCATTCCCTGGGGACCTTGCTGCTCCATTCCCTTGCTGTTTCTGCTACACTCCCCCAGTGCTTTGCCTTGGTGTGGCGGGATCAGATCGGGCGCAATTCCCACACTGTGTCTCTGGTGCTGTCCCCCACAGGGCCATAGGTCAGTGAGGGGTGTCATGTCTCATAGTGGGGCTGGCCATGTGGTCCTCTCTGTGGACTGGCTGCTCTAATTGAGGTCATCGTTCTCAAGGCCTGGTGGGCCAGGATGTGCTCCACTCTCTCCTACTCCTTCATCTGCTTCCATGTGCTCCGATCAGATATGTCCTTCTCCCAGAGCTGCAGATTCAATGCCGTCTTTTGAAATAAATTCTTCTGGGGGGAGGGGCAGGCGTCCACTTAGTATTTGGGACTGGGCCCAGCCCCCCAGACCTCTTCACTGGTTCCCTACTCCATTCACTTGCATTCACTCCTTGGGGCACTGGGTTGAGCTCTGGTCCCTTTTTCCCTGTGGAGACATAAACAATACCCTCCCCTTGGGTGGGGTGGCGCCCCGTGCCCCTGCTACCCATTTCTTCCTTATTTTCATCATTTTTTGCCTTTCCCCACCCCCTCCCCAGTTATCTACCATGTGCACCCCTGCATTTGTTTGTTAGATATTTTTATTATTTCTGATATTTTCTATTATGGGTGATGCAGATAGACTTTTTTTCTGATGTTTAATTGTTTTCTTAGGATGAATTCTCAAGCAGGGAATTATGAAATCTAAAACTATGAACATGCCTTGAGTCTTGAGATGTTGCCTTGCAATGGACTTGTACCAATCTACAGCTAATGGCATTTTGGTTCTACTACACTCCAGCTTCTTGCTAATGCTCGCTGAGGTTGAACACGGATTTGATTGCCTATTATGTCCCTATTCTGAATGCATTACGATCTTCTAGAACAGCGGTTCTCAACCTGTAAGCCAGGACCCCTTTGGGTGTTGAACGACCCTTTCACAGGGGTCGCTTAAGACCATTGGAAAACACATATTGTTTTTGTGATGAATCGCGATGCTTTCATTATGTTCAATTTGTAACCATAAAAATACATCCTGCATCTCAGATATTTACATGACAATTCATAACAGTAGCAACGAAAATAATTTTATGTTTGGGGGTCACCCCACATGAGGAACTGTATGAAAAGGTAGAGGCATGAGGAAGGTGGAGAACCACTGCTCTAGAACCTTAATTCTTTAGAATTGGAGGCCATATGCTCATTTCACAAATGAAGAAATGAGACCCAGAGAAATTAGTTACATTGTTCATGGTCATATTTGAAAGCCATGCCTCATATATTTGGGGGGCCAGCCAGTATGTTCCAACTCAGTGTCGGGCTGCTAATTACAAAGTCAGTGGTACAAATCCACGCACATCTCCACAGGAGAAAGATGAGGCTGCCGGCTTCTGTAAAGATTTACAATCTCAGAAACCCTATGGAGCAGTCCCACTCTGTCCTCTAGGGTCACGATGAGTTGGAACCAATTCAAGGGCAGTGAGTTGGTCGGTTGCACAATCGATTGGTTAGTGACCCTACAAGACAGGGTAGAACTGTCCCCCTGAGGTTTCAAGATTGTATTCTTTTGGGAAGCATATGTTTGGGCAGTAATTTCTCATAGATCCAAGATTTTCTGGAGCCATGGAGACTTGAAGCTACAGCTCAGCGTGTAATCAACTACCCCACCGGGGCTCCCTACAGAATTCAACTCTAACTCATGGTGACCTTATAGTACACAAGAGTCATGATGGAAAACCTCTAGCCCTTTAGGACTTCGCAGTTACCCAAGAACTCTGTTGAATCATGAACGACTTACTGGTGCTGCTTTGTAAGAGGGTAGGCCTACATTCCTTTAACGACAGAAATGTGCTCCAGAACCAAGTCCGTGTTGACCTTTCAATCACCTCATATGCATGTGAAAGCCAGACAAGGAAAAAGGAAGAACAAAGATCGGACACACATGAACAGGGCACTGGCAAACAGACCAGGAACTGCCAGAAGAATGAACAAATGACTCTCACGAGAAAGACAGCTCGCATGCTCCTTTAAAGGAACCTGGTAGGACTTTGGCTCGCTGTGGACATGTCACTAGGAAAGCCCAATGGGTGGAAAAGAGCGGGTTTGATAAAGTGAAGTAAGCCCTGGTAAAATAGATCCACCTGGTGGCTGAAACCAAGGTCTCCCAGCGTGGCCCAGCACGGGCCATGTGTTGCGTTCTGTGATCAGAAGGTTGCTATGAGCTGAGTCTCCTTGTTGGAGTTGTCCCTGTGAGGCTGAACCGCATTACGCACTGTGTCCCACATGCCATGCTCCTCCCACCCTCCTGCCTTTGCAGTGCCGGGACTCCCCTCTCCCAGCCTCTCCTTCCTCATCTCTCTAATCGTCAAATTCTAGCTCCGCTAAAAAAGCTGTACCATTCCCCCCGTTTTCATTTATTTCTTGCTACCTAACAAGCCCACCCCAAGACTTTCAAGTTAAACTAATAGTGATATATTGTTTCCCTATTCTATGGGTTGGCTGGACGGTTCTTTTGCTGGTTTAGCCTGGAGACCTTCACTCAGCTGTAGGGGGAGTTGGGCAGACGGCCCGGGACATCGATAGCTGTTGCTACAATGGCTAGGGCACCTCAGATCTCCTTCTCATGGCATCTCTGCCTTCCGTGGGCCAGGTGGGCTTTCCTCACATGAAGTTTCTGGGAATGTTTCGAGAAGAAAAAGCCCTATGTCATTGCCCTAATATCCCGTTGGCCAAAAAAAAACCCAACAGGACCGAGTTCAGAGCCTGTAGGAGCACAAAATACACCTGGGTAGGTAGGTATTAACCACCCGGAGACATGATTCCCTGCACCACTGCTGTAACAATCTACTGCTGTTCTCACTTTGCCCCAAATGGCTGAGATCTCTCCCAGAGGCAAACAGATTCACTCAGCGTGGAGGGTCTCACAATCGATAGCAGGTCCTGGGGTGGCTAGGGCTCCCCAGGTGCGATTCCTCAGATGGCCCTTCTTGATTCAAGGACTGTGACACTCAAAAGATAAAGAATCGGTGCAGGTTGTCGGAATCTTGGAGCCCTGGTGGCTTTGTGGGTTCAACTGACCGGTGGTTCAAACTCACCAGCTGCTGAATGGATGAAAGAGGAGGTTGCGTGCTCTCGATAAAGATTTACAGTCTCAGAAACCATGAAGTGTAGCTCTATTCTGTTCGACAGGGTTGCCATGGGTTGGAATCACCTGCAGGGCAGTGAGTTTGGCTTTTGCATGTTGGCTCTCAGGAGCCGACATGCAGTGGTGAGTCAGGACTTCCTAGTAAGTACATAACACTCAGAAAGGCAGTCATGGGAGGGACATAGCAATTCAGAAATCCAGCAGGGCTCCTACGGTTGAAGGACCTTTACCTCTTAGCTTCCACCTCTGGGCTTTTGGCACTACCTTCTGAGATGTCCTTCCTCTTCCGAAGAGTTGCTCTGGGGATAAGGCTGAGTAACTTGCTTAATCTGCTGTCTGCCCTTTCTTCCTTTCTGTCTCTATCCCTTTTGACTTTGGGGATCCTTACCTGTAGAAGTGATTGAATTGTTGTATGTTCTGCGATGCATATTCTTAAGAACAAAATCAAGGAAAAGGAAAAAAAATGTTGAGGGATCTTTATGTACTAAAATAGAGACCCCTTGATTAGACTCAAGCTGTAAGCCCGTGCTTCTAGAGATGGTCCTGTTTCTTTGGGCAGCATGTCAGGAACCTTTCAGGGGACAATGCCTGGGGTGATTCTTAAAACCCCTTTGTTCTTTGTGAGAGGGTCTACTCTCAAAGCCTTAACCACGGCCTCTGAGTCCATTCCATTTCTCAATGAGCCTCGGTAGTCTCCAAGTCTGTCAACCTTTATGGGAGCCGCCAGCCGCAGCTTTCTCCCACGACGTAGCCGCTGGGTTTGAACCACCAATCTGGTGGTCAGCAGCCTAACATTTATTCCGCAGAACTACCAAAGCTCCTTGGGCAAGATCTCTAGTCTTTCTGAAGCTTTAAGAAAGTCCCAAACTTAATGTTATCTTGACCCTCAACCCATTTCCTTTGAAAGCAAAACAGCTTTATTAGCATATAATTTACATATCACACAAGTCAGTAGTTTGATCGTATTAAGAAGAGTTGTATAATCATCACCACAATCAGTTGTAGAACATTTTCCTTTTTCTTGTCCTCATCGTTATTAACTCCCTATTTCCTCCCTAACCTCCTCTGCCAACACCCCCAAGGAACCATTAATCCAGCTTTTGTCTATAGATTTATTTATCCTGTATTCCACATGCAGAAAAACAGTAAAATCAAAAGAGCCAGCGACAAACAAAGTAAAACAGAGGGTAAGCCTCAGTCAAAAAAGCAAAGAATATTAAAAACAAGAATACATTTTAAAATGGATCAAAAGGGAGACCAACTGATAAGATGTTAAGTTTCAACCTCACTGCATCTCCAGGCGTCCACTTTCCAATGCCCTCTGCGTGACAGCAAGGCTATTGACATCCCTGCTGTGGTCAGAGGGGAGTCACCGGAGGCTTAATCCATGTGTATTTTTTTGTCTTTTTTTTTTTTTAAGCTGAAACAGCTTTAAAATGGGTCAAAAGGGAGCTCAAATAAGACATTGCATTTAAACCTAACCACATCTGCTACAGTCGACTTCACCGTGCTCTCTATTGGGTAACCAGGCTATTCACACCCCTCAGCTATGATTCAGGGGACTCCCTGGGCGCACCCTGAAATGGGACTTTGGGCTTGGACTACCATGCATAGCCTTCTGCAAAATAGGTGTTCCAATTTAATCTCTGATAGCATTCCCTCCTTCAGATTTGGATTGGATTATGTACAATCCTTAGATCACACAGGCTGGTGTGCTTCTTCCATGTGGCCTCAGTTGATGCCTCACTTAGATGGCTGCTTGTTTGAAGACAAGCCTTTAAGACCCCAGACGCCATTCCTTCTGATAGTCGGGCACCCTCTAGCTTCTTCACCACACTTTGCTTAAGGCCATTTCTTTTTCCCTTTAAAAAAATCACTTTATTGGGGGCTCATACAGCTCTAATCGCAATATCTACATATATACATAGTGTCAGTATTTACATCTTAAAGGACATTTTACATGGGTAGGGGCTGCAGTCTCTCTTCTCCATTCCTCTTTTACTTACACCCTCTTTTTTGTTCTTATTTTGAAATATATGCTTTTATTGGGGGCTCTTACATCTCTTATCACAATCCATACATTCATCCAGTGTGTCAAGCACATTTTCACATATGCTGCCACATTTCAAAGCATTCTCTTCCCACTTGAGCCCCTGATATCAGCTCCCCATTACCTTTCCCCGGCCTGCCCTCCATCATGAACCCTTGATAAGTTATAGATTATTATGTTCATATCTTACATCATCCTCCATCGTTAAGGCCGCTTCTTATTTGAGGTGCTTCAGTGGGTTTCAGAGACTGGGCACGTGTAATACTTTTATTTTGCACCCCAGCACATCCTGGGCCCTGCATGCTTCTGACAGCTTTGGGGGGGCAGACCGAACAGCTTCTCTTCCCCTTTCCCCTGTCACACTTTCAACAATTCTTCCTGGAAAATATCCTTAGCTGATTCACATGTTTATTAAGCATGCTTTCCACCGTCCACGTTGCTACAGCTAGCAGTTTTGTCACCTGTTCATGCCTATAAAGGGTCACTTCCTCTCCGATCTCCAGTAGCAAATTCCTCCTGAATCCTCCAGCCTCCACGAACGATAGCCTCACCACCTTTCCAGTGGCCATCGGCCTCGTCGGCCGAAGCTAGCGCGGCATGTTTGGTATTTTTGGTACTGTTTCTACATGCTATGTCGATTGTTGTGTAACAAATCACTTCAGCATTCGGTTCTTAAAGTGGAACACATGTATTATTGCTCTAAAGTCTGTGGGTCAAATGGGGGTAGTACCTGTGCCGGTTTCACCGGGCTCACGTTCATGGCTGCACTTCGCTCTCGATCCACAGGACTTCAGTGTGGGAGACGGCCTCCGCCCCATGTCTGGCAGTGGCTCCTAACAACTGGCAGAGACCAGTCCCTGGAGAGGGACCTCATGCAGGTCCGCAAAAAGAAGACCCTCAACAAGATGAACTGACACAGTGGCTGTCACAATGGGCCCAATCATCAGAGCCACTCTGAACCATGGTGCAGGGCTGGCGGTGTTTCGCTTGTTGTACGCACGGTCACTGTGAGTCAGAACCAACTCAACCGTACCGAACAACAAGGCCTCTTATTCTTCGTTAGGCTAGACACCTTCCTTACCTGGCAGACTCAAGTCAGGGTTCCAAGAGAGCGAGTCTCAGTGAGCAAAGAATTAGCAAACATTTCTTTATGTCACATGCACTAATTACTCAGGGATCAAGGCAAGTCACAAAGCAAACGTAGGAGAGGGACACCCATGTAGACCATGAGGCATGATGTGCTGGGACGTGATTATTGCAACCTTCCAGACCATGCTTCCAGACCATCTCCTCTTCTCTTGGGTCCCCTTAGCACTTTGAGACGGGAGAAAGACTGGGCTTTCTACTCCTGTAAAAAGTTACAGTCTCAGAAACCCACAGGGGGTGGCTATGAGTCAGTGTGGTGGACTTGATGGCAGTGAGTTTGGGTTTTGGTACCATTTTGAGGAGTCTCTGGGTGGTGACAAAAGTGAATGTGTTGGCTACTCACTGAATGGTGGAAGGTTCAGGCCTACCCAGAGGGACCTCAGAAAGAGGGCTGAGTGACCAACCTCCCAAAAGTCATCGTTGAAAACCCTGTGGAACACAGGTCTGCCCTGCACACATGCGGTCGCTGTGTCACTGTGAGTCAGAATGGGCTCCACGGCAACTGGTTGGTTGGTAGCACTTTATTTTGTTTGTTTGTTTGTTTAAACGTTTTATTAGGGGCTCATACAACTCTTATCACAGTTCATACGTATACATACATCAATTGTATAAAGCATATCTGTATATTCTTTGCCCTAATCGTTTTCTTTTCTTTCTTTCTTTTTTTCCCCTTTTCTTTTTTTACATTTTATTAGGGACTCATACAACTCTTATCACAATCCATACATATACATACATCAATTGTATAAAGCACATCCATACATTCCCTGCCCCAATCACTCTCAAAGCATTTGCTCTCCACTTAAGCCCTTTGCATCAGGTCCTCTTTATTTTCCCCTCCCTCCCTGCTCCCCCCTCCCTCATGTGCCCTTTGTAATTTATACATCGTTATTTTGTCATATCTTGCTCTATCCGGAGTCTCCCTTCCCCCTCTTCTCTGCCGTCCCTCTCCCAGGGAGGAGGTCACATGTGGATCCCTGTAATCAGTTCCCCCTTTCCAACCCACTAACCCTACTCTCTCCCAGCATCGCCCCTCACACCCTTGGTCCTGAAGGTATCATCCACCCTGGATTCCCTGTGCCTCCAGCCCTCATATGCACCAGTGTACAACCTCTGCCCTATCCAGCCCTGCAAGGTAGAATTCGGATCATGGTAGTTGGGGGTAGGAAGCATCCAGGATCTGGGGGAAAGCTGTGCTTTTCGTCGGTACTACCTTGCACCCTGACTGACCCATCTCCTCTCCTAAACCCCTCTATGAGGGGATCTCCAGTGGCCGACACTTGGGCCTTGGGTCTCCACTCTGCACTTCCCCCTTCATTCAATGTGGTATATATATATACACACATATATATATATACACACACACACACACATATATATATATATACACATATTCTTTTTTTTTTTTTTTGCATGATGCCTTATACCTGGTCCCTTTGGCACTTCGTGATCGCACTGGCTGGTGTGCTTCTTCCATGTGGGCTTTTTTGCTTCTGAGCTAGATGGCCGCTTGTTTATCTTCAAGCCTTTAAGACCCCAGACACTATCTCTTTTGATAGCCGGGCACCATCAGCTTTCTTCGCCACATTTGCTTATGCAGGTTGGTAGCACTTTAAACCTCGATTGTCAAGCAGTCAACATAGTCCCTCTTGAAAATCAGTTGGCTTTGTCACCTGCCATCCGTGAGCTTCTTTAAGCAGAACTTTCCCCGTCTATTTTCAACAACCCCGCTACCACCTCATAGCCTAGTGTATAGTAGGTGTCCGTTTAATGAGTCCTAGCAGCCCAATCCGGGACTGCGGTCACGCAGGTGCTTGTGAGGGTTTCCTCCTTGTTGGTTCTCACCAGATGGCCAAGCTGCAGCATGGAATCCTAATCCCCTCAGGCCTCTGACTTTTCCAGCTCTCTGACCCGTCACGAAGGGATGCTGACTGGTGGAAACATAGACCTTAAGTTCCGCTCATCTCCGTACTGAGAAAGGTCTCGTTGATCATCACACTTACTACCTGCCCCACAGTCAAGTGCAGCTCCTCTGAGGCCCACCCGGAAACTCCGCGGCCTGCCTTTCCCTACGAACGGTCACCATTCTTTGAAAAAAAAATCAATTTATTAGGGGCTTATACAACTCTTAGCTCAATCCATACATACATCAATTGAGTAGACCACCTTCCCGTTCTTAGGCATTCATGTGCTTTAACCGGGAGTCCTGGTTTGGAGAAACTTGAAATCTGGTTGAGGAAACCGAATAATAGGCACAACCCGAAACAGAAAAGAGACAACCCCAGACTACTTACTAAGCGACATGTCAGCAAACACAAACAGCAACACGCAGCATCTAGGCGTAGAGGTGAAGACGATACGGACATGATCAGCACAGCGAGGCTAACCCCAGGAAAGCCATTTTCTAGGAGAAGGTCGAGTGTGAATTGGGTCTTGAAACAGGATAGGAACAGATATCGAGGAAGACCACGGCAGGGGGTAGGGGGGAGCTCTAGATCAGTGGTTCTCAACCTGCCTCATGCCGTGGCCCTTTCATGCAGTTCCTCATGTGGTGGTGACCCTCAACCATAACATTCTTTTCGCTGCTACTTCATCACTGTCATTTTGCCACTGTGACGGATCGGGCGACCCCTGTGAAAGGCTCATTTGACCCCCAGAGGGGTCGCGACCCACCAGTTGAGAAGCACACTCTAGATGGCAAGAGCATGCAGGAAGCTGAATGAAGTACAACGTTAACTTTTGATATGTATGTTCTAGGGGGTAAGTGGGTCACAGAGAAATAAGTGAGATGACAGCTACGCCTTGAGAAGCATCGGCCCGCCAAATCAAACCAAACCTAATGTTTCCTGGACAGACGTTGATTTCTGGAGATGTCTTCTCCCTACAGTGAAATGGTTTTACATTCTACGCAACTGCAAAGCTAGGATCACATGTAAACAATGTGGAGACAGGACGGAGGGAGGTGCCCCAAAGGACACGGTCTTTGGGGGAACCCTGATCACTGTGTTACAAAGCAGCTGACAGGGAGAAGTGGATTTCGGCTTGACTGAATACCTTATGGTTATAGCCTGGTGGTCGTGGCTCCTTCCCTCCCACCTGAGAATCTAGCTAATCATTTTCTCTTTTTCTTGTTTTGCAATTTGGGGCCCTTGCTTCTGCATCTTTGTCAAAGCTGGAAACATCTCAAGGGGAGAGAAAGGAAGAGCTCCTCTAGCCTAGCAGTGCTTCTAACCCGGCTTGGACACACGAAGCCAGACACCCCCTGAGCAGGGCCAGGGAAGCATTTCTGTCCCTAGAAACTGGCTTCAAGAACAGTTCAGCTAGAAAAGCCCTCAGGGATAAGTATGGGGAATTGGGAAAGATGATGGATCGGCACAGGCTAAGCTCTGAAATGCCAAGCCAGGGAGCAAATAAGCCGAGGCACAGAGCAGAGGCCAGCCCAGTACAAGAGAAATTGATAAACGCTGAGAAACAAAAAAGACAAACTGAGAAAGTGATGGAACAGACTAGTAACAGCAACTAGGAAGCGCTTTCTTGCTCCTGCTGGCTTCCTGCATCCCTCTCCTGAATTCCAGAATGGAGGCGGGCGCCTGGAAGAAGGAAGGAAACCAAACCAGGAGCCACTGAGTCGAGTCTGACCCTTGAGACACCATGACTGTCAGAGTCGATCTGGTTGTCATCCGGTTTTCCGTGCCTGTGACCTTTCAGGAGTAGATGACCAGAGCTTGAAGAGGAGCGTGGGGGACCTGAGCAATATAGACTCCAGATGGCCAAGGCAGACTGGTCCCATTCTGTCATTGAAAGTAGCTGAACCTTTCCTTCTGCCATCTCTGTCCCCGTCATGCATGCAGGCCAGCTCTGACCCACAGTGACCGTAGACACAGCAGAATGGAGCACTGCCCCATCCTGAGCACCCTCGTAATTGTGTCTAAGCTGGAGCCCATTGCTGCAGCCATGGTGTCACTCCATCTCATCAAGGACCTTCCCCTTTTTCACTGCCCCTCTACTTTACCCAACGTGATGTCCTTCTCTGGCAACGGGTCTCTCCTGACAACATGTCCAAAGTCTGTAAGAGGAAGTCTTGCCATCCTTGCGTTTCAGGAGCACTCTGGCAGCTTGGACAGTGTTAAGGCTCATGCGGACACTCAGGAGTGTTTGGGTTTGGATTGTCTTCTTGGCCCCCATCCTAGCTTGTTCTCCAGTGCCCTTTGCACTTTCCCTACAGCCAGACCTTCTTCCAATGGAGCAGACTTTCAACCAATGGAGCAGCTCAGCAGTTCCTTGCTCTCACTGCGAGTGAAGATCAATTCAACTAGTTGGGGCCACTTAAACAATTTTCAGTCCTCTAGAAGGAGGAATTACTGAGAGCCAAATGAAGGTCAAACATGATAGTGAGACAGGATGAAAGTAAAAATAAATAGAGGAAAGAACTAGGAGGCAAAAGACTAAGAGGTATAAAGATAGGCATGTACATGTGTAAATATATTAACATAATGATAGGGCTATAGGTCTATGTAGATATATTTAAATGTTAAGTAGTAAGGTAGCAGATGGAAATTGGGTCTCTACTCAAGTACTCCCTCAATGTAAGAACACTTTCTTCTAATAACCTGGCATTCTGTGATGCTTACCTTCCTGACACGATCACTGCAGTTGAAAATGGGTGCATAAGCAAATTTGGTAAAGAAAGTTGATGGTGCCTGGCTATTAAAAGATATAGCATTTGGGGTCTTAAAGGTTTGAAGTTAAACAAGCGGCCATCTAGCAGGGAAGCAACAAAGCCGACATGGAAGAAGCAACCAGCCTGTGTGTTCATGAGGTGTCCACGGAATCAGGTATCAGGCATCAGAAGACCCAAAAGAAAATATCTTATCAATGTGAATGAGGGGGGTGGAGTGGAGACCCAAAGCCCATCTGTAGACGATTGGACATCCCCTCACAGAAAGGTTACAAGGGATGAGCCCGTTAGGGTATAGTATAGCACCAATGAAACACACAATATTCCTCTGGTTCAGTGGTTCTCAACTTACTAATGCTGCAACCCTTTTGTACAGTTCCTCATGTTGTGGTGACCCCCCAACCATAAACTTATCTTTGTTGCTACTTCATAACTGTAATTTTGCTACTGTTATGAATCAGGCAACCCCTGTGAAAGGGTTGTTTGATACCCAAAGGTGTTGCGACCCATAGGTTGAGAACCGCTGCTCTAGTTCTTTAATGCTTCCTCCCCCCCACTATCATGATCCTAGTTCTACCTTACAAATCCAGCTAGACCGGAGCATGTACACTGGTACAGATAAGAGCTCTCAACACACAGAATCTAGGACAGATAAACCCCTCAGGAACAGTCTTGGGAGTAGAGATACCCTGAGGGTAAGGAGGTGGTAGGGGGAGAATGGGGGAACTGATTGTAATGATTGATGTATAACACCACCCACCCCCTCCAGGGAGATGAACAACAGAAACGTGGGTGAAGGGAGACAGTGAACGGTGTAAGATATGAAAATAATAATAAGTTATAATTTATCAAGGGTTCGGTTGGGGGGTGGGTAGGTGAGGAAGGAAAAAGAGGAACTGATACCAAGGGCTCCAGTAGAAAGAAATTGTTTTGAGAATGATGATGGCAACACATGTATAAATGTGCTTGATACAACTGATGTATGGATTGTGATAAGAGCTGTAAGAGCCCCCAATGAAATAATTAATAAATTTTAAAATAGAGAAGAGTTGTGTAACCATCACCCCAACCAATATTAAAACAAGATATTATTTTGAAAAGTATAATTGATGTGTAGCCAGACTGATAATGGATGGAGTTACAGATTTGGAGTCAATTTAGAAAGTTTTATCCACATAGAATTTGTGGCCCTTTTGAGATGTCCAATAATAATACCGAAATAAATTACCTTTGATACCATTATAAAACCGGCGAGTTTATCCTCTCTTGGAAACGGTGGCCTGGTGATTGTTTCCTGCGGGTAACTCTTGGGGATCTCTTGGGGTCCTTTTTCAGTGTGGCCTCCCGAGCTTTGTCCAGTATGGCAGAATTGTAGCCACCCATATGACCAGAAGCACACGAAGTTACTTTGGTGGGTTGTTCAAGCCTCCCATCCCATCTTCAGTATGACACCCAAGAAGAGTTCTATGGACGATCACGGTGATTTCGCATGAGACACGTCTGAGGACGTTCGTGGGTCTGCTGCTGCTGCTGTTAGTGGCCATCAATTCACCTCTGCTTCCAAAGCCCCTCAGGGACCAAAGAATGAAATGTTGCACAGTCCTGGGCCATCTGCACCCTGGTCAGTCCACTCAGATCCATGGTTGAGGCCAACACGTGTCCTTAGAGCTTTCCGACCTGGGGGCCTTCTTTTCAGCTTCTCACGGAGCAATCTGCTCTGGTGCTTCGTCGACCTTTCATCTCCTTCACTGCCTCAGGAGATCACCAGGCCTTTCTTCGTCTGGAACTCCGATGAAACCCGTGGACCCGGGAGGACTCTGCTGGTATTGAAATGCTCATGCTAGCCACTGTAGGAAAACAAATGAGGCAGAATGGTGGTGGAAAAGTGTGTTAGTCCCATAACGTTTTCAGTTTACCATTCCCCAGGAAATGTGTCAGCGCCTCTCAGAGAGTTCAGAAACTAAGAAGTAATGCTATTGTCCCGCCACTGCCTCTCTTCCTGACGGTCCACTGTCCGACTCCCTCCCCCAGGCCCCACCCAGAAGCCTCAGTTTGTCCCCACTCCCCCTTCGTTCCACATTTGGACGAGACGAAAAGGAATGCTCTGATGGTAAGCGGATTGCTGTACCCTGTGCTCCGTGACAACTCCTTTTCATTTCTTCCCGATCCGTGTCTGTCCCCCACAAGTGCTCCTGCTGGTAGACGGGTGACTACGTCTGCGGTCCAGGCGTGCCCACCTCTGGCAGAATGCTTCCAGGCTTTCCTTTTCTCTGAAGGACGCGGCTTGTTTGTTTACTTATTTGTTGCCATCAGGCAGAAACACAGTCTTGATGCCTATCGTTGTAATTACTCTCTGTTGGACCCGTGCCAGTCCTGTGAGGTCATCTCTACCCAGTGGGGAGCAGACTGGTGCACATTATGGTGTCCATTTAGTATAATCGGATGCAAGGGTGACAGCCGTGATGTTTTGTTCCCAGTGGTCTTGTCTGCATGTTTTCATCGGCTTTCCATGGAGGGGGTGAGGAGGGGCAGGTGCAGAAGGCAGTAAGTAGAGCGATGACTTCCAGGGTTGTTTTTCAGGTTCCAGGGTTCCTCGCCCAAGTCATTAGTGAGGAAACAAATCCTTTAATTCTTTCCTGACTCTTGCCCACACTGAAACTCGGCTGTCAGTCGGCTGCCTTCCTCGGTGCCTGCCTGGCAAAACTCGAGTTGGATGTCCATTCTGGACGTCCAGCAACTTCCTGGATGGACAAATGATGACAAAACTTGTGCATTGTGCTCCAAGATTGACGATGGACCACTGAAGAGATGGGGAGGTTGTTTGGAATTTCTTGGAGCTCGGTTCAGACAATTTTAACAGATTTGGGAATGAGGAGGGTCGCTGTGAAATTTGTGCCTTGTGCCTCGGGTTCTGACTGACCAGGAAAAAGAGCATCAATGGGAAATATGTCCTGCTTTGAAAGAGCAGCTCCAAAGCAACCAGACTTTCCCCCAAGGTCATTACTGGTGATGCGACATGGTGCTATTCTTACAACCCTGAAGGCAAACATCAGTCAAGCCAGGGGAAGGTGTCATCCTTACCTCGACCCCTACCCCCACTAGAAAAACTAAAAAAGAGCTCGTCAAGTGAAATCAAATATCAAGACAATGCTCATTTGTATTTTTGATGTGAGGGGAATAGTGCATTTGGAGTTCATTCTACCAGGTCAGACTGTTAATCAAGTTTTCTATTTAGAGGTGCTGAAAAGATTGTGTAACAGTGTGTGACAAGAGGCCTGATTTGTGGCAGATGGGGGACTGAATTTGCCACCATCACACTGCACCTGCTCATGCAGCCATCTCAGTGCGCCCAATTTTGGTCACAAAGTAGCATGTCTCTCTTATCCCACACACCTGACTCACGTGCAACTGACCTTGCTCCATGAAACTTCTTTTTGTTTCCAAAAATGAAGAGAGACATGAAAGGGCAGCGATTTTACAACAACATAGAAGAGGTGAAGGAAAAAACAAAGGAGGTGCTGTCAGCCATCTAAACAGATGAGTTTGAAAAATGTTTCCAAGAATGGAATCACAGATTTGACAAATGTATTAATTGTAATGGAGAGTACTTTAAAGGTGATAAGGTTGTTTTGTAAAAAAAAAAAAAAAAAGCAAATACATAGCTTTGAAATAAATTCCATTGGAGGGGGGACGGGGTGTCCCCTCATATAGGTGTAGTTCTTTCCATCTTCCTGCTGTTTAATATTTCCATTTTGGGAACATACTGTGATTGATTTACTCATTTTCCTATTGCCAGACATTTGGGGAAGTTCCGTTCATGTCACTTGCACCTTTTGGTGTGTTGATTGTCTTTTATGGTTGCTTGTCTTTTTTTTGTTGCCTGGAGGACTTCTTTCGGATATTAAATCCTAATCAGGTTTGTGATTTGCGAGTGTTTTCCTTCATTCTGTAGGTTTGTTTTTTCACTTCATTGATAACGTCTGTCGTAGTCACCTTAGTGCTGTCTTAACTAGATGCTACACGCGGATGGCTTTTGCAGACAAATGCGTTTAGAGTTAGGAGCCTGGAAGCCCAAATTCAGGCCATAGGTTCTAGCCTCTTTGTCCTTCAGCTTCCAGGAGCTGCCAATGATCCTAGGCATTAAATGCACCTGTTTCTGTCATCTCTTTGTACTTTTACTCTTTTTCATAAGATATCACTTGGCAGAGATCAGGTGTAGGATCGACCCTACCTTATACGACCTCATTAACAAAACCACAGAAAACTAGTCTTTCCAAACAGGATTGTATTTAGAGATACGGGGGTCAGAGTATCAACATGACATTTTGGGAAGGCGCAGTTCAATGCATAATATCTTCTGATACCACAAGTATAACATTTTGGTGAAGTCCCAATGATTATTCTTGTCAGTCACCTGTGCTTTTGGTGTTGTGTCTAAGAAGGTGAATGGAGCTAACCAAAGGCAATGAAGGTTTGCTCTTGTTTTCTTCCAAGAGTTTTATGGTTTTAGCTCTTACATGTAGGTCATAGATCCATTTTGAGTTAATATTTGTATATGGTACAATATACATACAATATGATATGAGGGAAGGGTCCAACTTCATTCTTTTGCCCATGGATATTTAGTTGTTCAAACACCATTTATTGAAAATACTATTTTCCCCACCGAACGATCTTAACACTCTTGTGGAAATCAGTTGGTCATAGACATGTGGGCTTATTTCTGAACATTTAGCTATATTCCGCTGATTCATGTCTATCCTCAAGCCATTACTGCAGAGTTCTCATTGCTGTAGCTTTGTAGTACATTTTGAAATTGGGAAGTATGAGTTCTCCAACTTCATTCTTTTTAAAGATTTTTTGGGAGGCCCTGTGGAGTGTCTTGTAGTTTCATATGAATTTTAGAATTGGTTTTTTCCATTTCTGATAAAAAAGACTGCTGGGATTTAAATTGCTATCCTAATAATATTAAGTCTTCTAACCATGAACACTGGATGTGTTTTCATTTATTTATGAGACGGCTTCAAAAAGTTCATGGGATGACCCCAATCTGTCTTACATGGCTGACTAGACCAGAACATGTACACGGGTACAGATAAGTGCTTGCAACACAGGGAATCCAGACAGATAAGCCCCTCGGGACCAATAAGGGAGCAGCCATACTAGGAGGGTAAGGGTTGGTGGGGAGGGGAGTAAGGGGGAAGCGATTACAATGATCGACGTATGGCCCCATGCCAGCAGGACAAACAGCAGAAAAGTGGGTGAAATGAGACATCAGTCGGTGGAAGACATGAAAAAAAATAAGAATTTATAAATTATCAAGGGGACATGGGGGAGGGAGAGCAGAGCCGATGTCAGGGACTGATGAGGAGCTGATGTCAGGGGCTCAAGTAGAAAGAAAATGTTTTGAAAAAGATGATGACCCCATAGGTACAGATGTGTTTGACAAAATGGATATGTGTATGGATTGTGATAAGAGCTGTAAGAGCTCCCAGTAAAATGATTGTTTTAAAAGTTCATGGTAAAATAGAATAGAAAGATAATGGATTTTTTTCCATGAACTTTTGGAAGCCCCCCTGTACATTTTGTTTCACAATATGTTGTCGCTTTCAGTGTACAATTCTGATGTTTTTGGCTTAACTTATTCTTAAGTATTTTAAAAGACTTTTTAAAACCTAATTCTGTAAACTGGTGTGTTGCTGAGCTATTGTCATTATTTGCTTCAATTACTTTAGTCGTTGATTCTCAGGTGCCGTCAAGTTGGCTCTTACTCACACCAGCCCAGCGTACAACCCAACCAGACACCATTGGGTTCTGCGCCATCCACACAGTGGCAGTTAGGTCGGGGCCCATCACTGCAGGCACTGTGTCCATCCATCTTGCCAAGGGTTTGACTCTCTAGGATTCTGTGAGTATTTTATGATATCATCTCCATCTAGAGATTGCTTAGATTTGTATAGTTCAGCTTCTTGGGTTATTAGTATTATTTTGCTTCTTGGATTATTTGCTCAATATACAGAGCATGCCTTTCCTGCTTTTTAAATCATGCGACATTTTTTTGCACTGTTTGTATGCCCGCCTCTGGTTCCGTGTCCAGCTTCACACGAACACAATGAAATGTTCTGGAATTCCCAATCTTTTCAATGGAAGGCTTTCACATTGCAATAAACTACAAGTAAACATCTCTCTGGCATTCTCTGTTTTTAGCTAAGACCCATTTGACATCAGCATGGATATCTCTCATGCCCCATCCTCTTCAGAATCCACCTTGAATTTCTGGCGGCTCCATCAATGTTCTTCTGTAACCATTTATTAATGAACTCTGAGCTGCATTTTACTGGCATGTTCTTTTAATGATATTGTTAGATAATTTCCAGATTCTGTGGGGTCACCTTTCTTGGAAATGGGCACAGATATTAATCTTCAACCAATAGGCCAGGTAGCTCTTTTCCAAATGTCTTAGCAGAAAATAATGAGTACTACCAGCTCATTAGTTTGTTGAAGCATTTCAGAATCTCATCAGCTTGTTGAAATATTTCAATTGATAATCTTTCAATTCCTGGTACCTTGGTTTTTTGTTCATGTTTCAGTGCAGCGTGAATTACTTCCTCCAGTGTTGTTGGTTCTTGATCATGTACTACCTCTTGAACTGTTTGACTATCACCTAGTTCTTTTTGGTACAGTGCGTCCGTGTATTCCATCTTTTTTATGCTTCCTGCATAATTTAATATTTTGCCTCTGGAATCCTTTAATATTGCAACTTGAGGCTTGAATTTTTTTTTCAATTCTTTCAGCTTGAGATACACCTGGTGTGTTCTTCCCTTTTTGACTTCTTAACTTCAGGTCTTTGGTCATTTCATTATAATACAATACTCTGTCTTCTTAAGGTGTCCTTTGGGATTTATTTCCAGCTCTTTTACTGCATCATTTTTTCCATGTGCTTTAGCTATTCTATGTTCAAGGGCAAGCTTCAAAGTCTCTTCTGACATTGTGTTGGTCTTTTCTTTCTTGTCTTTTAAATGACCCTTTGCTTTCTTTATGTTACAGTGTTCTTGATGCCATCCCACACCTCCTCAGGTCTTCTGTTATCAGTGTTCAATGATTTGAATCTATTCTGGAGATGTTCTTAAATCCAAGTGGTCTACACTCAAAGTTGTATGTTGGTTCTCATTGATTGTTTAATTTTCTTCAGCTTCAATATGAACTTGGAATTGATGGTCTGTTCCACAGTTGGCCCTTAGCCTTACTTTGGCTGCTGATTTGGAGTTTCTCCATCATTACTTCTTCCAGATGGTGTCAATTTAATTTCTGTGTATTCCATTTCATCAAGTCCATATATATATATATATATATATATATATATATATATATATATATCACTCACCATTTATGTTATTGAAAAAAAGTATTTGCAATGAAAAATTAGTTGGTCTTGCAGGATTCTGTCATGAGATCTCCAGATGCATTTCTATCACCAAAGCGGTATTTTTCAATGTTCACATTTTAATCTCCAATAGTTATCAATGCATCTTGATTACATGTTTGATCAATTTCAGACTGAAGAAAGTGGTAGAATTCTTCAGTTTCTTCATCGCCAGCTTTCAGGATTGGTGTGAAACAATAGTTGCATTAACTGGAATTCCTTGTGAATGTATAGGTAATACCCTATCCATCCTGGTGAGGGTGTATGAAATGCTGGGTCAGCTGGAACCATTTTATTTTTCAGGTAACCTCAGAGCCTGTTGGCAGTTAGATTTAAAAAAAAATTAACCATAATGTCTCAAGGTTCCAAAAACCCAGGTGAACGCTTTCACACTTTTTATAACCTAGCCTTGGAAGTCCCAGAACATCACATATTGTATTTACAAAGTAATTCACTAAGGGCCCCTGGGGTTAAAGGAAGTCAAACATCCCTTTATGGAAGGGAAGCGAGGAGACCAGTCAGTCAGGGTGTAGTGTAGCAACAATGAAACATACAACTTTCCTCTAGTTCTTAAATGCTCCCCTCCCCACTATCATGATCCTAATTCTACCTTACAAATCTGGCTAGACCAGAGAATGTACACTGGTACAGACAGGAATAGGAAACACAGGGACTCCAGGACAGATGATCCCTTTAGGACCAATGGTGAGAGTGGCGATACCGGGAGGGTGGAGGGAAGGTGGGGTAGAGAGGGGGAACGGATTACAGGGATCTACCTATAACCTCCTCCCTGGGGGACGGACAACAGAAAAGTGGCGAAGGGAGACATTGGACAGTGTAAGATATAACAAAATAATAATTTATAAATTATCAAGGGTTCATGAGAGAGAGGGCACTGGGGAGGGAGGGGGTAAATGAGGAACTGCTGCCAGGGGCTTATGTGGAGAGCAAATGTTTTGAGAATGATGAGGGTAACGAATGTACAAATGTGCTCTATACAATTGATGTATATATGGATTGTGATGAGTTGTAATGAAGCCCCAATAAAATGATTATTAAAAAAAAGAAGTCAAAAGGAAATTGCAGTCACAGGTGAGCAGTCTGAGCTAGAAATAATGGATTTGGAAGCTGCTGAGATACGTGGTAGATTCACAGAGGAACTGGATGAAATGTCTGAGTGCGGAAGTCAGGAGTGAATGAGATCTGAGCAGTGGTCATGGAGTTTAATTACGTTTCAAAAAGAGCAATGCTGTCAACTCTCACTGACAACTCTAATAATATGAGGATTCATAAATGGCCTTTGGGATTTAGGGTCTAGTTGCCATTGGTGATTCTGAGTAGTACAGTAAGCTGATGGGGCCAGAGACTACATAGGTATGGCTGTGGAGACCTGGAGACATTTGGCTGTGAAGGGAAATAGGAGGGAGTCGTCACTAGAGAGGAGCCCTGGTGGTATTGTGTTTACACATTGGGCTATTAACAGCAAGGTGAGCAGTTCAAAACCCCAGCCACTCCTTGGGAGAAAGACCCATAAAGCAGCCTAGGTTCAGAAAACCCCAGGGACAGCTCTATTGTGTTCTAGAGGGGTGCTCTGAGTCGGAATTGACTCGATGGCAGTGTTGAGTCACTAGAGCAAGGCGCCCTGGTGGTGCGTCGTGGGTAACCCATTACGCTGCTAGCAGCAGTTTGCAGCTATCAAATGCTCTGCAGAAGGAAGATGAGGCGTTCTACTCCCACAAAGACGTACCGTCTTGGAAACCCACAGGGGCAGTTCTCCTGTGTTCTTTTATAGGGCCGCTGTGACTTAGAATTGACTCGCTGGCAGTGAGCGAGTCCTTACAGCAAAATATAGCGTGACAGAAGCGCTTCTTCCCTTTTCTCTAGGACAGGGAAAGCTTGGCCATGACTCCCATGGGGCAGTGAAGGAAAGAGCAAGTAGGTAAGGTAAGTGGATGATGATTTTGGAAGTGAGTAGCCGAGGATGACGGAAAACTATTCGAAAGATGTTTTCTGAAGATGTTAAATGTGATGAAGTACAAAACAGAGAGGAAGAGATGTTAAAGGCAAGTGTATTTAATATCTTTTCATTCCCAGAATGGCTTCTAATAGTCTAACCTACATTTTGAGATTACCTTGGCTTCACAGAAAGAGCTCTGGCGTAGACATTGGGCTGCTAACTGCACAGTCAGCCTTTCAAACCCAGCAGCGACTCGTTCTCCGGAGAAAAAGACGAGGCCGGTTGCTCCTGGAAAGATTTAAAGTTCTGCACACCTTGTATTGGATCGTTATGAGTCAGAATCCACTTGATGCCAGCGGTTTGCTGTCTTTCTTTCTAACAATAGGGCACATACGAGGGGGCCTTCAAAAAGTTCATGGAAAATCCCATGACCCTTTAACTCCATTTCCCCATTAACTTTTTGAAATCCCCTTGTATATTGCTGTCTGGTGCATTGGGGCAGATTGTGACTCAGGGCGCCCCTAGGTGTGCAGGGTAGACCAGACCTTGCAGAAACAGGTCTCCAGGCCAGTCTTTGTAGGCACTTCCTGGTGGCGTTGGTCAACCTCCCAGCTAGCAGATAAGCACCAAACGGTTTGTGCCACCCAGGGGCTCTAGAAGGAAGATAGAGCAGCAGTATTTCCCTATTCAGCCTGCATAATTTCTATGCACATATCTCTTTCTCCCAAAGACAATTAATGGCGAATGAATAAGCTAGATGTCTGAGCCTTTAACACATTCAGAACACAGTCAGGTGCTCTCACATCCCAGTGCAGCCATCTCAAGCAGGCAAAATAGCTACAAACGTCAAGTGTGAAAGGGAGGCCCCCTTTTTTTCTTTCTTCAAAAACGAACCTGTTTTCTCTTACATCACCGAGTCGGGCAACAGCATTGACTTCACCATCGCAGTTTAAAAATAGGAAGAGGCTTGGAGCAGGAAGAGGGTGTTCTGAAGGTAGGCAGACAGGCTGGTAGGCAGCAGGGAGACAGACAGAAGGCGGTGGCACAGTCTGTCTCACCATAAGCGAGGAAGCAAAAACCAGGACCAGCCAGACTCACACGCAGTGGCCTATGGTCACAGTGTAGGTGTGTATAGTCTTCATTCACATACCAGGAGCATGTCACTGCTTTGGGTCTGAAATATCGTTAAGGAAAACGATCCTTCAAGGCATTAAAGAAGGGTGGGTGGTGGTGGGGGCAAGGCTTAGTTCTATGTTGGCACCATTTTCTCTGGATTGCACCAGTTGGAAAGGATTGTGTCAATAAGGATACTCTTGAAACAAAACGAAAAGAGCAAGTGCAGAGTTGGTGAACATTGGTCACTTGTTCTCCCGGCTTTGATGTCCTCCTTCCTTCCACCTAGGCTCGCTTTTCTTCCTTGAAGACTGAGCACACACATGCCACCTCTTTCAGGTACCCCTCTTCCCCACCTAGCAGAAGCCATCTCTTCCCCGCAGTGCCTGCCAGCAGCATCTCCTTGTGGTTTGCCTTTGCCTGGGTCACCGGACCCGGTTGTTTGCCTGGCTGCTTTCTTACTAAATTATGCGTTCCTCGAGACCAGGCACCGTGACTGTGTCACAGGGCACCTGGTACAGCGCTAGGCAGAGTCCGTCGGTGCCCAGTGAACGCTAGCTGACTTGAATTAATTTGGAAAACCACTCAGGGCAGGATCTCTTCCTCCAGGCGCCGATGGATGAGTCACGGGGTGGTTCTTTGCATTTTTTACCTAGTAGTCACATCAGGTCAAGCATCCGTGCAGCCCGGCAAATACCTGTGGGCTTGAAGCGCATCTCCACCGCCCACCGCTAGCTTGGCGCGGAAACCCTGCGGAGCCCAAGTTTCCCCTGGTCGGGCGGGGCTCCCAACTGGCCAGCTGGGGGGCCGGCCCGACCAGCCAGCGGGGGGCGGGGCCCGAGGGGGAATCCTGCCCGCTTCCCCGCCCCCTCCCCGCCGCGGCGGAAGCCCCGCCCCCAGGCCGCGCGCTCCCGCTGGCGGCGCGCGCCCGCCCCTCTGCCCTCGCGCCCTCGCACCCTCGCGCCCTCGCGCCGGGGGCGGGCTCGCTGCGCGTGCCGGGCGGGGAAGCGGCGCGCGCCGGGCGCCTGAGAACGTTCGCCGCGGGGGCGGCTCCGGGGCCTGAGCGGGTGCCGGCGCCTCAGCCGCGGGGGCCGGGCCGGGAGGGGGCGGAGGAGCCTGCGGCCGCCAGACCCGGTCCCGACGCCTCCGTCTCCGTCTCCGGCCGGGAAGTGAGTAAGGCGGGGAGTGCGCGGCGGCGGCCGGAGCCCGCCGGAGAGGGAAGAGGCTGCTCGAGCCTCGCGCTCGCGAGCAGCGGGGAGGGAGCCGCGCGGTGGCCGGAGCCCCGGAGCCCGGGAGGCGCAGGGCCGGGAGAGGCGGAGGTGGCGCGCGGGATCCGGGGCCGCTGCGAGGGGAGACGGACGGCGCGTGGCGGCCGGCCCTGGAGGGCGAGGGCGGGGGATGCCGGGGGGCCCGGGGCCAGCGCCGCCGCACGCGGAGCCCCAGGGCGGGGGTGGGGTCCCCGGGGTCCCGAGCGCGCTGGGCACCCGGCTCGGAGCTGGGGCTGCGGCGCCTGGCTGATGGAGCCTTAGCCTGAGCTCGCCAGGTGGAGGCTCCGCGTGAGGTGCTGAAGGGACGAACGAGGCAGGTCCTGGCAGAGGGCAGGTAAGGCAGACAGGCCCTGGCAGAGGGAAGGGAGTTTTATTCCAGATCACCCCAAAACACCCTCTCCCGAGGTGCCTGAGAGTGAACCTGCCCAGCGAGGTCGCCCTGGAAGGGAAAGCGCCCCGAGATGCAGCTCACCGGTGCCTGCTCTTCAATGGCTGGGCCAGGCCTTGGGATTCCGAAAACCTTCCAGCCTTCTTAGCAAACGTGTATTGGTTAGCCAGCATGGGTGGAAAACCGTGGTCAGCAGAGGGGCATCAATTAAACAAGACCCTGATTTGTTATCTTAGGCGCTGACACTTTGACTGGGGGGCATCTGTATAAAGATTAAGTAGCATGGCCATTTATGTCTCGTACCTGCTCACCTTAGATCACTTTGATTTCGTCGCGGTATGGGGAAATTCGAAGCGTAAGTTTGCTAGGTTTGGGGGCTAGAGAAGGTCCAGCGAAGTTTAGGGGAGGAATTTGGGGGAGTTTTGCAAGCTCTTTTTGTATCGCATTTGAAGGCACCAAGGGGAGAAATCAGTATGGCAAGAGCATGGTAACTGACCCTGAGCAGTGCCTGGTGCACAAGAGTTGTGCAATGAATAAATAAATGAATGAAGGATTTTGGTACATTTACTCTGAACAGCCTCACTCACCTTCCCCTTAGTTCCTCACGTTCCCTGTGGTTCCTCAGGTTACCCGTATATACTCGTGTATAGCCGAGTTTTTCAGCACATTATTAAATGAAGTTTTTGTGGTAAAATTAGATGCCTTGGCTGATATTCGGGTCAGTTTATACTCGAGTTTATACGGTACGATTTTTTTTTTTTTGCCAAATGAGGTACAGGCTCTTAGACTTGGACGTGTTAAAGCAGTGGTGGAAGCATGCTTTCTTGTGGCCAGGCCGCAGCTTACTGCCTACTGCCTGTGAGGAGTCTGCTCCTCGTGCAGTTACTTGAGGGGAGCCTATTTCCATTCTTGTCCCAGGATCCCAGTGGTGATGACTTGGGCTGCAGTCCACAAGGTCAGCAGTTTGAAACCACCATAAACAAGTCTTGGAAACCCATTATGGCAATTCTGAGATCTTTCTGAGTTGACATCGGTTTGATAGCATGAGTTTAGGGGGGAAAAAAAAGTTGGTTTTTTTTTTTTCTGGTTTTCTCATGGGCTCTTTCTGTCAAGTGAGGAATGCAGGTGCTTTTGTTTCCAGAACATGCTTTCTTTTCTATGTGGTCTTTGGATCTTAGATCTGTAAGAAAATGCTCATGCCTTTGCTTTCTTTTAAGCTTGGAATTCCAGTTGTCTTTTGCTTTGGTTAGGGTTTTGTTTGGACTCTTGAGCTCAAGACTGCTGTTTCAGTTCCCTGGGCTGCTGTGCCTGTTGGGTTACTTTGTCTGCCAAATCAAAACTTGACCTTTTATGAGTTCTCTGAGAGTTTTCGTCGTACACAGTGGAGTTGCCTTTGAAGAGGGTTGTGCCGTCCAGGTAGTCCTGACAAGGTGTTTCAGTGTCCACTATGCTCAAACTTTCGACTGATGGTTAGGACATTTGCCTTAGAACCAATTGAATTTCAGCCAACGGTTTGCTTAATTTATATCTTTAATATACACTGTGTTAGTCTGGGTTGGCTAGAGTAACACATCCAGAGACACTCAGATATGTATAAGGAAGAGCTTTATATTAAAGAGTAATTTTATTTTAAGAAAATGCCCCAGCCCAATCCAGATCAAATCCATAAGTCTGATACTAGTCTGTAAATCCCACTTCAGACTCAGGCAGCACATATAATAATGCCAAATTGAGGAAGATCACAGGCTAGTGGGCGCAAGGTCCTATGGATCCAGTGATGGTGGAAGCATCTCCGAGGCTCTTGCAAGTCTCTACGTGGTTTGTCAACAGGAAGGTGAAGCAGAGAGAGGGGCTCCTCTCAGGTTTCAGCAAGTCCCTGTGCGTTTTGTCAACAGGAAGATGAAGGCAGAGAGAGAGGGGAAGTTTCCAGAATCCTCATGAGAAGGCCATGCCCACAAGGAGGCATCGTTATGCTGTGACTCGATTGACAGGCTAGACTCCACCCCTTTACCTTCAATACCCCGAAGTTGACACAAGATTATGTAACTACTGCATACATGATCCCTTGGCACCTCATATGAAAAATATAAACCACAAAACTTCAAACCCAGTGTCTGTGAGCTGATTTTGACGCATAGCTGTCTTGTATAGGATTCTCAAGACTAAATCTTTACAGGGGCAGAAGCCTGAACTTTATCCTGTGGAGCATGGATTTGGACCAATGACCTTACCAATGACCATGGATTTGGACCAATGACCATGAATCCAAATTTGACACCGAGAACCTTGATGACACTGGTTCAGTGCTTGGCTGCTCCAAATGCTAGTGGTTTGGACTCACTAGCTCCTCTGCCCCTCAAGAGGATAGCCTTGGAAGCTCTGTGGGGCAGTTCTGCTCGGGCCTGTGAATCAGAGTGAGTGAGAATCTTGAAGAGGTCAGTTGATTTCTCTTTTGCTCTAGGGCTGTACTTCAGAGTGACTGTTACTTCTTGTTTTGGGGTGCCTCGGTGCTACACTCTTGGGTGCCCTGCTCCAGATTCCCTCAATGATAGGGTATTTTATTCATTGTATTTATATTTATTTGTAAGTCTACTTTAGTGGCGTTTATGTATGATAAAACACATAGATGTCCCAGGTACAACCGGATGAGTTTTGACAAATTTATCTGTCATGTGATCACTCTGTAACAGTTCCACCATCCAAGAAAATCAGTCTGACTCTACATTTTGGCACAGTGTTTTAAATGGATTAAGCATTGAACTGCTAACTGCGTGTTCGGCAGTTCGAACCCAGGTGGGAAGAAACATGATATTGTCTGCTAGTATAAAGATTTACATGCTCAGAAACCCCATGGAGCAATTCTATGCTGTCTTTTAGGGCCCCTGAGTCGGACTTGACTCTGTGGCAGTGGCTTTGGTTTTTGGAATTACACAAACATTTGGGCTGTGGCATCTGGTTGTACAGATTGCGTACTTTCCAGCTGCACGGGGTGTCATTCTTGGGGTGTTAGCTGCAAGGTCAGATGCTCAGACCCTCCAACCACTGCATGGGAGAAAAGACAAGGCTTTTTGTTCTGGAAGGCGTGACAGTCTCCGAACCAACAGGAGCAGTTCTACTCTGTCCTGTAGACTCATTGAGAATCGACTCCGTGGTAGTGGGTTATTGTTAGCAGAGTAGCAGCTCCTAGAGTTGTGTGGTACATGTTGTGGCCCAGTGTTACAACTCTTTTTTTTTAAAAAAAATAATTTTATTGGGGGCTCATACAACTCTCACCACAGTCCATACATCCATCCATTGTGTCAAGCACATTTGTGCATTCGTTACCCTCATCATTCTCAAAACATTGCTCTCCACTTAAGCCCCTGGCATCAGCTCCCCATTTCCCCCTTCCCTCCACTCCCCCCTGACAACTCTTCTAGTAGCTCCTGAATACACACCCAAACACACTGCCATCAAGTCGGTTCTGGCTCAGAGTGACTCAGTCGGACAGAGCAGGACTGCTCCATAGCAATTTTCACGCTGTGACCCTTTGGGGAAGTGGACTGGTGCATGTTTGTCCTTTGGAGCCTACAGGATGCAGACCACTGAGCGTCCGGTGAGCGATTGAGGGCTGTAAGCACAATACCGCTAGTATTCTTCATGCGTGCACATCCACCTGTAAAACACTCAGAGCCTCCAAGACCAAACTCACTGCCAAGTCGATGCAGAGCCATAGTGATCGTATAGGACAGGGTAGAACTGCCCTTGTGAGTGTCTGAGACTGTAACTGCTTCCAGCTGGTAGTTTCGAACTACTGACCTTGCAGATGGAAGCCCAATGAGTAACCATCACATTACCAGGATGCCTTTCGGATGAAAATCCCCCATTCTCTTTGACCCAGTGTTGTAGTTTTGTTGGTTGGTCATTCTCCTGTCGATAGTCTTTGCCCATCTTTTCCTGTTTCAGAGATTGCTGTAGTGCAGGAAGGGAATTGTTGGGTTGGAGGAGTGCAGATTGAAAATTTTAATTGATGGGACATCAACCAGGTTGATACTTAACTTATTTAACAGCAGAATATTTAGTGTTCAGTTGTAGACTGAAATCACAGTTTGTCTTTCTCATGTGGCGAAGGACGTTGAAGCTACTTTGGGTATAGTTATTGGAAGGATATGGGGTTTGGAGATGCATCATCTTGCCAGTCTGAAGTTGGTCCTTTCGCCTTGGTGAAGCTGCCATTTGTTGTGTATACGTTTTCAGTTTTAATGTCATATTTATGAAAAAAATCCTAAATGGATTGTTTTTGTTATGAATGGCTTAAGAAAATTTTCTCTATCCCAGGTTATGGATTATTTCTTCCTGTTTTCTATGAGTAAAAGTTTTACTTTTCATGTGGAATTTGTTTCTTTGTGAAATATAACCAAACCAAACTCAATGCCATTGGTTCAATTCTGACTAATGGTGACCCTACAGGACAGGGTAGAGCTGCCTCTGCGTTTCCGAGACTGTAACTCTTTACGTGAGTAGAAATCCCGTCTGCCTCCCTGTGACATATAACAAAGAGGTAGGATTTTGCCTGTGTGTGTGTGTGTGTGTGTGTGACTAGGTTTTAAGCATTTTTTATTGAAGAGTATGCTTTCATCTACTGAATTGACTATCCCAAGTCATACAACTCTCTGAGTCTGGTATGTTCCAGTGGTTGGGCGTGTTGGTTACAAGTTTAGTTTCTTTCATGCTTTTTTGGTTTACTTATATTGTTTTTGATTTTTTTTAAATGAATCATTTTGTTGGGGGCTCTTACAACTCTTATAATAATCAGTTGTATCAAACACATTTGTAAATAGTTGCTATCATCATTTTCAAAACTTTTTCTTTGTACTTGAGTCCTTGGTACATTGTTTTCTTTCATCAATTCGAGTAATTCTCTTTTTCTCAAACAATGATCTACACTAAAATTTAAAATGTATTTACCTAGTATTCTTTTTATGATTAAAAGCATCTTTGCTGTCTAGAGAATTCTCTTCCTTCGCTCTTGATGTTCATTGATACCTTTTATTTTTCTTTTTGCTTGATCATTTCTTCTTGATGTTTCTGCCTTTTACTGGATTTTTCTGTCCACGAACAGTTTTTGATTTCAAGAATCTGTTTATATTTAATCGATTTCTCCTGTTACCTTTTTTGCTTTTTTCTTTCTGTCTTTTTTTAGCTTTGATGTAGGCTTTGCCATTTTTTTAACGTGGTCAAATATCAGAGGTCCGTTGTATCTTGCTCTCAGCTGTTTGTGCCCTTCCTCCCCATAAGACAGATGAGCATCCATATCCTTTGTCAGCTGATTACTAGCGACTTCTGGAGAAGAAATATACCTCTTCCGTACTAACATGCTTAGGCTTTAGAATGGAGATAGTACATGGAAGTCAGCCTACCTGACCTGTTGCCAATATGTAACTAATGAGCCCTCGTTTCAGACACCTAGATGTCAAGATTATTACTGTCTTTTAACTTATTGAAAGGTGACTGATACAGAAATTGATATCGTGGTAGATGACTGTTCCCAAATATTTGCTCGTATGGGGAAGGGAAGCATATAATTCTTGGCCTAGATGTGAGGTTTGATCATGTGACTTACTTTGATCAATGGAATTTGAATGGCTGTGAAAGATGCTAGTTCTGAGAGCCATTGCATGTTTCTGCCAGCTCGCTGGTGCTTTCCCTGTCACAAGAATGTCACCTCCCAAATATGGGTTGCTCCTTCATCCTTGGTCTGCTGTGAAGACATGTGGAGCAGAGTCAGAGAGACCTGTAGCTGCTTCAGCTGACATATAATGTCAGAAGTAAGCCTTTGTTACAGGAAGCTGCTGAAATTTGGGGATAGTTTTTCTCCTTATGAAGGGCCAAGTAGTCAAGTAGTTAATCTGTTCATTATATATGTATGGGTATATATGTATATATATATCATATTAAATGAAGGGGGAAGTGCAGAGTGGAGACCCAAGGCCCAAGTGTCGGCCAATGGAGATCCCCTCATAGAGGGGTTTAGGAGAGGAGATGGGTTAATTAGGGTGTGAGGTAGTATCGATGAAGAACACAGCTTTCCCCCAGATCCTGGATGCTTCCTCCCCCCAACTACCATGATCCGAATTCTACCTTGCAGGGCTGGATAGGACAGAGGCTGTACACTGGTACATATGAGGGTTGGAGGTACAGGGAATCCAGGGTGGATGATACCTTCAGGACCAAGGGTGTGAGGGACGATGCTGGGAGAGTGGAGGGTGAGTGGGTTGGAAAGGGGGAACTGATTACAAGGATCCACATGTGACCTCTTCCCTGGGAGAGGGACAGCAGAGAAGAGGGGAAGGGAGACTCCGGATAGGGCAAGATATGACAAAATAACGATGTATAAATTACCAAGGGCATATGAGGGAGGGGGGAATGGGGAGGGAGGGGAGGAAAAAAAAGAGGACCTGATGCAAGGGGCTTAAGTGGAGAGCAAATGCCTTGAGAATGATTGGGGCAGGGAATGTATGGATGTGCTTTATACAATTGATGTATGTATATGTATGGATTGTGGTAAGAGTTGTTTGAGTCCCTAATAAAATGTAAAAGAAGAAAAAAAAAAAAAGAAAAAAATCTTCTTCTGGTTAAACAGGTACATGTTAGGATGCACATGGTCCTCTGAATACTACTTTTTTTTGCTATATCCCTTAATTTTATTTATTTTTATTTTCCCCTTAATTTTAAGAGTATACTTTAATTATTTGATTTCAAATATTTGTTCATGACTTTTTTGATTTCCTCTTTAGCCCATGAGTTATCTAGATCCTTTGATTTCCAAACAATTTTTCTTTTTAAAATTATAATACTTTAAAATTGCTGATTAAAAAAATTATATTGTGGTAGAGGAAGCGGTCTCCTTAGAGATGATGAGTCCTTTAATGTAGAGAGACTTCCTTTGTGACTTACTACGGAGTCAGTTTTTATAAACCCTTCACATGTATTTAGAAAGAATAAACATTGTCTGAGAAAGCTCTGGCGGTGTAGTGGTTACTGTGGGGCTGCTGTCTGATCGGTAAGATCAGCACCAGCCACACTGCGGTGTTGAGTTCAGTTTCTTTGTCTACCTGTCCTGTAGAGGTCGCTGTGAGTCAGCATGGGCTGGATGGCAGCGGCAGTGAGTTTGGTTTGGATTTTGTGTATTTGTTGGATGCAGAGTCTCATATTATTCTGTTTGGTAGACCCTATTAGTTCTTACATATATATTTTTAATGCCACAACTAATGTTTTACCTTTTAAATGTATCCATTTCCTATATAGCTATGTCAAAATGACTCTGTGGGTGGAGCTGTATTAATTTCTCTTAGCTTTGACTTTGTATATTTCTAGTTAGGTTGCTAGGTTCATCTTATTTGTGTTCGTCATAGGAGAGTAAGTCAAAAAGTGTTGCGATCAAAATCTCAGAACCCTTTATGAAGCAGAAATATAAAAGCGTGAGGCCATTGCTTATGGATATATCTGTCATCTATGTCTATGTACTTCTGAGGGCAGCGTTTCTGTCTCTCTAACCCTGTCCTGAAGAATTCTGTGCTTTTCAGTTGACACGATGCCAAAATAGCAGGTAAACAAACAAACAAACAAACAAACAAACAGTTTTGGCATCCATGAAGGACTCCACCCATGTTCCTTTTCAACATGCTTTGGGTTTTGGGAACCAAAGGAAGTCTAAAGGGGCAGTCTTTGGTGCCCTTGAAGCAGGTGCATTGTTATGAGAGAACATTCCTTGTGTGAACCTCCTGCTCATTCTCTCACCCAAACAATGTCCATGGTTCTTAAAACTTTCATCCTAATAAGCCCCTGTGATCATCCTATACCCTTCTAGAAAACCTATCCAGATTACTCCTTGGGACTCCCCTAAATAGTTATTATAACCTTCTGGGCTGGCCCTGCACATTCCCGCAGAAGCCCCTGCGTGAATTTGACCTTTAGTTTTTGGAGTGAAGATGCCCTAAGTACACGAAGGCAGATGTATTACTGAGAAAACAACGTCTGCAGCCATTCACCTATCACAGAGACGCGTGTAAATGTTTTTGTTAGGAATAAATCTGTGGCTGTGTGACCCGGAACTCCGGTACCAATATTTTTTACTTACCTGAGCTTCTTTCCAGTAGATTCCTGCATAATTGTGTAGTATCTCTCTTTAGCTCCATTATATTTATTTTTCTTGACAGTCTGTCTTTAGATGTAAGAATTCATGTCTTTAATTCCAGAACATTTACATTTATCACCTCCTAACAACATTGCTTCTTCATCATTTCTTCCATCCTTTTGTTCTTTCTTTTTCTAAACACGTTTAACTGTGAATTAGATTGAGCGTTTCCAGAGCAGATCCTCAGTTTTGCATGCGATTACTCATACACATCTGCTTCAACTCATCCTTTGCAATCCCTTCAGTGCAACATCATTTATCTCACTTCCTTCATTTGTTTCCTGTTTCCATTCTCCCTCCTGTCCTAACCCTCTGAATTTCATTCGGGGACAAATGCCATCCCTTGGTTCTTAAATTGTTGATTATTCTAATGTGGGAGTGAGTTCCATTCCAGACCCGGAGGCTAACTAAGGGCCATAGTCCAGGGGTGCTGCTAATTATCATCTGACCAGTCCGCATAGTCTCTGTGTTAGTCCGGGGAGACTAGAGAAACAAATTCATGGAGACTCGTGAATAAGAAAGGTTTATATACAATAGAAACTATACATTTTTTTCTTTTAAAAAAATCATTTTATTGGGGCTCATCCAACTCTTATAATCCATACATACATCAGTTGTGTAAAGCACACTTACACATTCGTTGCCCTCATCGTTCTCAAAATTCGCTTTCCGCTTGGGTTCCTGGAATCACCTCCTCATTTTCCTTTTTCCTCTCACCCTCCCTCCCCACTCCCCCCTCCCTCATGAACCCTTAATAATTTATAAATTATTATTTAATCTTATCTTACACTGCCCGGTGTCTCCCTTCACCCACCTTTCTGTTGCCCATCCCCCAGAGAGGAGGTTATATGTAGATCCTTGTGATCGGTTCCCTCTTTCTACCCACCCTTTCCTCCCGGTATCGCCACTCTCACCGCTGCTCCTGAGGGGTTCATCTGTCCTAGATTCCCTGTGTTTCCAGATCCCATCTGTACCGCTGTGATCCTCTGGTCTAACTAGGTTTGCAAGGTAGAATTGGGATCATGATAGTTGTGGGGAGGAAGCGTTTAAGAACTAGAGGAAGGTTGTGAGATCCTTGTCTTTCTAATGGGGATAAGGTGAAACCTTATTGAGTTTTGACTGTAAGGAATGAGGTGTTCATTTCTCACAGTTTTTTTTTTTCTACTTCTGCTTGTGGGGCTTGCTTTATTTCAGCTTTTTTTTTTTTGAGTCAAGTCTTGTTTTGTGCTTTTTTGGGTGTTTGCAATAAAAAATAGACTATTGACAGAACAATGTTAGGTTTATAGGAAAAATGTGCAGAGAATACAGTGTTCCCGTATGCTTCCTCTCTTTACACCATTCCTCCTGCTATTTTCCCTGCACACCTGGGCTACATTACTTCCAGCTGATGGGTCAGTGTTGAGACAGTGTCACTGACTCAAGCCCATAGTTTACTTAAGGGTTCACTGCTTGGGTTGTACAGCCCCGTGAATTCTGACAGATGCATCATGTATGTGTCCGCTATGACAGTGTGGTACAGAGAACAGTCTCACTGCCCTGCATTCCACCTGCGTACCCGTACTCTCTGCTTCCCCTGGACTCTAGAAACCACTCAACACTTTCCTGTCTATAAACTTGCCTTTTCCAGATGTCATATGGTTAAAATCATGTTGTTTGTAGCCTTATTCCAACTGGCCTTTATTAAGCAATATGCATTTAAGATTCTCCGCGTCTTTTCGTGCGTTAATTGCTCATGCCTTCTCATGACTGAACTGTTTGGATAGACCACAGTTTGTTTACTCATCTGTTGAAGGATGTCTTGATTACTTCCAGTTTGAGATAGTTATGAATACAACTGGTGTACATCCACGTTCCGGTTTTTTGCATGGACAGAAGTTGTAAACTCAATTGGGTAAATCCCAAGTGACCTGATTGCTGAGTCATGTAGTAAGACCATGTTGAAGTTGGTAAGAAACTGCCGGTTGTCTTCTAAAGTAACTGTACCATTTTGCATCCCCAATGATTTATTAAATTCATATGCAAGCATCCTAAATGCACTTGTAGCATAATCCTTATTCTGTAAATTAAATTTCATCTGGAATGAATTCCTATTCCAATTGCTGCATTTGTTGACAGGCTTGTTTCTGACCCAAAGGGAGATTGATCTTGCTTTTGAGCCTTCTTCTTTCTTTAGTTTTTAATTTTTAGGTTTTATCTCTTAGTGTGTATTTGTAGCAGGAAGAGATGCATTAAGTTGTCTGCTTACTTGCCTACTTTGACCAGAAGATGTAATTGACCGGGCTTCTCTAGAGGCTCTCTCCCCTGTCTTGTTGTCTTTGTGATTGCCTTGCCTCTGCCGTTGAATGGCAGTGATGATAATGGTCATTTTTATCTTTCTCCTGTCTGGGAATGCTTCCAGTGAGCCTTTCCGTGTTAGATATGAAGCTTGCTGTAGCTTTCTGCCTTATGTCGTCTGTCAATTTAAGAAGATTTGCTTCTGCTTTTGGTTTGTGTTGTTATTGGGTGTTAAATTTTGAGGATTTTTTAATATCTGTTGTTGAAGTCACCTTTTTCTTTTTAATAATTGGTAGTGGGACAGACCTCTCTGAAACAAGGATAACAAGAGAAACAGATTTATAAGGTCATATATCAGAAACAGATTTATAAGATTCTATATCAATTAAAATCTAATCTCTATCAGTCAAAACAGGACTGCCTGCTGTAATAATCAGGTTGGAATTAAACAACCTTGTAACTTCCCTATAATCAAATAACCCTTTGCTGGGTTATTTGTGACCTTACGGAACAGAGTAGAACTGCTCCCTACGATTTCTCAAAAGCTTTATGACAATAGACGACCTCATCTTTCTTTTCTCAGTAATATTACATGTATGTCTGTGTGGTTTAAGCTACTCTACCAAGATATTTTCAGCATTGCAACTTCTACTCTATGACAAAGGCTTTTCATAGCTGATACATACTCTTTAATTGTTGCATCACCTTAGTGGCTAAGGGTGAGACATTCCTGGTACAGAGGTGAGGAAATTGAGAATTTTTAACATTTATAGTATTAAGTGAAATTGGCCTGTAATTTCCCTGAGACTGGCATTTCCTCTTTATCTTAGTAAAATGGTGAGGGTTCCGTGGAAGAATTCATACAAAATTATGATTATTTCCTTCAGTTCCTATCTGTAAAACAGTATTATTAATAGTAATAGTTAACATTTTTTAGGTTCTTATTTTGTGCCAGGCGTTGTTCTAAGTGCTTTACGGAGTAATTTTGTTCAGCAGTTACCATGTGACGTGACTGACTGTGGTGCCTCTGGCTGCCTCCAGCCTCCTTCAGAAGTGAAGTGCAATAAAGTGCAAACTGTGTTTACTGAAGTATTTTGCAAACACTCAGCAAATGGTCATTAATACAACAATGACTTCCTTGGTTTTATGACTGCTGTGAGGTTTTGATAAGCTAGGGTCCTGCAACAAATGCATTTTTTTGAGTAATTGACTTAAATGGAAGGCCTAACTTTTCAGTGCCTGATATCTTTTCATCTCTTGTGGATGCTCAGGTAAGAAGTGGTGTTAGCTGTTGGGTGCTGGTGAGTTGGTAGCAACCCTGTGTGCGACAGAACCAAATGCTGCTCCGTCCCACATCCTCCCCCCAGCTGTTCTGTTTGAGCCCTTGATTGCAGCCCCTGTGTCAGCCTATCACATCACGGGCCTTCTTTTTCACTGACCTTGCATTTTACCAAACGTGACGGCCTCCTCCAGACACTAGTCCTTCCTGATGACATGCACACAGCCCGTGAAACCTCCAAAGTTATACTCAGCTTTGAGCTTTCTTTCCATAAAAGAAAGAAAAGAAAATCAGATTTATTATAAAATACGGGTTCTTATCTCTGGACCATCTGTGTAGTCCTGTACATGCTAAGGGACAGTTTGCAGGAGTATTGATTTTTTTCACATTGAATTTTGATGTTTAGACATTTCTGCTGATTTTATAGCTCACCTGTGCCAGGTTGGGTCCTCTAGAGAAGCGAAACATTTGACATTTGTATGTGTGTGTGTGTAGAAAGAGAATTATATCAAGAAATGCTTTACACAGTTGTGGAAGGAGATAAGTCCAATCCTGTTCAATTTAGGCATCTCCTGACTCATGTAGCTGTGGAAACTGACAGGATGCAGGGTGTCATAGCAGGCAGGTTGGGGTGGCGGTGGGATGGCACAGGCTGCTGGGTGCAGAAGTAAATGAATCCTAAAGTGGCAGAATGAATCCAAGGTCAACAGCCCACTGACAGCTCCGGGATTGGGAGCAAGATGAAGCCCATTCAGGATCCAGATCTATCAGAAGGCAAAGGGGCACAAAAAAGCCATACCCCCAACAAGGTGACGTCAGGCTGAGATGTGATTGATAAGTTGAGTTTCACCTCTATCTTTACCCAGGTATGTCTGCTTGACATAAACCCTTAATCACACTATAGCAACAGAAGAATTACCAGTTCTCCTTATATAGATCATGGATGGATGGACTAGGAATTAGGAGTTCTGAGTTTCTAATTCTATTTTTAAAATATGAAATAAAGCTCTAAGGCATCAGCTAGGTTATCTTTGAGTCCCCGCAGCCTCGTTTTCTGTTGTTTTGCTTGTGGGTTTATAGTTCTCAATCATTATGGTCAATATGTTAACCAAACTTAAAGATAATGAGAACTCAGAAATAGAAAATAGATTGTTGCTACAATCCAGGATTTTGTACCTGGAGGGCGAATACTACCATTCAAGAGAAAGAGGAAGAATTTGACTTCGGTTGGAGCATATTTAAGTGGCTGGAGGATGCTGCTTCTCAATAACTCTCAAGCCACTTGTGGAAGTTATTTTTATTTATCTTTTAAAAAGTACATGTCTCTTGAGATAAGCTTCACTCACTGATGACTGAGCTGCATGCATTTCCTGAAGTGTGATTATGAAAACTCAAGCTTTGTGTGTGATTTCAAGATTACAACTTCCCCTGTGGTGTTCATATGTGTTTATATTTCTCTATTATCCAGTTCTAGACCTTTGTTTAGAACTAAAATCTTCTCTCATTTTATGAACTAAGTAGTTTGTGGCAGGTCTTCGGGAAAACTGATTATTAGACAGCTTAGAGGCACCCATCTCTCCCTTTTGTACCTTCCTCTCCCCCCTTCTCTTATGTTCTCTTCTTGGTTTCTTGGGTGGTTTTCATTTCCAAGGAGCCCTGGTGGCATCGTGAATGAACTGTTGGGCTGGCTCCTCACCAGCAGGTCAGCACTTCAAACCTACCAGCTGCTCCAGGAAGAGAGATGAGGCTGCTGTTCCTAGGACAATTCATAGTCTTGGAAACCCTATGGGAGAAGGCCTACTCTGCCGTATAGACTCACTCTGAGTTGGAATTGACCCCGTGGCAGTGAGGACTTTTTTTTTTTTTTTATTATTTACACTTTTCACTTTTGTTAAAAAAACTTCTCATTATTCCACATTTCAAATGTTGTAAATGATAACTTCAAGTATCTTTCCCCCAAGTATACTTATATATTTTTGAATAAATCACAAGAACAATAAAACAAAAGGGACAGGGAAGGCTTGCCTTTAGAATTCTCATCTAGGCATAGCCCAAGAAGACAGACACATTGTTAATAATAATAGCTAACATTTATTAGGCACTTATTGTATACCTGGAATTATGCTGAGAAGGAGTACAGATAGGACAATGGGTGAGTGCTTGGCTATTGATTAAAAGGTTGGTAGTTCAAACCCATTGGATATTTTATGGGAGAAAAGATCTAGTGGTCTGCTTTCTTAAAGATTTCAGCCTAGGAAACCCTATGGGGGCAGTTCTGCTTTGTTGTAGTGGTTCTCAACCTTCCTAATGCCATGACCCTTTCATACAGTTTCTCATGTTGTGGTGACCCCCACCTATAAAATTATTTTCGTTGCTATTTCATCACTGACATTTTGCCACTGTTATGAATCGGGCAACCCCTGTGAAAGGGTCGTTCATCCCCCAAAGGGGTCGCGACCCACAGGTTGGAAACCGCTGTTCTATAGGGTCACTGTGAGCTGGGATTGACTTGACAGGGACAGCGCATAGTGACATTGTGCTCAGTGATTTATGACGTTCTTTCATTGTTGCCTGACCTGTTGATGTTCTGTCTAACCTTTCAGAGCTCTGTGTAACGATGGAATGGAATCGTTGCATGTTGTTGTTGTTTTTTATTATAACCTGAGGAGTTGCTCAGATTTGTAAAAAGACAATCTCTAGAGGTTTACAAGCATTTGACTTTCCTGTATTTTTTTTTTAACTATGAAAGAGAAAAGACAACATGTTAGGGGAAGGATATTTGAGAATTTTCCTGAAATAAACAAGATAGTTATCTTTCTTAATAATCCTAGTGACTGTCTTGGCCAACAGTGACGTCTTAATTAAATGGGCATCCAGGGAAAAACTGACAGGAGCTTTGCCGGGACGTGGTGAACTGACCCAAGAAATGACCACATCTGGTTTCTTGGATGTAACTGAGAACGGAAGGGTTAAGATACTAAAAGACTCAAGGGAAATGAATGATATTTAACAACTAGCTGTAGTACAGGGACATCTTGGAAACATTTAGAAGAATCTTCTCTCCTTTTTCCTTTGGCCTTTCTAATTTTCTTCATGATCTTAAAAAAAATAAGTTGGAGGTCATTAAAATCAGAAACTTTTGCTCTGTCAAAATCATTGGTAAGAGAATGAAAAAGCAAGCCCTGTGCTGATAAGCAATATTGCAAAACGTCCGTTGGTCTTTGAGTGGTATACTTAACTTTTGCCTACAAATCGAATCCAACTCCAAACCACATGCTTTCAGATAGGACAGACCTTGAGGACGAACAAGGGACCAGACACTGAGCATTGTCCTTCAGACCTCACTGCGACTTAAGGTTAAATCTAGGACTTCATTTTGGGCACCTTTATTCTTGCCTTAGACAAACAGATTTTGTTTGCTAACTTAAAGCTCCACCACGTGTCTGTCAGTTTGTTGCACTGTGGTGGCCTATGTGTTGCCATGATGCTGGGAATCTGTCACTAGTATTTCAAGTACCAGCAGGGTCACCTACTGCAAACAGGTTTCAGTAAAGCTTCCAGAGTATGAAGAAGGGATAAACTGTCCAACTCTGAGGAATTAGCCACTGAAAACATTGTGGATAGCAGGGACCCACTGTCAGATACTAAGGCCTCCTAGATAACAGCAGAACACTAGCAGATGGAGCGTGAGAAGACGAGCCCCGCAGGTCGGGAGGCACTCAGAATATGACAGAGGAAGAGCTTCCTTTTCAAAGTTGAGTAGACCTTCATGATCTGGATGGGGTGAGGCCTTTGCAACCTTCATTTGCTGATGGGGCAAGCTTCAAAATGAGAAGAAACAGCTGCAAAAAATCTCTTAATAATTGGAACTTGGAACACATCAAGTATGAATTTAGGAAAATTGGAAGTTGTGAAAAATGGACTGCATAAAGATCAGTATCCTCTGGTATTGGCCATTTTGAATCAGAAAAGCATATGGCTTAGAATGCTGGGAATGACAGGATCAAGAGGCATGTTACTGCATTCGGTGTGAAAAATATTTCATGTTCTGTCTTGAAGTACAGTGCTGACTGATAGGATAATATCTATCTGCACACAAGGAAATACAGTCAAAACTACTCTTAAAATTTTATGCACCAACTACTACAGTTAGTGATACAGAAATTGAAGAATTTTACCAATGCCTTCAGGTTAAAATTGATCAAATATGCAGTCAATATGCATTGATAATTATTGGTGATTGGAATGCAAAAGTTGGAAATAAACAGGAAGAAGGAACAGAAGTTGGAAAATACGATCTTGATGATAGAAATGAAACGAGACTGCATGATAGAATTTTGCAAGACTAATGACTTCTTCATTGAAAATACCTTTTTTCAAAAAAAAGAAAAGAAAATACCTCTTTTCAACACACGGACTTCTGTAGATGGAATACACAACGTCTGTGAGAGGGGCCAATGGAGAAGCTCAATATTGGCAGCTAAACCAGGATGAGGGGCCCACTGTGGAACAGATCATCAATGGCTTTTATGTAAATCCAGGTTGAAGCAGAAGAAAATTAAAACAAGTCCGCAAGAGCCAAAATATCACCTTGAACTTCATCCTCTGAACTTCAAGAACATCTCAAGAACAAGTTTGATGCATTGAACACTAGTGACAGAAAACCCGATGAGCTGTGGGATGACAGCAAGAACATTATACATGAAGAGAACAAAAGGTTATTCAAAAGACATGAAAGAAAAGGTCAAAGTGGATGTCAGAAGAGCCTGTGAAACTTGCTCTTAGTCAAAGAGTAGCTAAAGCAAATGGAAGAAATGATGAAGTCACAATGAACACATTATTTCAAAGGGTAGACTCAAGAAGATAAGTAAAATACTATAATGTGCCAAGACCTAGAGTTAGAAAACCAAAAAGGAAGATCGTGCTCAGCATTTCAAAAACAAAGAACAAAAGAAAACTGGGGCCTTGCCTTTCAATATTGAAAGATGCTGTGGGTAAAATATTGGGCGATGCAGAAAGCCTTCAAATAAGATGGAAAGAACACTTTCACTGTACCAAAAAGAACTAGTCGAAATTGAACCATTTCAGGAGGTAGCATATGAGCAAGAACCAAGGCTACTGAAGGAAGAAGACCAAGCTGTACTGAAGACATTAACCAAAACCAAAGAGCTGCAAGGACTGAGGGAGTATCAATTGCAATGTGTCCACAAGCTGATGAAGCACTGGAAGCGCTCACTTCTCTACCCCAAGAAACTGGAAAGGCATCTACCTGGCCAACTGCCTGGAAGATATCTGTATTAGTACCCATTCCAAAGAAAGATGGCCCAACAGAATGCACATATTATAGAACAATGTCATCAATATCGCACGCAAGTAAAATTTTGCTGAAGATCGTCTAACAATGGTTGCACAAATACATCGACAAGGAGCTGCCAGAAGTTCAATTGGGTTTTAGAAGAGGATGTGGAACAAGGGATATTGCTGATGTCAGATGAACCTTGTCTGAAAGCAGAGATCACCAGAAAGATGTTGTGTTAGTCTGGGTAGACTAAAGAAACAAATTCATGGACACACATATGTATATAAGGGAGAGGTTTAGACACAAGAACAATTGAACATTGAGAAAACATCCCAGCCCAGTCCAGATCAAGTCCATAAGTCTGATATTAGCCCATATGTCTGATACCAATCTATAAAGGCCTCTTCAGACTCACAAAACACATGCAATGAAGCCAAATGCAGGACGCTCACAAGCCAGTGGGTAGAAAGTCTTTGGGTCCAGTGGCAATGTTAAGCATCTCCATGCTTGCAGGGGTTTCTCTGTGGCTTCTCCTGCTTCTGAGGTCTGGTTGCATTCATATGGCTTGTCTTCTGCAGTGTCTCTCAGGGAGTGACAGAGAGAGAGTGTCTTCATCCTCCAATGAGGAAGTACCAGATTTCCCAGAATTCTCAGGAGAAGGCTATGCCCACAGAAATCTCATTGGCTATCTCCAGATTGACAGCCTAGACTGCCCCCCACATTCTTAATCCTTAAATTGACACCAGATTAGGTGACTACCACAGATGTTTACTTGTGTTTTATTGACTGTGAAAAGGCGTTTGACCATGTAGATCATAACAAACTTTGGAAAACCTTGAGAAGAATGGGAATTCCAGAACACTTGATTGTGTGTATGCAGAACCAGTACCTGGATCAAGAGGCAGTTCAAGGGAATACTGCCTGATTTAAAATCAAGAAATGTGTGTGTCAAGGTTGCATCCTCTCACCCTACTTATTCATTCTGTATGCTGAGCAAATCATCAGAGAAGCTAGATTATACGAAGAAGAATTCAGTATCAGGATTGTTTATTAACACCTGGGATATGCAGATGACATCGGCATGCTTGCTGAAAGTGAGGACCTGAAGCACTTGCTGCTGAACGTCAAGGATTACAGCCTGCAGTATGAACTGGAACTCAGTCAGGAAGACCCAACTCCTCACCGCTGGGCTCAACATTGTGACAAGTGGAGAAAAGATTGAAGTTGTCAAGTATTTTGCCTTGCTTAGATCCACAATCTGTGCTCATGTAAGCCATAGGCAGAAGCTCAAAAGACCCGTTGCATTGGGTCAACCTGCTGCGCAAGACCTCTCTAAATTGTTGAAAAGCAAGGACATAACTCTGAGGACTGAGGTGTACCTTACTCAAGCCATGGTATTTTCAGTTGCCTCATATGCAGATGAAAGTTGAATAACGAATAAGGAAGACCGTGGAAGAATTAATGCCTTTGAATTATGTTGCTGGAGAAGAAAACACCATGGATTGCCAACAGAACAAACAAACCTGCCTTGCAGGAAGTACTGCCAGAGTGTGCCTTAGAGACAAGGACAGTGGAGTTCCTCTCAATGGTTTTGGGCCTGTTGGCAGGATTGCTGAAAAGGCATCGTGCTTGGTGAAGTAGAGAGTAGCGAAAAAGAGGAAGCCCCTCGAGATGGATTAAGACGGTGGGTGCAGCCATGGGGCTCAAACAGAAGAACACTTGCCAAGATGGTGCAGGACCAGGCGGGATTTGGTCCCGTTGACCATAGAGTAGCTCTGCGTTAGAACGGACTTGACGGCACCGGACAAACGCCACTTCAAGGTTGGTGACGGGAATGCCCCAGCAACCCTGCTGACAAGGAAGCCCGGGAGATGCTTCTGTGACGAGCACCCAGCACCACTCATGAGCAGTTCTGCCTGTAGCATCTGGGGCCATCACGGTCACAGTCTGTGCCTCGGCAGGAGGGTGGACTTCATGATGCTTGCTTTATTCCTTGAGGTCCGGCGCTTGTCCTGGAGGGGCAGCAGGTCACAGTGAAAAAGGAGTTAAGAACCCAAATCGTTGCCTATTTCCACAATTACTAGCATTGTAACCACGGGCCAAGTGACTTAATCACGCTGCCTCTCAATTTCATCATTTAATTCTCTTATCAGTATTCGTGATTTGTTCTGAAGCCTAACCCAGTTTGATCTTTTCACCCTCCCTGGTTTTCCTCAGAGCAGTAATTTACAAAGTGGGAGGCAGACAAAATGATCCTCTAGGCAGAGCCGAACAGGAAAGGACAAGCAATTAGGTTTTACTGATATTTCATCAGCAGGTTGATCTGATAGATAGTAGTCTGTCTGTGTGTCTCCTGGAGCTACATTGCGTATAGTAAGCTAAGTCAGTGGAGAGCTTAGTGAATGTACCACAACCTGGGGGTTGATATTTGTGATCCTCCCTGTGTATTTACTTACATTGTTTTAGGACACACTGCAGTCCACCTTGTGCCTGGTTTAATGTTTTAAAAATGGTATTACCTAATTTGAATTAGTTGAACTTTGATAAGTAGACAGTTTATAAAATGTTGGTGCAAATAAATTTTACATTAAAGCTTCAAATTCAATTGGAGACTGCAGTAGTAATGCCTGCACAGCAAGAAACAAAAAGCAGAGCTGATGCCTCTGCTTACATTATGCCCATTGGCCAGTCAAAATGCAAAGAAAAAACAAGTGGATGACCTACTCAGTACTCAGGTTGACAAGGAGTTCTTGCCTTAAAATGATTAAGAATGCCATTTGAAATGTGGATTATGTACAGTACTGATAATGCCACACGGAGGCTGATGCTAAATGTCCATTTCATGTTGAGATATTAGCTAATGATAATATGAGGCTAATATTACAATTGAGACATTTTAAAAACTAAGTACTTCAGAATATGAAGTCAAATTTGAGTGTTTTCAGTAGAGATTAAAGCCACGTGTTGCTTAATCAAGTATCTTGAAGTTTTTAATAAGCTCAGTGATACATTTATAGAAGTTTCTTTTGAAACTAATTAGGGGCAAAAGACGAAAACCCACTATGTTTTTGTAAAAGTGGCTGACAAAATATATAGACACGTTTTAGAGAAATGAGTGTTGCTGAATGCATCTCTCTGCTGTACAAAGTTAATAGTAGTTTACACTTTCACCAGCAGCATATGAATGTTGCTTTTCTTTCATAATTTTAGGAATGAAAGTTGTTGTCAGGCTTAATTTTCCCCTAATAGGTGTGATGGGTAAACTATTCTGTTTTCAAAACCCTTTTATATGTAGACTAACACAGATACCAGAAAAAATGTTTAGCTTAGCAAATTATTATGAAGTAAAGACCTTATAATCACCAGTGAGGTCAGGAATTTTACCATTCACTCCAGAATCCTGTTCACATGCCTTGCGCCAATCAGAACCTTTCCTCCGAAAGGAACCCAGCACTGTCTTGGTTGACTTGTATAGTGAGCTTGTATAGTAAGCACGTCTTGGTTTTCTCTATAGTCTTATTGTTCAGCTGTCGATCCTTAAAGATTTTATGTTAGTCTTGAATTACTGTGTTTTAAACTTACATTTTAATGATTCCTGGTGAGATAGACATTTCCCCCCTCATGTTTTCCATTTATATCTCCTTTTCTTGAATTGCCGGTTCATTATGTCAAATTTTAATTTTTTTCCTTTGTTCATACAAGTTCTTTATATATTCCAGATAGTAGTCATTTTATACGACTTGCTAATATTTCACCAGGCTTTTTATCTTCCTAGTAGGACTTTTGATGCATAGATTAAAAATAACAGATGGATCTGTCTTTTCTTTATATCTTTCCTTCTTTTCTTATAAGCTCTTATTTGAAAGCTTATTTAAAAACCTTCTTTAATTTGAGATTAAAATAGATTTTAAATGACCTCTGTAATACAAGCTTCTTGCAAAATACATACATGGGCATTTCACAGAAAACGGAATACAGATGGCAAGTAAACATAAATGTGAAGAAATGGAGCTGATCATTAGTGATCAGAGAAATTCAAACCAAGACTCCAGTGAGATGGTGTTATACACCCATGCTATTGACAGAATTTGAAAAACCTTATAGGACCAAGTGTCAGAGAGTATGTGAATGCATGAGATTGCTGACAGAATTACTGGTGGGTGTGTACTTCAGTGCTCTTTGGTAACAGTTTGTCAATTCCTCTTTGGTGTGTGCACAAGATAAACTCTTGCTGTTGTGCAACGAGAGTTACAAGAATGTTTATAGCATTTTTCTTAATAGGGGGTGGGGAGTGGAAAACTCTTGGAAATAACTCAGATTCTCATAGCAGGAAAGTAGATGATATAAGTGTGATTTATGAAATTATACAACAGTCAAAACAGCAGCAACATGCAACAATACAATGAATCTGAGCAATATAGTAAGCGAAAACAATTCCCAGGAATCTATATAGAGTATAATTTCATTTTTGTTTGTTTTTGAGATACAATTCACATGCCAGCCTGTGATCACGAGGGGCCAAAGGGATCAGTTATCAGGTATCAGAGAACAAAAAATCATATCATTGTGTGCTCACCTCCCTGATACGACCGCTGAAGACAAATGGGTGCATAAGCAAATGTGGCGAAGAAAGCTGATGGTGCCCAGCTATCAAAAGACATAGCATCTGGGGTCTTAAAGGCTTGAAGATAAACAAGCGGCCATCTAGCTCAGAAGCAACAAAGCCCACATGGAAGAAGCACACCAGCCTGTGCGATCACAAGGTGTCAAAGGGATCAGGTATCAGGCATCATCAGAACAAAAAAAATCTTACCATAGTGAATGAGGGGGGAAAGTGCAGAGTGGAGACCCAAAGCCTATTTGTAGGCCACTGGACATCCCCTTACCAAAGGGTCTTGGGGAGGAGACGAGCCAGTCAGGGTGCAATGTAGCAATGATGAAAAATACAACTTTCCTCTATTTCCTAAATTATTCTTCTCCCCCTCCCTCCTCCACTGTCATGATCTGAATCCTACCTTGCAAGTCTGGCTAGACCAGAGGGTGTACACTGGTACAGATGGGAACTGGAAACACAGGGAATCCAGGGCGGATGATCCCTTCAGGACTAGTGGTGTGAGTGGCGATACTGGGAGGGTATAGGGAGAGTGGGTTGGAAAGGGGGAACCTATTTCAAGGATCTACATGTGACCTCCTCCCTGGGGGACAGACAACAGAAAAGTGGGTGAAGAGAGACATCAGAAAGAACAAGATATGACAAAATAATAATTTATAAACTATCAAGGGTTCATGAGGGAGTGGGGAGGGCGGGGAAAAAATGAGGACCTGATGCCAAGGGCTTGGGTGTAAAGCAAATGTTTTGAGAATGATGAGGGCAATGAATGTACAAATGTGCTTTACACAATTGATGTATGTATGAGCCCCTAATGATTTTTAAAAAAAGATTTACCCTACAAAAAGAAAGTTTGTGCAAAGAAGTACAAAATAAGAATTAAAAAAAATTCACCCTACAACTCAGTGGTTTTTAGCATACTCATAGAGACATGCAGCTGTCACCACTGTCACGTCCAGAACATTTTCATCATTCCTCCAAAGAAATGCCAATGCTCAGGAGGCAGTTGCTCCCATCTTCCCCCTCTGCAGCCCTGCCATGACTTCTCATACCTTTTATTTCTGTGGATTTCCTTATTCTAGATACCTCATATAAATGGAATCATACAGTAGGTGGGTTTTTGTATCTTATTTATTTATTCACTTCTCTATTTCATTCCTTTTATGACTAATACTCCTTAAATGGGGATGCCATGTTTTGTTGATCCCTTAATTGATGGACATTTTTGGTGATTAATATCTTTTTATAAATTATATACAATTAAATTATATATATCTTATATCAAATTATATATTTTATAAATTATATTAAAATATTTTGGGAATACATATAAAGGCAGTTAAACTCAGTGAAAGTAGTGCATGTAAATCATGAATAATCAGTTTCAGTTGACTTACTCTGGCTGGAGAAGAGGCTGACAGGTAGAAAGGCCTTGTGGTTGAATACAGATAATGTTAAGGTCTTAGCTTACATTTTTGTGGCGGGTTTGTACTTCACATTATTTAAAACTACAGATTAATTAGTTGTGATAGGTTTTTTGTGCCAACATGGCACCTATAAGAAGCTATGGGTAGAGTTGAGCCTGTCTGTCGATCAGATCGCAGCTTGATGACCTCCTTTGGCAGTGTAAGCGAGGTAAATGGCTCTCAGGAGGCCAGCCCCTTTCTCTTTCTCTATGTTGGTTGAACCAGTGTGCTGCCTGATCCAGGTGCCCTGCCTCTCATGCTGTGCAGTGCTCTCTCTGCTCCACTTGGCCGAGCCAACCCGGGGACCGCATCTCTGTGCTGTTCCGTTCCATGCCCCAGCACCGCCTTGCCACAGCCCCCCCCCCCACCCACACACACACTGTGTCTGCTGCTGGTGGACCGACTGTTCATCTTGCTACCACTCCAGATGCTGCACCTCCAGCCAGCCACACTTTTAGCCAACCATCTCTCATCACTACACCGTGAGGCTCCCCATAACTTGCATTACTGGCCACTGCTGTACCTCCACATCTCATCTTCCTACTGTCTGCTTCCTTGGCTTTGGGCTAGTAGCTACATGAGTTGGATGGACATTCAGTATATTAACTGACCCACGAATGTGAGTTGGACTGAGCCCTCAGCACTGCAGTGTGGACTAATTTGTTCTTCTCCCTTTTTCTATATAAACTTACACACACACACACACACACACACACACACACACACACACACACACACACACACACACGGATACCCCCCAAAAACCTGGATTTTATTTTTCAAAAAAAAATTTTTTTTTTTACAAAACAACCATATCACCTTCTCTCCATTATGCTTAATATGTTTATCAAATCTGCGATTCCATTCTTGGGAACATTTTTCAAACTCATCTGTTTGGATAGCTGAGAGCACCTCCCTCGGTTTTTTTCTTCACCTCTTCTACATTTCATCAAATCACTGCCTTTTCATGTCCCTCTTTATTTACAGAAACAAAAAGAAATCTGCGGAGTGCGAGGTCATGTGAGTAAGGTGTGTGGGGCAAGAGAGGCATGCTGGGTTTTTTTGCAAAAACCTGGTACACTGAGATGGTTGCATGTGCAGGTGCATTGTCGTGTCATGTTGGCAAAACCAGTCTTCTGTCTGCCACAAATCAGGCTTTCTTTGTCATACACTATTATGCAATCTTTTCAGAACCTCTTAAGTCAGCGGTTCTCAACCACTTTGGGGGTCAACCCCAACAGGGTCGCCTGATTGATAACAGTAGCAAAATTACAGTGATGAAGTAGCGATGAAATTAATGTTGTGGTTGGGGGTCACCACCACATGAGGAACTGTATGAAAGGGTCCCAGCATTAGGAAGGTTGAGAACCACTGCACTAGAGGAATATTGTGTATAACTTGTGATTGTGTATGTATGTGTGTAAGTAACTGTGGTATTTGAAAATTATCACCTGGTCACTTTGGAAATCAGGTTCTTTTCTTCTCCACGGCTTGCCATTTTCCTTTTCTAGTTCTTTTTTAAAATTGTTACAGGCTGTGGCTGTACTCTTTCCTCCCTCCCCCGCCTTTTTTAAAGATAATTTTATTGGTGGCCTTACAGCTCTTATGACAATCCATACATCAATTGTATCAAGCATTTTGTACACATGTTGCCATCACTTTCTAAACATTTACTTTCTATTTGAGCCCTTGGTATCAGCTTGTAGCTGTCCCTTTGTCCAGTGATGCCCCTCACTAGTTTTGCAATGATTGTATTCCTGGAGACAGGTGGACCGTGAAATCTGTTTCTTAGCTTGTGTTCACTGAATGTTTGAACAGATCTGTTTGACTGCTAGAGGTTGAAAAAGCAAACACAAAACAAAACACCTCTCCTAGTCTTTGCAAATTGATTCTCTATTGGGGTCTTCTTTCAGCTTGAGACAGGCTTGCGCTGAACCTAGGGGATCAGACCCACGTGAAAGCGGAGGGCCTTCAGGCAGCCCCAAATAGGTTAGAACAGATACAGAAAATAATTTGTGAGCCAAGTCTGCCAGACTCTTTAGAATTAGAGAACAGGCTCTGTCCCTGGGGCTGTGGGCTCCTGCTGTGTTAAGAGCCAGGGAGGTGATCAGGCACAGGTGAGTGAAAAACCAAAGCTGCCTTATGAGCTGCTACCTTTTTCTTGAGTCAGTGATTGCTGAGTTCCTGTTACCCTTGGACTAGTTTCTAGAGTTGTGACAAAGTTAATTATTGTAGTTCCTGCGTTTTTTTTTTTTTGGCATGATGGCGGCAGCCTGTTTTGTGGGCCTGCCACCCTCCTGTTCTGGACTACCGATCACTAGATGGTTTTTAGATGATGTGCACTCACTTACCAAAATGAGACAAGATGGGGTGGCATACAAAACTCACTGCCATCTACTGGATTTCAGCTCATCGCAACCCTATGGGACTGAATAGAAGGGCCGCTGTGAGTTTCTGAGGCTGTGAATTTTTTTAAAGCAATTTTATTGGCACGTAATCCACATATGGCTGTAAATCTTTATAGGAGCAGAAATGGGTGGAATAGTACACATAAAGAACTTTGTAGTGGACACGAGTAGGCTTAGAAACCTGCCTTTATGCCCTAGCTTGTCTCCTTTAGTTTCGTGATTTTTCTGTGTTTTCACTTTTAGTTTTGGAAGTGATTCAGTCCTTGGGGGCCAGTCTTTAAAGAAAAATGGGCCAGTGTAAATTTATATAAGGAAAATGCCTAGGAAAGTGGGTGCTTTGCTATTTATATGTTTCTGCAAGCCCACGCTCCTTCTCCCTCCCTACTTGTCTTTATCCATTAGTGGTAGTTCCCTCATCCATCCAAATCTAATCAACATTAATTTGAGTAAACGACATACCCTTTATTGTCTAGTTAAATGAATAATAAGTACTTTTTCTTTATTTCTGCTCCGGGTTTGGAATGTCAAATAGCCTCTTGTAGAAACTGAACTGCTTCAACTCCTTATAGATTGCAGAAACTTTTCTCAGCTCCTCATAGGTAAGTTTCTGGTGTTCTTTACATTTTGTAGGTTAAGATTAAAATCTCTTTTTATTTTAAATTACGTGGAATGAAACCACTGAAGGTGAAACATGTCTGAAAGAGTTTACACCTGGTGTATTTCTCTGCACGGTCCCAGGATGAACCGTAGGAAGAAGAGGATGTGGAGGGTCCTGCGATCATGCAGTCACAGAACCTTATTAGTGCATAAATGTGGACATGGAGTTTGGCAGTTTACATGGGAAAAAGGGGGTGGTAGATATGGGAGTGAGCATAAGGGAGGAAATGGCAGTGTTTGAGATTAGATTTGGTTTGTGAAGGAAATGAGAAGGAGGTACTGGTTATCTCTAGATCATGAGATTAAGAAAATGCAGTCAGGAGCCCCCAGGTGAAGTTAAATAGAGAGATGTGAATGTAGGAGTATATGGCTGTCTCTTCTCTGGCTTGCAAACTGCTGCCGATTCTCCTCTCTGGTGGCCATCCATGGAAAGCAGTGCATTGACCTGCTCTGTAGCCACACACCAAGTGCAGACACAGCATCAGATACAGTTCTGTGATTGGAGCTACCACTTGTTTAGATTTCATTTTCTCTGATGATCAGTCTGGTTTTTACAGGGATATTGATGGAAATTGAAGTGCTGAATTTTTAAAACCTTTAAAAATAGCACCAGTTCCACCTGGAATGTGCTATTCTTTCTGACCTATTCTCTTGGCAGGAGATGGGGACAGTGTCAGGGCTTCTGGCTGCCTTTTCCTACCATTGGGAATTTGTCTCCACATGTCAAGAACACGGTGTCATGGTTCTTCCAGCTGCTAAGATCCTCATTATTTAGGCCTTTGGGACTGCCTTATTCTCCTCAGCTCCCTGCTGAGGAGGCTTGGATCCCTGCTGAAAATGTGCCTTTCTACCCCAAGCAATGAATTGGAATCAACACTTTAGCAAGATCCCAAGGTGTTTGTTATGTATAGATAAGAATCAAGTGGTTCTATAAGCATGCTCTGGGGTTCTTGCTACACTGTAAATTCTGGTTCAGTATATTATATCTGGAGTGGAAAGGCAAATTCTTAGCAGAAGGTCAATCCAGAGTGAACCAGTTTGGAATTCTGTTAAGGAGGGACCAAGGAAGTAACTCCCAGACAGGTTGGTAGACTCATTGCTACCAGGTTTTGGATTATTTAATATCCAAATGTTATACTCTGTATCCAACAGCTTTTGAAAAGTCCGATTGCCCATCTCCACTGTTTATTAGTTTGGTAAATGTGGGTATGCGTGGGAAGGACACAGCCGTGTTAGAGCTTAAATTCCGAGCACCTCGTTTTCAGAGCCTGTGGCTAACTGTCTGGCTGGCAGAGTCCCCACGAATTAAGCCACCACTAAATTCCTTCTGACTTCGGGAACAGTGTTGCTCTCAGGCAGAGCGCATAGAAAGTGAATTAGCGCCACTTGTCCCCCCTAGGCCAAGGCTGGGAAACTTCCCTTATTGATTTACTTGGGAGTGTCCTTGATGAAGACAGCCATATGGGGTCACGAGTCATGTCCTAACTGTATTGGTTGGAATGCCCTGGACCAGTCTTAAAAACTCTTCTCCCTAATGTCACGTACATGTCCCAGTCCTGGTCCCTTTCTCACCCGAAACTGTGTCCCACCTGTAACTGTGATTGGTCATTAGTCATACTTATGTGATAGGTTCCGTTGCCCTCCCATGCCCTCTTTAAAGTACACAAATCTCATGACTTCATGCTAATGGTCTTCCTCATCTGATTTAAATGTCTTTGTCCTGTTTAAGATGTAATAAATGTTCTTAAATTATCCTTGAGATTGGAGATTTCTTTTGTATCTGAAACAGAGCAGTTGGTGCTGAGTAGACTTTCTTTGGCTTTAAAAGTTTTCATATCAGAGGAAATGATTCTGTCCTTTGCCCTGGGCTGCTAACTGCAAGGTCAGCAGTTTGAAACCATAAGCCGCTCCCGGGGTGAAAGACGAGGCTATCTGTTCTCCTGGTGTTGCTGTCTCAGAAACCCACAGGGGCCATTCTGCCTTGTCCAATGGGATCTCTATGAGTCGGCATTGACTCAATGGCGGTGAGTTTGGTTTTGGTTTTTATTTGATGGATTCTGGTGTCCAAACTGGTTCAGGTCGGAATTGGGTTAGGAGTTATGCTGACTGAATTCTGCAGCTGATGGCTGTCTTATTGCTTCACTCCTGATCTTTTTTGGTTGTATGACTCCAGCAGCATCTCATTGGCAGACCCTCTCCCTCACATGCTGTTAGCCAGCACCCGGGCTGTACTTTCAGCCGTGCTGCCTGCGGTACTGCGAATTCTGCCTGCGTGAGGGGCTGCCCCTGTTCTCTGCTGTTCCCACGTTTCTTCATCTCCTCTGGCCTCCAGGAATCCAGCTGCAGGAGCACAGCTGTTCTCCTAACTTACAGAGTAGTTGCTGCTGCGTTTCTCGGCTGAAATGGTGCTCCTCTGATCAGCAGATTTCTAAGTGCTTTGGAGAAGGCCTGAGGTTAAGCGCGTTGAGCTGCTAACTGCAAGCTCAGCAGTTTGAAACCACCATATGATCTGATGGAGAAAGATGGGCTTTAATTCCTGTGAAGATTTAGTCTCAGAAACTCACAGGGGAAGTTCTACCTGGTCCTATAGGGTCACAAAGAGTCAGCAGCAGTGAGTTTGGGTTTGGGTTTAATGAAGAATATCCTCTAAGCACCACCAATCCTGAAGTGAGCGCTAATCTGCTAGTGGGTTCTCTGGTTTTATAGGCAATAAATTTGTTGTGGGATAGCTTTGTCTTTGTTTTTTCTTAAGTGAGTCATTCAAACAACATTTTATGCTTGACTCCAGATATCCTTTTTGAAACATCAAATCTTGACTCATGGGAGGGTGACCCCATCCATGTCCACACATTTTTCTTTCCAACCAACATGTACTTTGCCCCCACGTTCAGTGCCTGCAAGATCCATCCCCAGGTGTGTTCTTTGGGTCCTGCCAGTATGTGAATGACCCCTTCTGCACATCAAGGACAATACTTCTATATTCAGAACATGTCAGGACTGGACACTAGTTCTTGGACTGGAGAGAAACAGCAGGGAGGGAGGAACAGATCTTAAGGAGGGTGGTGGAGGGTGGTGGTGGTTAAGCTTCTTTTGAGGTATGGCACTTGAGCCTTGTGCATAGTCTCTAGTCAGGGAGCTCACCATCCAATAGCAGGAGGGAAAGAGCTACTTCTAGTCCAGAAGCTCAGAAGAACACTGCAGGGCAAGGAATTTGGCTATCTTGGTAAGTCTGAATTTTGTGACCGTCCCAGTCAGAATATGGGCCTTAGTCTTCCCTCAGGTTATAGGAGCTAGGGATTCCTTTAAATACGGCTGTGGAGCCAGGTTGCAGTATAGCACCGACAGACACACAACATTCCTCTAGTTCAGTGGGTCTCAACCTTCCTAGTGTTGCCACCCTTTCCTACAGTTCCTCATGGTGTGTTCTCCTATGGTCTTAGGCGACCCCTATGAAACGGTCCTTGGACCCCCCCCAAAGGGGTCGTGACCCCCAGGTTAAGAACCGCTGTTATAGTTCTTTAGTGTAGTGCTTCCTCCCCCTCGATTGAGCCCCACTATCATGACCCCCGTTTCTATCTTACAAATCTGGTTATAGGAGAGCATGCACATTGGTACAGATAAGAGCTCTCCACATCCAGACTCTGAGACAGATAAACCTCTCCTCACCAATAATGAGAGTATGGATACCATGAGGGCAGGGGGAAGGTGAGGAGAAGGGGTAGGAAGGGGGAACTGATTGCAATAATTGATGTACAACACCCCTCTCCCGCCAGTGGGTGATGAACAACAGAAACGTGGGTGAAGGGATACAGTGGACAATGTAAAATATGAAAATAAAAATAATTCATAAATTATCAATGGTTCATGAGGGTGGGAGGGGACAAAAGAGGAGCTGATACCAGGGTTCAAATAGAAAGAAAATGTTTTGGAAATGGTGATGGCAACATATGTACAAATGTACTTGATACAATTGATGTATAGATTCTAAGAGCTTTAAGAGCCCCCAATAAAATGATTTATTAAAATAAAATAAAACCCAACCTAAAAAAAAAAAAAAAAGATAACTACTGTGTAGGCCTTCTAGTGTGATATTTGGTTGACTCAGTCTCATTACTTCCTCACTCCCTCCCCCATTCCTTCCCACCACAGCACCCACTAAACATAGACTCCTCACCCCACTTCCGGTAACCACTCACAAACTTTGGTCTCTACATTGTCTGCTTCATTTCAAAGAGGTCACACAATATTGTCTTTCAGTGGCTGACTTCCTTTACTCAACATAATACTGGGTTTTAAAGAGTTTTAGCCAGCTGTTTTGTAGTGTCCCACATTGTAGAGTTGTCTTGTTGTGATATTTGAGTTTTCTTTGAACCTTGTGTCCTGTAAAATGGGAATTTGGCCTCGTTGAGGTATTGGGTTTAGATTTATCCTTTGGTGTGGGTGGGTGTGGTGGGAAGGCTTGATATGTGGTGCTGTGTGCTTCGTACATGGTGCCATGTGACATCAGGCTAACCCATTGGGCCCACCCCGACTCCCAGCGGCCCTGTGCACAATGGCCCTGTGCCTGGCCTGTGCCCTCCTCACAATTGTTCCAATGCTTGAGCCCACTGTCCCGTCTTAGCCTGGAGACACAGGTAGGGTCTCCTACATCCATTAAAAAGCCCTAGACACAGTCCATTCAGCAGGTCCCCACCTGCTGCGCCCGGTGCTTGTGTCTTTCCTTTACAAATGAACTGCTTTCTGCTTGCAGTCTGTCGTCCATGCGTCCATTCTAAGAAGAGCGCCTGGACACCTCAGAGTAATTGCAACAGTATTTCCTCTTTGCCCGGACCATAATTAAAACACATAATCAGTTATCCCATCTCCCTTATTTAGTGTCCACCTTTGACATGTCTCTGAGGCGACTGATGCTTTCTCATAGTGGCCCCACGTAGAATTGCGTGAAGCCCTGCCTCGTCCGCTCCATTGTTATGGTTGAGTTCATGGTTGCAGCCACTGAATCAATCTGTCTTGTGGAGGGTCATTTTTTTCCATGACTTTCCTAAGCATGATGTCCTTTCCCAGAGTCTGGTGTCTCTGACAACTTGTCCCAAGTATTAGTAGCTTATTACTATCTGTGTTTCAAAGGAGCATTCTGGCTGTACTTCTTCCCAGACAGATCTCGTCGTTCTTCCGGCATTCTGAATTATGCTCAGGAATATTGGCCAGCGCCATAATTAAATGCAGTCTTTATTCATCTTTCAGTTTTCGCAGGCCTATGAGGCAATTGAAAAGTGCCGTGGCTGGGGTCAGGTGCATCTTCTTCCTCAAAGGGACACCTTGCTCTTCAACACTTGGCTCGTCAGCACTCCTCAGGCCTGTGCCGCACATCTGCCCAGTGCAGGGTGATGTTTGATTTCCTGATGTCCGCTTCCGGGAGGGTTGATTGTGGATCCCAGTCCAATGAAATCCTTGGCAGCTTCAGTCTTTCTTCTGTTTATCGGGATGCTGTCTACGGTCCAGGGCGGAGAATCTTCATTTTCTCTTTGTTGGGTTGCCATCCTGACGGAATGCTGCAGCCTGGATCTTCCTCATTGAGTACTTGTAAGTTCTCCGCTTGCTTTCAGGAAGCAAGGTGGTGGTACCTGCGGGACCGCAGGTGGTTTCTCTGCCTTCCTCCAATCCTGACGCTCGCCGAGTTCTTCCTAGAGCCCAGTGTCCCTGACAGTTTGCTCCGCATACGGATTAAAGATGGTGAAAAGACACAGTTGGACCCTGTAAACCATAGCCCTCCCCAAACTTACTGTTCAGAATTTAAGCTCTACTACATGGAACACTGGAATGGAAAAGAATGGAATCTTTGCATGAATTTTTTGAAGTCCCCTCATATTGTCCCCTGCTTTCACACAATGCAGGTGTTGAGTTGCCACAGAGCTCAAATGGCCTCAAATATTTGATGGGACGCGGGGGTGGGGAAAGCCCAAGCCTAGTCTTAGAGGCAGTGGTTTCTTCCTGTCTTTTGGGTGGGGGTGGGTTTTCTTCAAAGTTCTTCTGTGTCTTTCATTTTTCAACAGTTTGCTTATGTGTCCAGGCATGAATTTCCTTGGCTTTAGCCTGTTTAGGGCTTGCTGTGAGGGTAAGCCATTCACCAAACTTGGGAAGTTTTCAGCCATTGTGTCTTCACACACTGTGTGAGCACCCCCCGCTGGGATTCTGATGATGGGATGAATGTTTTCATGATTGTCCCCAGGCCCTGGAGGCACTATTCTCCCCCCCTCCCTGCCTGGTGTTCAGAGGAGATACTTTCTGTTAATCTCTCTCCAAGTTCAGGAGCCTGGAGACTTTCCTCTGCTGCCTCCATTCAGCTGTTGCATCTACCAGCGAGTTCCCCACACCTCAGTTAGGGTGGGTTTAATATAGTGTAGTTCAAACGTTTCCATTTGACTCGTCTTTAGATCTTCAGTTTCTTTTCTAGGCATTTCATAGTTTTATAGTAGTGAAAAGAAGCACAACTACCCCTGCATGTACAGTGGGATTAGACACTGTGATGCGGAGGGAACATTGTTCCAGTGGTGTAACCTTTCTAATTTCCCTGTTCCCAGCGGCTCTACTACCTGTTGGCATAAACCCACGTCTCTTCAGCTCCCCTCCCTCTGTCCCCCCCACCCCCGTTAATCACTAATTATATTTGCCTGTTTCAGATAGGTGAGATCATACTGTATTTGTCCGTTTGTAATGGATTTCTTTTGCTCAACGTGGTATTTTCACTCATTATACATTGCAGATTTGGGGCACTGGAATTGCTATGAAGTACTTGAATATGCTGGTCGTCTAGGTGATCCTGAGCATACTTCTGTTCATTGTTTTCCATGATTAATCTAGATATGAAAACAAACCTTAGGGGGATGGTCATAAAGAATTTAGGGATATGCAGGTATTCTTCAACCCCACCTTAGGAAAAATTATAACCGGAATAACAAAAATAGAAAATAAATATAAGTATGATACATTATTAAAAAGTACTATGATTTCTGTGTCATGTCTATCATGTATAATTTGTGTTGCCTTTTCAGAGACTAAGACTGGGGAAGAAGGAGCAAGCTTTCAAATATCTTCTTTTCTTTGTAATTACAGGCTTCTGATGCCACTTACTTTTTATTCTCTAGGGTCTTGATTTTACTTGCTTTTTTCCCCTTTGGTGCATATTTTTATATTTAAAATACTTTCCTGTGGAAGGAAAACCTCATAGCCAGTACAGCAGAGTATTGTCAGAGATGGTGCCAGAAGATGAGCCTCTTCCGTGCCTAACCATGTGAACTTTGTCCTTGAGTAAATGCTCCCCTTTCGATCTTACAGAGTGGACTCTTTGCCACAAGGAGGTGTTTAGACCCAGATGTGAAAGGTGAGGCCCACAGTCTTGTGGGTACCATCGGTCTGTCAGACCAGTGAGCCTGGCCTCCTGTATGCTTCCGAGTTCAGGTCCACATGCTTCTCCGACTTGATCCAGGACTTTCTTATGGGATCCTTTCCAGAGCAGTTGGTAGTCGTAACTAGGCACCAGCTAGGTCTTCTGGTCTCGGGTTGTGGAGACTGGTGTTTAAGTGGTCCATTAATCCATTGAAATGAAAATTGCCACACATTTTTTTATCAGTAGGGTCCATGTGGTAGGCTATTTGTGTGGCATTTTCTTAGGCACAGAGATTTAAAATTGTGCATCTATAAGCAACAGTTACATAAGCAGTATGGTGAAATGGTTGGGTTTATATTTTGGCACTTATCAGTTAGGGACCTTGGGACAATTTGTGTTCTTTTCTAGGCAATTTTATGTCAACCCGGTGCTATCAAGTCAATTCTGATTCATGGCAACCCTATGTATAGGGTTCCTGAGGCTGTAAATCTTGACAGGGACAGAAAGCCTTATCTGTCTCCTATGGAGCAGCTAGTTGATTTGAACTACCAACCTTGAGGTTAGCAGTCCAATGCTTACCTGACATTAACATTATAAGTCTGTAATAATAGCAACACCTGGGGGTTATTGTGAGGATTAAATGAGGTAATTAATGGAAAGAGTCAAGCAAAGCAACTGGCATTTACTAAGTGTCAGTATAAACTACCATATTATAGAATTGTTATAGTTAGGCACTATAGGATTTGAGAATGAATAATTTCTTGTGTAGTCTATTCTAGTCTTCGCTATAAAATAGAAGATCTAACTAGTATGTACAGCATCTTTCATGCATGTTAGCTGATTATTTTTATGTTCTTCATTGCAATCTTTCAACATTTATTTTCTAAATTATATTTAATAACATGTTTATCCACGCAAAATACTAGTGATGCAGCAAACCCTGTCCCAACTACTCCAGACGAGAAAGAATTGAAGCTAGAACTAAGACAACGCTCTCTTATTTTTTGGCACAGGAAGCATGTGTATTTGGTTAGTTCAGTGTTGACTTCTTAATGTTTTTCGCTGCCACCGAGTCGATGCTGACTTGTAGAAGCCCTGTGAGATAGGGTAGACCCTCCCCTGTAGGTTGCTGAGACGATAACTTTTTATGGGAGTACAAAGCCCACTCTTAGAGTGGCTGGTAATTTTAAACTGCCGACCTTGCGGATAACAGCCCAATTCATAACCACTGTGATCGGCCCCCTCCCCCTTTAATGTTTAGGAGCTCTCAAATACAGGGATGATTGCTTATCCAGCTTTTTCCTTCTTTACTGATGCTGTCGTAATATTCTATCTTCACAATAGAACGATAAGCACTTTGTCGAGCTGTTAAATTATAGTGTTTTATTGTATCTTCGTTTGTCTCTAGGATGATTGAGGAAAGTGGGAATAAGCGGAAGACCATGGCAGAGAAGAGGCAGCTGTTCATAGAAATGCGTGAGTCTTCGGTGATTCTGGAACCCTTGGTGGTTTATACATGCTTTTTTTCCCCCTGATTATATTAGTCTGGGTAACTAGAGAAACAAATTCATAAACATGCATATATATATATATATATATATATATATGAAAGAGGTTTATATACAAGAGCAATTGAATATTGTCTGATATTAGCCCACATGTCCTGTACCTATCAATAAAGTCCTCTTCAGACTCACGAAACACATGCAGTCATACCCAAATGCAGGAAGATCACAGGCCAGTGAGTGCAAACTCTTGAGGATCCAGTGGTGGTAGAAGCATCTCAGCGCTGGCAGGGGTCTCCACATGACCTTCTCCAGTTCACAGGGCATGGGGTCTGTCAGTGTAGTGCCATGTGTTTTGTTAGTAGAGCATCTCCAAGGGGGTGAGCAGAGAGAGATCCTCTCCCGACTCCACTGAGGAAATACAGGAATTCCCAGAATTCTCAGTGGAAGGCGATGCCCACACAGAAGCCTCATTGACTATGACCCAATTGACAGACTAGACTCCACCCCTTCACTCTTAATCCTCTCCAGTCCCAAATTGATACCAGATTATGTAACTACCATATTGATCAAGTAAAAGCTTTAATCAATTAAAATTTTCAGATTTTAAGCTTTAGAAAGGGAGGAATAAGAGCTAAAGAATCACAGAGCGTCAGAATCCCAAGCCAGTGCACATATCTCAGTTGCATTGATTTGACTTTGCTTCCTTAAGCAGAGCCATAAATAATACGGCGTAAATCTTACCTAGAGAATCTGTGCTTTCGGTCTGTCAATTTGGGTTCCCTTGCTGTACCTTCATTGTTACCATGACCTTGCAGGTGAGAATAAACAATTAACTTACTGTATAAACGACACTGGAGACAGGTTATACATTAGAGAGGACACGTAGAACTGTAGGAAAAACTAAAAAGAATGAATGTATACTTTGTTAAGTTCTGTACAGTTTTGTCATCTGCTAAAAATTATATTTGTATATAAAACGCAAAGAGAGAAGATGGTCAAGGAATATGGAGTGGTCCCCAAGTATTTGAAGGATTCTTTTGCTCTGTGACTGCTAGTCCTAGTCACCTTGACCAACCTTGGGTTCCTTGTTGACACTTAAAAAACAAAACAAAAACCAGAACAAAAACTAAACCGACTGCCAGCCAGTTGATTCTGAATCATAATGATCCTATAAACTGCCCCTGCTGCCCCTTTAGGCTTCTGTGGCTGTAAATGTCTGCTGGAGCAGACAGCCTCATCTTTCTCCTGTGGAGCTTCTTGTGAGATCAGACTGCCCACCTTGTGGGCCCAGCACCACCAGGGCACCCTTGCTTAAACTTACTAGACCTCAAACTCCTTCACCATGACACATGGATAATCTGGAGCAGTGATTGTGAACCTTTTTTTTCCCCACTCCACCCTCGATTGTGAACCTTTAATAAGCATTGTGTTTTTTTCCCTCCCAAATAAATCGTTAAAATGACAATCCTGGGTATTATTTAATTGGTACTGCTTGCTTGAAGCAGAGAAGTAGCGGGAGCCCACGTGAGCTAGTTGCTGAGGCACTGGCGGAACTGTAGAGGTCTGCCTTCCGCAGGATGACAATCAACGGACAGTCTCAGAAGACCCTTCCAAGTCTCACATTTCAAGTCTGTAGAACCTGTGAAATAAGTAGAGTTTGACATAACTAAGATCTCTTTGTCCTGTCAGCCCAGGCTAGCTAGCTAGCTACTGGTTATCTGGGTGCCAGCAAAAAAAAGTAGTCTTTAAGAACTTGTATAGTTGTAAGTCTCATGGTTAGTCAGCCAAGCCAGAAACCTTGGGGGATAGTTCACTCTACTTTCTTTCACCCTGCCTTTTGCATCCAAAGAACTCACAGGGTGCAATTAAGTGAGCCATGGATCTGCCTGTTGCTCGTACCATGATGTCTTTACCTCCGACTTGACTTTAAACCTTGACACTGCAGTCAGTCTGCCTGGACTGGGTCTTGGATCTTGTTTCCCTCACTTACTGGCCGTGTAACCTTCACACATTACTTAATCTCTTTGTGCCTCAGCCTCCTCACTTTTAGAATTTCAGTAGTGTCTATGTCATAGATTTGAGTCCTGATCCCCCGTGGAGTTGCAAGGGTTTAGTCCCTGCCCTGAGGCGGCGTCAAGCTGTGGCTGTGTTGGGAAAAAGCCGCTGCACAGGCTGGGTGGATAGAAGAGATGGAAATAAAAGCAACAATGTAGCTGAACCCCGATCCCTGCCTGGTGGAGCTGCAAGGCTCTAGGCCTTTCCCTGTGGCAGGCGGCGGCAAACTGGGTGTGTTGAGACCAAGCTGGGTGTGTTGAGACCAAGCCGCTCTACTGCTCCAAATGGTCCTGGGCTCCAGCAGAGGCAGTGGTGGGGCCAAGGTCAAGCCCCAGCCGGCCTCCACTGAGGTAAGCCAAAAGTCCCCAGCCCCTCAAAACCTCCGTGGGTCTTTGCCTACTTATCTTTATGATACTCCTCCTGAGTTCCAGCAGTGTTGAATTTCCCTCTAAGCAACTCAACTCCTGGGCTGAATTCTGCGGAGTCCCTCTGGTATGTGTCACTCCGTTGCCATGGTCCCGGAAGTCTGTCATAGAATTATAGTGAGGCTTCAGTGAGATAGTGTGAGTAAACCGCCTCGGACAGTGCTTGGGATATAGGAATACCAAACCAGGTTTCCTGCCAGCGGGCCACTGGGTCTGGCAACCCTAGACTGCCCCCATTACAGGAGTAGAAAGGCTCATCTTTCTTCCAAAGAGTCGCTGTTGGTTTTGAACCGCCAATGTTATAGTTAGCAGCCCAATGAGTAATCCTCGATGCCACCAGAGCTCCCAGGGATACAAGAATAATAAGGACTTAACATAGTTTAGCTGGTTTGTTCTTAATTTTTTTGTTGCTTCATTTTTGCTTACCTAAATGAAGACAACCAATTTGTTTCCTTTAGTTACTCTTAACTCTCTCAGATCTGCTGTCAGAATGAAATACACAAATTCATTACTTCTTTGTTTAAACCCCTTCCGTTGTTCCTTGTCACTTTCACAACACAGCCCAGGCTCCTTAGCGTGCTCCACGGCACCCTCTGGCCTTGTTTTGGCTCGCTGCAAGTTCTCAATTTTTATCTTGTGTTTCTGTGTCAATATGAAATTGGCTTTCCTCCAGGTAGATCATGTTCTTTCATGCTTTTGCACCTGTGCTAATGCTTTCGCCTCCACTTCTGTCTGGCTGATGTCTGCTATCCTTCCCAGACTTCGCTGAGAGGTCATCTTTCCATTCAGTTTTGAACATTTTTATTGTGCTATGTAGAACTTCCATATACTATTGTGTTAGGCCATAAGGGGCTACAAAACAACCCCTGGCTTCATTCATGATGCGTATACTCTTGTAAGAGGAGATAGGAAGTGAAATATATGGACATTTTTGTTTATTAGTTACAGGCTTAGGGAATGTAATCACTATCATACAAACAACTGCAGGGAACTTAATATTCCCAGTAACAAACACAGTAGTACAAACAGATTGGGAGACGTTTGGTGCAGGCACCTTCTCAAATCCCCCTACGTATTTTCCTAGAAATGAAATTGCATTTGGTGCTAATGGTATCTGCCTCTGGCTGTGGAAGGCATGCAGAATAGCCAAAAACTGTGTTGCAGAACATAAGGCTCAGTTGGAAGACTCATACATTTGCTTTCAAAACTTCGTATAAAACTACAGTAATCAGGACTCTGTGGTACTAGCATAACATAGATCAGGGGTCCTCAAACTTTTTAAACAGGGGGCCAGGTCACTGTCCCTCAGACCCATTGGAGGGCCGGACTATAGTTTAAAAAAAATGATGAACAAATTCCTATGCACACTGCACATAACTTATTTTGAAGTAAAAAAACAAACAGGGCAAAAACACCCGGCGGGCTGGATAAATGTCCTCGGCCGGCTGTATGTAGCCCACGGGCCATAGTTTGAGGACCCTGGCATAGATGTACAAACCAAAAAATGTAACTGGGAGGCAATCCATGCTTTTGTGGTCAATTGTTGTTTGACAAGGGTACCAAGACAACTCAATGAATAAGGCATGCTCTTTTCAACAAACGATCCTTGGACAGTCGCATATCTACCTACATGTCAAAGGATGTGTAACCCCTACCTTCTAAAACAAACCAAAAAACCCTCAAACTCATTGCCTTTGAATCGATTCTGACTCACAGCAAACCTGTAGGACAGAGTACAACTGCCATGTGGGTTTCTTATAAATCTCTGGAAGCAGAAAACCTCTTCGCCTCCCTTAGAGGGCCTGCTGGGTTCGAACTGCTGACCTTGTGGTTAGCAGTCCAACACGTAATCTACTATGCCAGCAGGGCTCCACCATATAAAACACTGGATCAGTGACCTAATGCAAGAACTGAAGCTATAGAACTTTTAGAAGAAAACCATAGGAGTAATATTTTGTGATTATGGATTAGAAATAAACTTTTTAGAGATGAGTAAAAAGCACAAGCAACAAGACAAATATATAAATTGGATTTCATCAAAATTAAAAACATGTGCTTCAAAGAGATGCCATTATAAAAGTGAAAAAAATCACATAGTGGGAGAAAGAATTTTTCACATGATGTATCTGACATGATACTATCATCTCAAAATATAAAGAACTCACACAGTCGGTCCAATTTAAATTATGGACAAAGGAACTGCTAGTTTCCTTTAAAACATTCTAAAACTGATGGTGCTGGTTCACAGCTCTGTGAATATACTTTAAATGGGCTAATTGTGTGGTATGGGATCATATTTCAGTAAAGCTGTTTTATTGGTTTTTAAAAAATGGGCCTATATGATCTAAGTAAACATGGGTAGAAATTTCATGAGAACAGGATGAGAGAAAAAACATTTTAATTATAACATCAAGGTAAAAGTTGACTTCTGGTCAGAATACATTACTTTTACCAAAAGCCTGGAGGAATTCTGTTTGCTTTCTACATTTTGAAATAGAAATGATATCCAAAAATCCCACCTACATCAGAGTGGCTAGTAGATCCAAACTGCTGATTTTGTGGTTAACACCTTAATGCATAACCCCCTGTGCTCCTTAGATGCCTGTAAATATTGGTAGAAAAGAATTCATGCCAGATCATTTTCCCTTTATTGAGTCAGAAGTTACACCCAGATATAAAAGTAGGGTAGATGAATAAAAAAAAACCTAAACCCTCGCATTGGAGACCAAAGCTATCTAACGTGCCCTTTGGATTCCAGGAGGCCTCATTAGCAGCAAATTTGGATATGAGACCGAAGCGTGAGGTACAGGCTCATGTAATTTTAGACCGTGTTCTAGTTACGGTGGCTGCATAGCACTCACCCTGAAGCAACGGCAGCAGTCGCTTATTTTGTTCATCCACGTCTGAGCCTGGAGTTAGAGCAGCAGCTGAATGCAGACAGCTTGCCCTTGTCTCATGACATCTAGCCCAGGGGTCCTCACACTTTTTAAACAGGGCCAGTTCACTGTTCCTCAGACCTCTTGGAGGGCCAGACTATCGTTAAAAAAAAAAACCCAAAAAAACTATGAATAAATTCCTATGCACACTGCACATATCTTATTTTGAAGTAAAAAAACAAATGGGCAAAAACACCTGGCGGGCCGGATAAATGTCCTCAGCAGGCCACATGCCCGCAGGCTGTAGTTTGAGGACGCCTGAACCATAGTTTGAGGACGCCTGGATGGAAGACTCAAAGGCTGGGATTATCAGAAGGCTCGCTCACCTTTCACCTTTAATCCTGGCTTTCTCTATAAGAGCCTCGCTCCGAGGCCCCTTTCCATGGCTAGTTTGAATGTCCTTCCTCTGGTAGCTGGGTTCCAAAGTAATCATCCTGACATGCCCTGTAAGATAAGAGGGCAAGCCACTTATCTTCTGAAGCTCTGCAGCATCACCTCTGTTAGATCCTGCTCATTCAGGCCGTCCCTGTGTCCTGCCTCGGTTTAAGAGGACCTAGTCTCTAGCACTTGATGAAGAGGGGCAAGATGCTCCAGAAGAAAACTCTCTGCCAGTTGAGTCGGTGTAACTCACATCGAACCTCTCAGACAGGGTAGAACTGCCCCATGTGGGTTTCCAAGACTGTCTCTTCACAGGAGTAGACAGTCTTGTTATTCTCCCGAGGAGGAGCTGGTGGTTTCAAACTGCTGACATGGCCACCAGGGTACCACAAGCTTATACTGGTCTGGTGTACTTCTACGGCCACAGTTAGAGAAATACCGGCTACCACAGACCTGCAAGGAGCTATGAGAGCTCCAGTGGGCCAGTTCTCCCTTTTATAGATGAGGAAGGTGATTTCTGAGATCTGTGTAACATGGCCTATGGTTGGTGATCAGGCCGGGGCTTGAATTTAGCATAAGTCCAGGAGCGAGTCTTTGTCACTATACCCCTTCCCTTTCTGATGGAGCACATTCATTTATTCAGGCCATGAGGGCTCCTTCTTCAGAGCTGTAGGCTAGCGGACAAGATAAAGCTACGCTTGGCCGCCTTGGGTCTTAAAGGCTTGAAGATTAAACAAGTGGCCATCTAGCTGAAGAAGCAACAAAGTCCACATGGAAGAAACACACCAGCTTGTTTGATCACGAGGTGCTGAAAGGATCAGGTATCAGGCATCAAAGACCCAGAACAAAAATCATGTCATTGTGAATGAGGGGGAGTGTGGAGTGGAGACCCAAAGTCTATCTGTAGACAATTGGGTACCCCCTTATAGAAGGGTCACAAGGAAGAGACTAACCAGTCAGGGTGCAGTATAGCACCGATGAAACATACAACTTTCCTCTGGTTGAGTTCTTGAATGCTTCCTCCCCATCACTGTCATGACCCCAATTCTACCTTACAAATCCAACTAGACCAGAGCATGTACACGGGCACAGATAAGAGATGGAAACACAGGGAATCCAGGACAGATAAACCCCCTCAGGACCGATAATGAGAGGAGTGACACCAGGAGGGTAAGGGGAAGGTGGGGAAGAAAGGGGAAATCGATCACAATGATCCACATATAACCCCCTCCCTGGGGGATGGACAACAGAAAATGGGTGAAGGGAGACATTGGTCAATCCAAGACATGAAAAAATAATAATTTATAAATTATCAAGGGTTCATGAGGGAGAACATGGAGGGAGGGGAAAACTGAGTACCTGATACCAAGGGCTCACGTAGAAAGAAAATGTTTTGAAAATGATTATGTCAACAGATGTACAACTGTGTTTGACACAATGGATGTATGTCTGGATTGTGATAAGAGTTGTATAAGCCCGCAATAAAATGATAAACAACAAATAAACTACTCTTGGCATGTTGTGGGCATCCAGAGTGTGCTGCCTAACCTTACCTGCCCCTTTTTTTGTTTCATCAGGCCTAGCTGATATTACATATGGCAACAGCAATAACGGGATGGACTAACTTCTTAGTGTTGAGAAACTGCACAGTAAATCCCGCTGAACATTACTTATTTGCCCTTTTTTTTTTCAGGTGCTCAGAATTTTGATGTCATACGACTTTCAACCTACAGAACAGCTTGCAAATTACGTTTTGTACAAAAACGATGTAACCGTAAGTGATTTCTAGTCAGTTCTCGGTAATACAAAGCAAAATATTTTAATGTTGATTATAATATAATGCTAATTGGTTTGTTGTTGTCGTTATCAGAATTTGTCAGGCTATAATAAGTAAAAGTATCATAAACATTTTAATGAAAAAGGTTTGTCACTTTTCTCCTTGTGCCTCTCAAAATGTTTTAACAGTCTACATGGAGTAGGAACTCTATAATGTCACTTGTTTTAAGGCTGGCATGGTCTTAAGTATTTAAATGAGAGATCTGATTTCTACTTGTCTCTTTAATGAATCAAATGTGTTATACAAAGTCAATGTGTAAACAAGCAGTCATCTAGCTCAGGAGCAACAAAACCCACATGGAAGAAGCATACCAGCCTGTGTGATCACGAGGTGCTGAAGGGATCAGTTATCAGGCATCAAAGAACAAAAAAATCATCATTGTGTGCTCATCTCCCCTATACAATCGCTGAAGACAAATGGATCCATAAGCAAATGTGGTGAAGAAAGCAGATGGTGTCTGGCTATCAAAAGCTATAGCGTCTGGAGTCTTAAAGGCTTAAAGATAAACAAGGGGCCATCTAGCTCAGAAGCAACAAAGCCCACATGGAAGAAGCACACCAACCTGTGTGATCACGAGGTGTCGAAGGGATGAGGTATCAGGCATCAAAGAACAAAAATAATCATATTATTGTGAATGAAGGGGAGTGTGGAGTGGGGACCCAAAGCCCATCTGTAGGCAACTGGATATCCCCTTAGGGTCACGGGGAGGAGACAAGCCAGTCAGGGTGCAGTGTAGAAACGACAAAACATACAATTTCCTCTAGTTCCTAAATACTTCCTGCCCCCCACCCCCCACTATCATGATCCCAATTTTACTTTACAAATCTGGCTAGACCAGAGGATGTACACTGGTACAGATAGGAACTGGAAACACGGGGAATACAGGACAGATGATCTCTTCAGAACCAGTGGTGAGAGTGGCGATACTGGGAGGGTGGCGGTAGGGTGGGGTAGAGAGAGAGAACTGATTACAAGGATCTACATATAATCTCCTCTCTGGGAGATGGGCAACAGAAAAGTGGGTGAAGGGAGACGTCTGACAGTGTAAGATATGACAAAATAATAATTTATAAATTATCAAGGGTTCATGAGGGAGGGAAAAGCGGGGAGGGAGGGGAAAAATGAGCTGATGCCAGGGGCTTACGTGGAGAGAATGTATTTTGAGAATGATGAGTGTAACGAATGTACAAATACGCTTTATACAATTGATGTATGTATGGATTATGATAAGCGTTTTATGAACCCCCAATACAATGATAAAAAAAGAATTTTTTGGGAAAAGCTTAATTTGACATCTATAAATCAGTCTTTTACATAATCATTGTTTATACATAAATAATAAAACATGCCTATGTATATAAATGGTTTTCCATGAACTTTAAAAAATTCCCTCATCTGTGTATGTGTACACATACACACCCTTTTTGAAGCCCTTTTGTGTACACAAGATTAGGAGTCTGAAGAGCATACATAGAAAATTTCCATTATCTTTCACTTCCATTTCTCATGAATTTTTTGAAGCCCTCTCATTTGTAATCTTTTCTTAATTTACTTTAAGATGAACTCATTTATGGCAGAATCAATGTACTTTGCTCACACATACATGTATACACACATTGTTAGCTACTGTTAAGTTGGTCACCAATTCATGAATAAAGGGATTTAGACCATTGTGTATTCATGGAAAAATGAAATAATAATGAATTTTTTTCTGTGAGCTTTTTAAAGCTCTCTTATATTAAATTTTTTTTTTCATATAATGGTAATGTTATAGTCTCAGAATTGAAATCCCTGAGCTTTTATTATGGTTTTGCCATTTGTTAAAAACAGATAATGGTATGGATTAAATTGTGCCCCACAAAAATGTGTGTTAAATCCTAACTTCTATGCCTGTGGTTTTAATCTCATTTTGGGGTAGATTATATATGTTAATGAGGCACAATTAGCATAATGTTTATTTCATTTGACATCTGAAAGACTAAAGTCATGCTTCCTTGTCTTTCAAAGTGTTGTTTTTCCAGTTATGGGTTGTGATTTTTTTAAATAGCAATTTCAATATGTTTTAAAATAGTTTTTAAATACTTCAATGAAAATGTGCAGTCGCCTTATGATAATGTAGTAGTTGTCTTACTTGGACATTAAACATTTTTTGCATCAAAAGTTGAAGCCAGGAGACTAGCAGTCCAAGCCATGATTTCCTTTAGATTTTACCCATCTCATTAGATTTTATTTCAGAATGGTTTGGACGGTGGCATTCATAAACATGAAAATGGAATGTAAGCCTCCCCAGACTGGCTCACAGAGAAGTGGGTAGAGCATTGATTTGAGAAAATAGCTGCTGATCCCCAACCCTAATTTCAAGAGAGATGACAAACGTTACCCTCTAAGCCACACCTTCTCTCCTATGGCCCAGCAGCAGTTGAACTGTTTCTGCTCAGGCAGTGAACCAGTCCACTCTTGACTCACACGTGACGCTTCTCCTTTCAGCAAGTCTTTCCCCAAGTCCTGTTCACTGAGCGCTCTCAAAGGGAACATGAACAATTACCAACCAACAAGCCAACCACGGAAATGCTGCTACTCCTAGGTTAAGATACTTTAATGGTTCACAAAATCATTTTGGTGTGCTGTAGCCAGAATTTAAACCCTTTAATAGAAAAATATCAGACAGTAGCTTTTTGAAACTCATTTTTTACATCTCTGAAAGTATATGTCTGTGTATGTGATGTATTTATTTAAGTATGTTTCTGTGGGTTGTGGTCAGAGACTTTGCAAACTACATCCTCACTAGTTGTCTTTATTTTTCTTCCAGTAATTTTTCTTGGGAAACTTAGCAGTGGTTCTCAACCTGTGGGTTACAACCCTTTTCATAGGGGGTCGAATGACCCTTTCACAGGGGTCACCAAAGACCATCAGAAAAGCATATTTCAGATAGTCTTAGGAACTGAGACACCGCTCCTCTATCCGTTTCCAGGTGGGTCACCACATGCAGATATGCTGATCTGGTGAGAAAGAAGCTGTCTCAACCTTCGCACCGAAGTTAACTTTTTACGCATACTGTCACAAAATGGAGCAATGTAGTTTACTGTTATATTAAGACTGTTACCCATGCTACACCTTGTTTCAAGACAAAAGTCTCATTTCTTTGTCATTAGAAATAAATATTTCACAATATATAATTAGATATTGTTTTGTGATTAATTACTATGCTTTAATTATGTTCAATTTGTAACAATAAAAATACATCCTGCCTATCAGATATTTATTTTACAAAGTTACAGTTATGAAGTAGCAATGAAAATCATTTTATGGTTGGGGGTCACCACAACCCGAGGAACATTAAAGGGCCATGGCCTGAGGAAGGTTGAGAACCACTGTTCTAGTAGATGAAGAGTAGAGGAACCTGGTGACTCACATCAATAAAAACAAAACAAAACACAAAAACTGGCCAGTGAAAACCTTTATGAATCACAGCAGAAGTTGATTGATAGTAGTCCTTGGAGATGACCCCAACAGGACAGATGGAATAGACAAAAAAGACCAACATCAGAAGAGACTCTGAAATTTGCTCTTTAATGTATAGTAGTTAAAGCTAGTGGAAGGAATAATGACGTGAAAGTACAGAACATAAGATTCCAGAGGGCAGCTCGAGAAGGCAGGGTAAAAATATACAATAAAATGTATAAACACCTGGAATTAGAAAACTAAAAGGGAATAATACACTCAGCACTTCTCAAGCTGAAAGCAATGAAAAAAAAAAATTCACCACCACCACCACCACCATTAAAAAGAAAAGAAAAAATTCAAGCCTGAAGTTGCAGTATTGAAGGATTCTATGAGCAAGAGACTGAATGATGCGGGATGCATCAAAAGGTGATGAAAGGATTACACAAATTCACTATATCAAAAAGAATTGGTCAGTGTTCAACCACTTTCGGGGGTAGCATATCAAGAATTGGTGAGAGTGAAGGAAGAAGTTAAAGCTTCACTGAAGGTATTGTCCAAAATCAAGGTTCTGGGAATTGATATGTTACCAACTGACATGTTCAACAGGTAAATGTTTTATGGGAAGAAATAACTCATGTATGCCAAAAAGTTGAGAAACAGTTACCTGGCTATCTAGAAGAAATCCATATTTGTGTCCATTCTAAAGAAAAGTAGTCAAACAGAATGTAGAGATTATTTAACAATATAATTAATATACATAAGTTGCTGAAGATAATTTACAAACGGTTGCAGTAGTTCATTTTATGAAAATTGCCAGAAATTCAAACTGGATTCACAGGAGGATGTGGAATGAAGTATGTCATCGCTAATAGGTCTTAGCTAGAAACAGAATACCAGAAAGATATTTACTTGTGTTTAATTGACTGGCATTTGACTGGATCATAACAAATTGTGGATAAAGAATGGGAATTCCAGACTACTTCATAGTACTTAAGGAACCCTGCTGACAGAGTTGATTTTGTGTTGAACTACTGGCCACAAAGTCAGCAGTTCAGACCCACCCCACTGTGAGGGAGAAAAATGAAACTTTCTACTCTTGTAAAGATTTACAGTCTTGGAAACCCACAGGGTCAGTTCTCCTCTATCCTGTACATTAACTAAGAGCCAGAATTGATTCCATGGTCATGAGCTTTTTAGAGATTTATTATTCTTATACATGACCTATATAGAGATCAAGAGACAGTTGTTCAAACAGAACAAGGGGGATACAGCATGGTTTAAATTCAGGGAAACTGCATCCTATTATCATATTCCATGTGTATATGAGAAACAACTATATGAAGAATATGCCATTAGAATGGGAGGGAGACTCATTAACAACCTTTGCTTTGCAAATGACATGCTTTGCTTTCGGAAGCTAAGAGGACCGGAAGGTCTTACTGACGAACATCAAAGGTCGTAGCCTTTGCCATATGGATTACACTTCAACCTAAAGAATTAAAAAATCCAAACAACTGGACCAGGAAGCAGCATCCTAATAAACCGAGAAAAGGGTTTTGTTGCCTAGGGATCGACAATCAACACCCATGGAAATAGCAGTCAGGAAGTCAAAGGGTGCGTTCCACTGGTCAAACCTGCAGCTTAAGACATTTTTAAAGTGTTATAAACCAAAGATATTACCACAAGGTTAAGGTATGCCTGCTCCAAGCCTTGATACTTGTATTTGCATCGTATGTATGTGAAAACCGAAAAAAATGAATAGGGAAAACCAAAACAATTCTATTTTAATTATGGTGTTGGCAAAGAATGTTGAGTATACCGTGGATTGTCAGAAGAATGAGCAAGTCTGTCTTGGAAATAGTACAGTCAGAATGTTCCTTGGAATCAAGGGTTGTGGGACTCTCTGTCTCACATGCTTTGTACTTGTTACCAAGGGAGACTATTCCCTGGAGAAGGCGAACAAAGGACGACTGGGTGCAGCAGTCAAGCATCGCGATAGTGAATGACCAGGGAGTGCTTCAGTCTGTTGTGTGTGGAGTTGCTTTGAGATGGAATCAACTTGCCAGCACCCAGCAGTACCAATGTGGCACAGGAAGGCGCCACGTTTGTTTTTTCTGTAGATGGTTTCCCTTGTTCCTATACTGTTTATTGGAAAGACCACTCATTTTCTTTCTTATATTCCTTAAGAGAACTGTAAAGGGATGTAGTAATGTTGACAGATGAGAAGTCTGTGAACTTGTTAATGTATTTGCCCATCCACTGTGTCTTCATTATGTAGCTTTATAACAAGTCCTGATACATAACAGAGTTGGTCTTCCAAGGTCTGTTTTTCCTTTTTAATGCTTTCAGGGCTTATTATTAGTCCTTTACATTTATTTTAAAATAAATTTTAGAAAATGCTCTCTTTTTTTTTTTTTTTTTACTAAAACCAAAAGAAAAGAAAAGGGAACCCTGCTGGAGTTTTCCTTCTTGATTTCCTTTTGATTTAGGTATAATTTATATATAATAAAAATCTCCCTTTTAATGTACAGCTTTACATTGAATTCATTCATAAGTTGGAAGGAATTAACATTTTAATCTTGAGTTTTGATTTTGTTCTTCTGTGACATGGTACAGATCCCTTCATTAATATAGGGCTTTATTTCCATCCATTATATTTATTTATAAAAGTGTTGAACATCTTTTATTGAATTTATTTGTAGGTATTTGATGATTTATGATACTATTATTGTAATAACTTTAATTTTTAATGTGTTACTGATGAAAAAATACAATTGAATTTTGCATCTTGTATCTAATAACCTTCCTGAACTCATTTATTAACTTTAGTAATTTCTTTGTAGAATAGTTACCATTTTCTATGTGCACAATTCTGTCATTTCTAAATGATGACAGTTGCATTTCTTAATTTCTAATGCTTATAGCAGTTACTACTTTATCCTGAATATTTATACTGGTTAGGATCTCAAGTACAATGTTGATGGTATGTCTTATCTTATTCTCAATATCACAGCAAAACTTTTTAACATTTTGCAGTTAATTATCATATATACTCGTGTGTAGCTGAGTTTTTCAGCATATTTTAAATGCAGTTTTTGTGATAAAATTAGGTGCCTCGGCTGATATTCAGGTTGGCTTATACGCAAGTATATATGGTAATATGTTTGTTTTTATAATTAGCCTTAATTAGATTAAGAAAATGTTTTAATAGTGTGTCTTAGTTTCTTTTTTTTTTTTACCTTAGATGATCCTTTTTAAAAAAATTCATTTTATTTATTTATTTATTTATTTTTTCATTTTATTTTTTTTATTTTTATTTTTTTAACAATTTATTGGGGCTGATACAATTCTTTTCACAGTTCATGCATATACATACATCAATTGTATAAAGCGCATCTGTACAGTCTTTGCCCTAATCATTTTTTTCTCTTTTCTTCTTTTACATTTTATTAGGGGCTCATACAACTCTTACCACAATCCATACATATACATACATCAATTGTATAAAGCACATCCATACATTCCCTGCCCCAATCATTCTCAAGGCATTTGCTCTCCACTTAAGCCCCTTGCATCAGGAAAAAACTCATTTTATTAGGAACTCTTACAACTGTTAGCACAATCCATACCTACATCAATTGTGTAAAGTACATTTGTACATTCATTGCCCTCATCATTCTCAAAACATTTGTTCTCCACTTAAACTCCTGGCATCAGCTCCTCATTTTCCCCTCCCTCCCCGCTCCCACTCCCTCAGGAACCCTTGAAAGTTATAATTTTATTTAGTCATTTCTTGCCCTGTCCGACGTCTGAGTCTTAATTTCTAAAGGTAAGCCTTTCCCTTACCCTTTGGATGATTATTACTGACGTATTTGCATTTTAATCATGGTGTGGTTGATACATTTTATCCTTTGCAATTTGTTGACATTTGCAATCAATTTTATATCTGTTCTTAAAACATTCGCTAGTAACTGAGAGCAATACTCCATATACTGTGTATTATGCCAACTTTGTTATCTTCCCGATCTATATTCAGAGTTTTATATGCTTGTATTGCTGAGAGAGGTAAATTGATACATACAAGTAAGATTGTGACTCTCTCCCAAAGTTTTGTTAAATTTTATATTTTAAGGCTAAATTATTAAGAATAAACGGGAAAAACAGAATAAACAAATGTGTAATAAATAGGGTTGTGATAAGTCGGAACGGACTCGCCGGCACCTGACAACAACATCTTTCATGGTCTTGTTTTATCGTCTTGTTTACTTCATTGTGTCCACTGTGATGGCAGTGCTCTCTTGTCGTAACTCTTGATATTGGCACCCTCTTTGGGTTACATGTTTTTTTAAATGGATATCCAATTTTTCCAGCACCATTTGTTGAAGAGATTCTCTTTTCCCTGTTTAGTGTGTTTCAACTCTTTATAAAAACTCAATTGTCCGTAGGTGGATGTATTTACTTCTAGGTTCTCGGTTTTGTTCCAATTGTCTGTATTTTCTAGTCTTGTTAGAGTAACAGGCTGTTTTGACTAAGCTGGGTGTGTGTTTTAAGGTCCGGAAGTGAGAAGCCTTCTACTTCGTTGTTACTCTTTTTAAAAATAATTCTATTATTGGGAGCTCTTACAGATATTATAGCAAGCCACAATACAATTAGATCAAGGATAATCGTACAATTGCTACCACCATTAGTTTCAAAATATTTTCTTTCTTCTTGAATTCTTTGATGTCAGCTCCCCTTTATCCCTTCCCTCCCTCCCTCTACCCCCCGGAACCTTTATTATTATATATTATTGTCAATATATAATTATTTTTTGCCGTATCTTACACCATCCAATGTATCCCTTTACTTACATGTCTGTTATTTGTTCCCCTCCAGTGGGGTTATACAGTCATCATTGCTATGGGTCTCCTCGCCCCTTCTGGTACCCTGAGGGAATCTTTACTCCTGTTACCGTTTCTGAAGGGTTATCTATCTCAGCTTTCATGCCTCAAATGCTCTTAAGTATACAAATGAACATACGCAGGTCTAACAAGATCGATGAGGTGAAACAAAGACCATAACAGGAAGGGGAGGAAACATTGAAGAACTAGAGGATAGTTAAGTGTTTCATCAGTGCTACACTGAACCCTGGATATGTCATCCCTTCCCTGTGGCTCTTGTGTGGGGTTCTGTCCAGTTATCTTACAGGTGGGTTTTGGGTCTCCCCTTTGTCAATGCTCCTTCGTGTCAATTTGATTGCTTGTTTTTGAACTTCTGATACCTAATCCTGTTGACACTTCATGATCATACAGGCTGGTGTGTTTTTTTCATGTGGGCTTTGTTGCTTCCCTCTTAGATAGCCACTTGTTTAACTTCAAGCCTTTAAGACCCCAAATGCTCTATCTTTTAATAGCTGGGCACCATCAGCTTTTTTACCATGTTTGCTTATGCACCCATTTTGTCTTCAACAATCTTGCCTGGCAGATGATTTTTATAGAGTGCCACATTATTAGAACAAACTATTGTTGTACTGAAATAAGATTTAAATATAGGCCCAAAGTCCATCTGCTTACTTGTTTTATTTATATATATCTGTCAGGGGAGCCAGCCATTGACAATATCACAGGCCCATAGCCACAATTGTATGGCTATAACATATAAAGATTATAATAAAGTCATAGAGAATAAGAGAGATGGGAAAGAGAGTAAAATAAAGGAGTCAGACACATTTCATAGTAGCATGCTCACCTCGGCCCCTCTTGATGGTCCAAGTGGAGGTTCAGGAAGAGGAGGGAACGGGAGCGGGGAAGGAGGGTTGCCCAGAAGAGTGATTTATTTCTAATCAAGGCTTATATATCTTTGGGGGTGTGCAGCCCCCTGATTACAGGTAACCACATACATCACAGAAAGGGGTTGTACTATAGGCAATACAGCAATGGGAAGGGGATGATCTAGAAGTGTACACCCAATAGGAAAAGGAGGGATTAGAGGTACCCATATGACGAGATGGGTGGTTCCTAGTTTCAGGATGGCGGCCTAACCTTGATTGTCCCTGAGCTGGTTTGACAGCTTCTCTGGCTCTCCATGAAGCAATCACCTTTCTTATCAGTAGGGTGTGATCTCCACCTATGGTGGACCAGACAGTAGGGTCAGATTGCTCAGAATGATTGAATGCCTTTAGGGAAAATATCTCCAAACATCTGACCTCCCACCATGTGCTGGCAAGCAACCTCTTAGGTTTGGCAATTTTGAGGGGAGAAAAATGGGGAAAGCACTTTTTATATCCCGCACATATCTATATTTATACCTAATTTTTAAAAGGTTATATGTTTTGTTAGGTAAACCGGTTCCCGGATATGGAACCCTGAAGGAAAAGGGCATTGGACTGATGGATTATAACAAGGCCTGCTCTCTATTTAACTCACTCACTCTGGGGCAGGATCTCAGTTAGATTTGGAACCATTTGTATGGTCTTTCCCCCATCTTTTTTGGGGGCCTATCTTTACAAAATAGGCAGGATAAGCAATCCCAAGGAGACAGTGACAGGACTGATGCGATGGTTCCAGTAGGGCATGGGAAGGGAGACAGCAGGGAAGGGAGCAGAGAGCCAGTGAGGACAGGGACAGGGGAATAGCAAGGGCTCTCACATTGACGGTGAGCAGGGTGTAGCATTCCTGGTCGTGTTTGATCAATTGGAATGTATCTGAGAGAAATTACTGAGGTGAATGACGGGGAAACATGATAGTGGGGCAGGAGAAAATGAAAATGGTAAACAGAAGAATATTCTTACTCTTTAGTAGTGCCGTGCTTATCTAAGGCTCTTTCCTATTTAGATAAAGTTAGCGATTAGTTTTTCCATCTCTTTAAAGAATGGTCCTGGGGTCTGGATTGGAATTGTATTTATAGATCACTGAGTAGTATTAGCATTTTCACGTTATGTCTTCTTATCCAGGAACATGATATATTATTCCGTTTATTTAGGTCCCTTTGGTTTCATGTGATGAGCTGTTAAAAGGCGAGGCTTTAAAGTCTCAGAAACCCACAGGGGCAGTTCTCGGTCCTGTGTGGTCACTGTGAGTCGGAATCAGTTCCAGAGCAGTGAGCTTGGTTTTTATTTTGTTTGGGTTCTTTGAGTTTCTGGTAATAGTCTTCTATAGCGTGTTTGCTGTTTTACTGCATACATTTATTTCTAAGTATTTCAACTTTTGTGTGACTATTGTAAATGGTATTGTTTTCTTGATTTCTTTTTCAGAAGTCACTTTGAAAATACAGCACTCAGATTGAATTTTGTTTGTTGATCTTGAGCTGTACAACATTTCTGAATCTTCAATTAATCCCAACATTTTTCTTGTTGAGCCTTTGGGTTGTCTACATGTAGGATGCTTTTGATTTATTTTTTTGTACAGTTGCTCTATACTATGCAATGCCCTTCTTGTTCTCTGATGGTGGATTTTGCCAGGGAGTCTATTTTATCAGGGATTAATATTTCAATTCCTGCTATTTTAAAAAAATTGTCCTTAGCTTGATTTGTCTTTTCCATCCTTTGATTTTTAGTCCATTTTTATTTTTTGTCTAAGATGTGTTTTTGCAAACAGTAGATTGATGGGCTACTTTCTATTTATTTCTTGGTATGTGTATTTAACCCATTTCCATCCAGTGTCAATATTGATAGGTGTAGATTTATTAATCTTATTTTGATGTGTGGTATGTGTGTGCGGTGTTAGGCTGTTGTTAATTTCTTTCTTCCTCGTAACTTCTGTGCCAAGTAGATTTTGCATTTGTTTGTTGATTAATTTCTCCCCAAGTGTAAAACACCTGTTCTTTCTTAAAACCTAATTGGCTTTCTCTCCATTTGAATGTTTTGTATCTACACGATTCCCACTATTTGCTCTTTAATAGTCTTCATTGCAGATTGATATTGCTGGTTCCCTATGTTTAGTCTTATGTGTTTACGTTGAAGACTACAATAGTTGCATTGATTTTTGGGGTGGTGGTGTCTGGTAGGTTGATCCCAAGTAAATGCCAGCTGTTGTTATTATCTGCCCAAAGAACACCCCTTAGTGATTTTTGCAAGATTGGTCGTGTTTTTACAAATCCCTCTAATTTCTCCTTATCTGGAAATGCCCCAATTTCTCCCCTGTGTGTGTGCCCTGATGGTGTCGTGGCTATGCAATGGGCTGTGATCTGCTTGGGCGGCAGTTCGAAACCACCAGCAGTTAAGCCTCAGGTGGCATTGGGCTTGGTTTGGTGTACATATGAGGGACAATATGAGGGATCCTTTTTTGGATGTAAGATTCTTGGTTGGCATTTTTTTTTTCCTTTCAGAGTTTTACATATGTCATCCCATTGCCCTGCTTGTGTGGATTCTTCTGAAAAATCAAAATGTAGTCTTATTGGTCTGCCTTTGTAGATAGCTTTTCATTTTTCCTGAGCTGCTCCCAGGATTCTTTCCTTGTCTTTGGATGTTAGAAAGCTTGATTATGCTGTTGTGGTGACTTTCTCTGGAATCTATTCTGTTTGAGGTTATTTGAGCATTTTGAATGTGTATTCTTGAACTATTTTCTCTGCTTTTTTCTTCTTCCCCCATTTGTTCTTTCTGGAACTCCTGTCATGTGTTTGTTATATCTCTTCATAGCGTCCTCCATAATTCTAGACACTCTTTGGCTTTTGTTTTGTTCATTTTCTAGATTGTTCTTGTAGTTTGGTATTAATTTATTTTCAGGCTTGCTAATTTGGACCTTCATTATTTTAATTCAGCTGCATTTCTCACTCAGTGTATTATTGATTTCTAATATCTTAGAATTAATCTTCTGTCTGGATTTCTACTTGATATTTTTTGCATAATTTTAAATTTTCATTTAATTTGTCAAATTGCTCATCTAGTGTTTTCCTGTATTTTAATATTGTTTTTTCCCCTGTGTTCCGAATAGCTGTCGTGTGTTTTCCTCCGTCAGTTGCAAGTACCTAAGAATCATTCTTCTCAATTCCTTTCCCAGTCGCTCTGATGTGTTATCTTCCTCAGGGAGGTGTTTTGGCTCGTTATATTGCTCACTGGTTTGATCCATTCTTTCATACCTTTGTATGAACTATTATTTTTTGTTGTCTCCAAGACACTGTAGTTGTATGTGTGTGTCTGTGTTTACTTGTTGATCAGGTGGTGCTAGAGTGGGTAGTTGTCTTTTCCTATCAGGTGTAGTTGATGGAGGTGTTGGGTGACTGGATCATATGGAGTAAAAAAAAAAGACTAAAGAAACAAACATAGACAAATCTACAATCTACAAATCCACAGTAGCAAAAATCAAGCAAACTAACCAATAAATAAGCATACAAACAAAACAAAAAAACCACAAAAAGTAAAAAACAACCCTACCAAAACAGCAATAACAAACTCCACAAAACCCAAACAGCCAAGGGAAAAAAAAAAAGAGGACCTGATACAAAGGGCTTAAGTGGAGAGCAAATGCTTTGAAAATGATTAGGGCAAAGAATGTACGGATGTGCTTTATACAATTGATGTATGTATATGCATGGATTGTGATAAGAGTTGTATGAGCCCCTAATAAAATGTAAAAAAAAGAAAAGAAAATGATGATGGAAATGTATGTATAAATATGCTTGACACAATTGATGCATGAAATGTTATGAGCTGTAAGAGCCCCCAATAAAGTGATTTCAAAACAAAACAAAACAAAAAAACTCAAACAACCTTGGGTTGGATCCAGCAGCTGTTCCCTTGTCAGTTACCAATATGTGCGTATCAAGGTCCCATTCAGGTACACACCATAGGAGGGCAGCCGCTGGTGTGTGATGAGTGGGTGGTGGCAACTTTTGTGGACACCAGGGTGTAAGCAGGGATTAGGGATAATCGCACCCCTCTTATCAAACCAACCAAAGGTAGAGAGGAAGAAAATATCCCCGTCCAAGCCATCACTGGTAGCCCCAGGATGCTGATAGGCTCTGTCGGTGTGGAGTGGGCTCTGCCATAGCTGCCACCCCAAAGCCCAGAATCCCTCTAGCACGGCTCTGCCAGTTTAAAAACAGCCCCAGCCGGCCCCTGCAGGCCCAGGGCACTGGCCTACCACTGCAGATTATAGGGATTTGAGAATGTGTGGGCTCTGCCCCTTCTAAGCCTGCTCTACCAATCTTCTTTTTTTTTTTTTTTTTTAAGTCCTGAGCTGGCTCCATCAGCCCAAGACACTAGGCACTGCTGCTAGCTCCTCCTGAGCCAAATGGGGGTTTTCAGCAGCTGCTCCTGCCACTGAACACATGAACTTTTCGGTCTTAGCCCCAATACCACTGCTCTCCTGGATTAAAACTAGCCCCAGGCTGGCGCCAGCACTCTCTGCCATCCCCATTGATGCCAATTGGGGGATTGCAGCCACTACTGTCACCTCTGTGGAGAGCGTAAGTGTGCAGGCTGGTGATTTCTTTGTATAGTAGACATCTGGACGGGGCTGAGGGTGGTTCACTACGCCCTAACCCCCTACAACAGTTTTCCATGAGGTATAGCCAAACTTCCTGGTTACCCCTCTATCCAGTTGAACTTGCAACTCAAAGGACGTGGAGCAAGAGCGCACTTGGCTACTGAGAGCACTAGGTAGTGCCTTTTGATGTATCTCCACTCATCAGGAGTCTGGGGAATGGAGGGGAGGTCCCTTTCTGGGGGCCAGAGACTGTCCTGTGGTGTGGGTAGAGCTGTTGGGTTCATGGTCAACCAGTGGAGAATTTGCTGGTCTGCTTACTCTGTGTGTGTGTGTGTTGGCCCTCTATTTTTCTCTGTTACTCACATAGTTTTTTTTTTCTTCAGAGATTTGAGGCCCCAAGTTTCCCCTCTGTATCTGTGTTCTCACGTCTTTGATGAAGTGTTTGTGTGTGTGCCTGTCAAGGCCACCATCTTGCTGGAAGGCCCAGAATCATGACTCTTATACTTTTATTGTACAATTATGATCAAAAGTAACATTTCAAGCTCTTTTTATAAATATAAAAAGAAGATTAAAATGAACAGGACAAGTGAGTGAATTTGCAGTTTATTCTAGAAGTGTTAAAAGACGTGTGGTATATTCATGAATGCACTACTCCAGAATTGCGCTACTTAATTTCATCATAAAATATATATAATTGAAAAAGGTAAGTCTTAATTGTGAAGGAAGTGTCTGTATTTTAAAATTGTTGACAGTTTGTTTTCCTCATGTTTTTAGTTCATCTTGTTGATATCTGGAACATGATTGAAGCTTTCCGAGATAATGGCCTTAATACACTGGACCATAACACCGAGATCAGTGTGTCCCGCCTCGAAACTATCATCTCATCCATCTACTATCAGCTGAGCAAACGCCTCCCTTCTACACACCAGATTAGTGTGGAACAGTCCATCAGCCTCCTCCTCAACTTTATGATTGCTGCGTATGACAGGCTAGTACCTTACATACTTCATTTTAATAAGTCTGCCTCTTCTCATTCTTTTTCCATACTGCCCTGCGAAGGGTGGTGAGCTTAGATTCACAAGTGTGTTAGGCCAAGTTGACTAGAGAAACAATCCAGTGACACTCATATATGTGTAAGAGAGAGCTTTATATCAAGGAGTGATTATGCATCAACAAAACATCCCAGCCCAGTCGATAGCAAGTCCATAAATCCAATACTAGTTCATAAATCCCTCTTCAGACTCACAACCACAAGCAATGATGCAAAATGCAGGAAGATCAACGGCCGGTGGACGAAAAGGCTTATGAATTCAATGGTGGCAGTGGCGGCATGGCATGGCTCTGGTGGGTCTCTGGCAGGTCTCCGAGTGGCTTGCCAGCAGGAAGGTGAAGCAGGGAGAGAGGGTGAGGTTCCCAGGACCCTCCTTATGAGAAGGTCACGCCCACAAGGAGGCACCATCTGGCTGACTTGATTGACATGACTCCACCCCTTCACTTCCTTGTCTACATGTTGACACAAAATTATGTAACCACCACAACAAGTAAAAAGGAAATTATTTAAAGACCTTTTAAGGATTTTTCTTTTTATTAAAAGATCATTTTTTTGGGTACTCTTAACTCATTACAGTCCATACATCAATCGCTTCAGGCATGTTTGTACATATGTTGTCATCATTCTTTTCTAGACATTTACTTTATTGAGTCCTAGGTATCAACTCCTCTTTTTTCGACCCCCCCAGCCTCATGGCCCTTTGCTAGATTATAAATTATTATTTTCATATCTCACACCAACCATTGTCTCCCTTCTCCCGTGTTTTCGTTGTTCTTCCTCCTGGAGGAGGGTGTATGGTTAGTGTCTCTCATTGCATTTGGTTCTCCCTTGCCCTCTTCCCTTTCCCTCCCTTCCCCTCACCCCCGGTATCGCAATTCCCACTCCTGTTTCTGGATTCCGTGTGACATGAGCTCCCATCTCTTATCTATAGCTGTGCACATGTTCCGGTCTAGTCTGAATTGAGAAGCCGCACTCGGGTCATGATAGTGAGGGATGAGGAAGTCTCAAGGAACCAGAGGAATAATGTGTCTTTCATCGATGCTTTACTGCTCCCTGGTTGACTCATCCCTGCCCTGTGGCCCTTCTGCTTTTTTGACTTTTTTCTTTAAAATTTTTTATTATGAATTGGGTGAAGGCATACAGAGTAGATCATCACTTTCACATTCAACAATTCACACATATTCTATCTCAACTTACTGCGTATACTCGAATATAAAATGACCTGAGTATAAGCCGAGGTACCTATTTATTACCTGGGAAACCAGAAAAACCAATTGACTCGAGTATAAGCCTAGGGTGGAACATGCAGAAGCTATTGGTGAGTTTCAATAATCAAAACAAATGAAAATAAAATTACTAAAAATTGAGACATCAGTGGGGTAATGCATTTAAATATTTATTTTAAATAAAAAACATAAATAAAAGGCCAACAAGTCACTTAACATTAGTAAACCAGCACAGTAATTGGAAAATAGGTTCAACAAAAACAATAGGTATCAACAATGATACCTTAAGAGTACTATTCCCTGAGCTCAATCAGCAACCAAGGTAAATGTAAAGAGTTAAAATCCTTCAAAACTGGATTCCTCATCATCATACGTATCCCAATGCAGAGTCAGCTGGTATGAGGTCATCATAGATGCTGACCTCACTGAGATCGCCGTCATCACCATCACTGCTGTCATTTTCATACAACGCGCAGTCTTCACTGCCATCCGTAGCATTACTAATACTACATTTCTGGAAGGCACATTGCACCATGTCTTCTGGAATGTCTTCCCATGCTTCTCGAACCCACTTTGCTATTAACTCTATGTCAGGCTTCATGAGATTTCCTCCTTTTGTTATTCGGGCTTGACCAGATGACATCCATTCATGCCACATCCTTTGCACACGGTCTTTAAAAGGCTTATTCAAATATACACATCATAGGATGGCTTTGATTGGTTAGATGTGAATAAACAAACATTCAAAGCCCTGGAGTGTCAGCAGGGTTTTGAGTGAACAGTGGAGAAATGGCAATCACCTGCGAGATAGCGGGCGCTTGTCCAGTTACCTGGGGGGTGGAGAGCAGTGAGATGTTATACCTTGTTGGGGTACCACTGAGCCGTGTATAAGCCGAACCCCAGTTTTTCAGCACATTTCAAGCCTACAAAAATATGTCGTTGAAACTGGATTTGGATATAGTCTTGAAAGTATTTTAATACTGACTAGAGTCATGAATGGGCCAGGGTATGTGTTTATCATATGTTCTCTTGAAGACCCTTTTGGTAATTTGAAGGATTTAAACGTTTTGTTGTGTTTTTAACATTTAAAGACTTTGACATATCTAATTAATGGTGTATCAATTTGAGGAAATTCTTGTGCAATTTGCAAGTAGAGTTAACAACTATTTTAAAATCTTGTTTTAGTATTTTAATTTGGATATATTCAAAGGGTTTATTGTTTCCTCATAATACTGGGTGCTTAGAACAAAAACAAACAAATTAATTTTAAATAGATGCAAATGTGTTCCCTAAATTCTGCCTAGCTAGCATATTATGATGCACATTGCTGAGAAAGGATAATATTATGTTACAGTCTTCTTTATTAGTGATTTTTAAACACAATTTTAATTTCCTAGGAGGAAAAAACACTTCATGTATTTATGTGCAGTATTTATTTATATCCGTGTTGATTCTTAGAAGTATTTAAGATGCCTAAAAGAACAAAATCATATCAGCCAAGTATGAAATTAGGGAAGCACTAGTACAGAGTAGAAAAAAAATTTTTTTAAGTTGGAGTTTAATACGTACATCATATCATTCCATATTTCAGTTATACCAGTAGAATGTACATTTGCTACCACAGTCAGTTCCAAACATTATTTTTTTGTCTCCCTTTTACCACCACTCCCACTCCCTTGGCCCTACTCCCCCCGAAACCCTTATTCTAATTGCTGTCCCTTTAGGTTCGTCAATCCTGGGTTTCATATACCGGAAAACAGAAAAGGCATATAATAAAGCTTCAAGGGGGTGACCTCCATTGACATAACACCTCCGAGATACACTCTAATAGTAGGACAATTTTGATACCTGTAGTGGTAGCACATGTACTTTTATAAAGATCTGATCAGAGCTCTTTTAGAGCATTTTTAGGAGATGGTAGGGAATGAGCAACAATGAGTTCAAACAACAAGGATTGTAGGATGGCGTGGGACCAGGCAGTGTCTTGTTCTGCCCTACCTAGGTTCTCTATGAATTGGAACCAACTAGATGGCACCTAACAGCAGTGAATGTGTTAGAGATTTTCAATATAAAAAATAGTGAGATCCTGAGGGGGAACCCAGAGCCTAGTGGGGGAAAATGGCTTTTGTGGTGGAGCTGGCGCCCAGCTGTGCCTGCACAGCATCCCCCCCGCCCCCCGATGTTGTGGTCGTATGGCCGTGCTATGGATTCTACATGGTGAACCAGCTGGAAATTGCTTGTGGCTGAACTGTTTAGGGAGCAGAATGAATGGACCTGAAGTATCCGTGATATATTTACTTTTTATTTCATCTATGTAGCTTTTCCCCTTCTCCAAGAGAAATTGTGTGTTTACGCTCATTATCAAAGAGGAATCTTCCTGAGTCCAGTGTAGGCAGAGAGATAGGCACCAGATTTGCCCATTAGCTGCCATCTCCTGAGTATCACAAGTATTCTTTTTATGCTTTTAGTATTCTTTTACTGTGTAATTTTTTTTAAGGATTTCCCCCCTCTCCCCGCAAGTGTTGGTTTTGTTTTGCCTGTTTCTCTCTGACGCTGTGCAGAACACTAATCAGGAGTCTACAGAGAGTTCTGTAGCTCAGTATCTTATCTCCAAATTGATCTCCTAAGACACTATTTTCAGCATGTAACTTCCCATCGAGAAAATGTTAGACTCCTGGTTTTTGAATCAAGTCTGTACTCCTCAGTGAGGCCTACTGGTATCACTGTCAGTTTCCCTGCTCACACCAACCTCTGGCCAAGCTACCTGAGACACTGCTCTTTTTCCAATAGGGCCTGCTCATCTCTCCTCTCTTCACTTCGATTACCCTTGTCCCCGCGCCCCCTCCCCTGGGCATGGGAACTCCCAGTCTCCATCTCTTCCTCCAAGTCTTTTATGCTATTTTACATATATGCCTTGGCGTTCACCTCAAATTTTTATCTACTCTAGAGCCTTCCTCGTGATTACCCACCCATTTTTATCTCCTTGATAACCTTTAATATTTATTTGTATCATTATTTTTGGCTTTTAATCCTATAGTTCTGTAAACTGTTACAAGTGTGCAAATAAGGTAGAAAGTCCTTGTGAGCAGAACTTGGCCTCCGTTCTCTTCGATGCCTCAATAAGCACAACATTGGATCATTAATAAATATTTGCGAGGTGGAAATGGAAAGCAGCAGACATTCTGATTTCATGAAAATTGATAATATTCTAAGTTGATTTCACTGGTAGTAATTAAACTATTTGACAAATGGGCTTTTGATTTGCAGTTGATTATTGTATAATCCATCCAACTGTGAAAGTTTGATAAATTAAGATTAATTGGAAAAATAAGAGTTTTTGAAAATCAAAGAAAATTGCTCTTATTACTTTAGCAACATATGGTAATTAGACTGCTAATAGTGCTCCTAAAGTAGATGTTTGTTTTCATAAAAGAAGTCCTAATTTATGGTTGACAGCACCCACATGTTTGCTTAAGATATAGAAATAGCTTAAGATACAGAAAATAATTATTTCTGTTGTAAAAAATGCTTTCCATAGTCTTATATGCAAAAGTGTCAACTTGAATAGCAAACCCTTAATAAATCAAAGCCAAACTCACTTCATTTAATTGACTTTGATGTAGAGTAACTTTATAGGACAGAGTAGAACTGTCCCTTTGGGCTTCTGAAACGAAATCTCATGGGACTAGACAGCTTTGTCTTTCTCCTGTGGAGTGGCTGGTGGGTTTGAACCACTGACCTGTGGTTAGGAGTTCAGTGCGTGGCCCACTATGCCCCCAGAGCCCCTAGACAAGTTCTTAACTCTCCTAATGCCGCGACCCTTTAATACAGTCCTCATGTTGTGATGAACTCCCAACCATAAAATTATTTTCATTGGTACTTCATAACTATAATTTGCCACTGTTATGAATCGGCAACCCCCGTGAAAGGGTTGTTCGACTCCTAAAGGGGTCTCGACCCACAGGTTGAGAACCGCTGGTCTAGACTCTCAATAGATGATGTAAATCCGTAAATGTCCAGCTTATTGTTAGGTGGGGTAAGTTAGTTCTGACTTAACAGCAAGCCTCTGGAACACTGCTTGGTCCTGCCCTGTACTCCGAACTGTGTGATGCCCATTGTTTCCCGCTGTTGGAATCACTGTGTCAGTCCGTCTTGTTGAGAGTTGTCCTCTTTCACTAACCGTCTGCTTTACCAACCGTGAAGCCCTCTCCATGGACAGGCCCCTCCTGATACAATGTCCAAAGTATCTGAGATGAAGGCTCACCACCCCAAGGAGCATTCTGACTGTACTTCTACCAAGACCCATCTGTTAGTTCTGTCAATCCGTAGTACATACAGCTCTTCACTAGTGTGGGGGAACCAGCCCCTCACACTATCACGGGGTAGGTAAACACAGTTGTACAGTTAAAATATATAAAGGTTATAGTAAAGTCATAGAGAATAAGAGTGAGAGAAGAGAAGGTAAAATAAAGGCGTTAGACACATTTCACGGTAGGATGCTCACCTCCTGGACGCCATAATCTCACTAGCCAGGACCGTGCACAGCTGCGGGCGGAGGAGATGGGAGAAGAGAGTGATTTATTTCTAACCAAGGTTTATGTATATTTAGGGGGCGTGCAAGCCCCCCGATTACAAGCAAAAACATGTCACAGGAAGGGGTTGCACTATAGACAATACAGTAATGGAAGGGGGTCGATCTAGGGGTGTACACACTATAGGAAGAGGAGGGATTAAGGGTACACATGTGACAAGATGGGTGGGTCCTAGATTCATGATGGTGGCCTAACCTTGATTGTCCTTGAGCTGGAGCCTTGATTTATTTTGAGCCCTTCAGGGAAAGCAATCCCCTGTCCATGAAAGTAGGAGTGAGCCTCACCTACCGTGGAGGGCCTGTGTGCTCTGCATGGCTGGTGCCTTCAGGGAGATGACTTGGCAATCATTTGCTAGTTGTAACAAGCAGTGTGCTAGGTCTGACATATATATGGGGGAGAGAAACCGGGGAAAAAGTATTTTTATATCCCACACACTAGAACCGTAACATTAATTCTTCTTCAGTCTTCCTTAGCAATCTAGCTTAGGTTCGTTTAAAAAACAAAGGAGGCATTTTGGGGGGGACTTACTAAATTGCAATGAACAAAGGCCCATCCAACAGGCACAGGTGAGGATTGCGGAGTCTTGTGAAGGTGCCTGCATGTAAAAACGCAACAGTGTTTATTAGTGGTGACTCACTGTCTGGTTAGCTTGGCACAGAGTTATAATGATGTTTTCTCAGGGTTGGATAATAAGAACTCTTGTTAGAAGTCATGTGCATAGCTTCTTGTCAGACGATGAAATGATAGGTCTGTTGCAGTGCATCATGCAGAGACGTCTGAGAAAGGGAATCCCGTCTCGTGTTGAAGGAGGGCTGTTTCTGGAGGGTTTCTGTTTGGTGGAGTTAAAATAACTACTATCCTCTCCCGTGTTTTGCTCAACAAATAGTACTCGTTGACTCTTTCTTTTCAGTATCTTTATATGCAGGGTTAATATTTACTGTTAACCGTTGACCATCTAATTGTACCATTCATCACCTCTGTAGCTACCATGGGCCCGATTTTAAATGAGTCACACCATCTGTGATGAATTCAAGTTAGGTGTCTCTACAGAAACTTTGAAGAGAATTGGTTTTGGTAGACAATTGAACTTTAAATCAGAACTACTAAAGCATGGGCTCTTGTGAGTTGACCTGTACCATGCCTACAGGCAGCTTAACTTTCCGTTTGAAATGTAACTTGGGCAGCATACGCAGATTCCATTCGCATGTCCAGGGGAATGGCTGAAGAATGACTTCTTCCGGGCTGGAGGACCAGGCTGCGGACTGACTGCTCTAATTGTAGAGAGTGTAGAGCCCTGGTGAGACTTTGGGAAAGTAAACGGGAGAGTCCCCCTTGCTTTGTTTAGGAGAAGTGCTCGGAGATTAGAGGTAGAAAGGCCTCAAGGGCACCGAGGCATTTCAAGGCCAAGAAAAGCATTCGGAACCGAATACTTGAGAGCAGCCTAGGACTAAGGGTCTTCCTTGCCGAAGGAAAGAAATAGAAACACCATGAAACTTGAGAAAAGTAAGGATTGTGGGAACACTCATGAATTTTGTGGGCCAGTGATTTCTTTATGCCAAGTTGTACATAAGTAACTGTCTTTAACATCAAGGTTTTTACAGGTTCCATTTGTTATTGTTTTATCTTTTTATTTATTGTAATACAAGGGTAAATAAAACCTTTCATAGTGGAAGCTGGAAGCCCAAAGTTGCAAAATGAGGGTACAGTTAGTTCATAATTAAGACCTTGAGCCCACTCCCCCTCCTCAGGAAGCAGAGTTATACACTTATATGCAGATTCTTAAACAAAAAAGCTCACTAAACATCATTCCCATATTGCTCCTGTCTGTAAATTCATTTCCTTCACATTTACTGTGATCGTTACTTTCAGATACCTCAACTTTTACCTGCATTTCAAGCACCCCCAACTTTACTTTCGTGTTCCCCTTTTTCTGTTGGAGTGTGCTGGCATTTAGATGCATGACCTGAACAGCCCCAATGTCACCCCGCCTTGTATTTGTCCACACAGGGCAGAGGAGAGAGGAGTCTCCTGGTTGCACAGGAGACTGTGTGCAGTGGTTACTGTGTAGCAGCTGGGGTAGAAGAAGTGGCTAGTTGGGGAGTTAAGGAGCCACAGGTTGTTGGGAGTTTGTTGCTAGGTGCCACCGAGGTTGTTCTGACTTGTGGTGACCTCATTTTAACAGACTGACATACTGCCCAGCCCAGCCCAGCACTGTCCTCACAATCATCGCTGTGATTGAACCCACATCACTCATAGCTGGTATTTATTTTCGGGGTGTGTGTGCTATTGCATCCTGTACCTGTAAGTAGCCATGGTCTGTTGTCAGAGGGAATTCACTGGAGGCTTAATCTGCATGTATTTCCCCTTCACAACTTCAAAATGGGTCAAAAGATAATTGTAACCTAACAACACCTGTCATAATAGACGGTTTTACTCTGAAAACAAGACTATTCATAGCCCTCAACTGTGGTCAGAGGGAATTCACCCGCTCCTTCATCCATGTGTAGACCATGGGAATGGACTGTGGGCTTCCGCTGTAAGAAGTCAGCCACTTGTACTGAGATGAACATCATCGTTCTTAGCTTGGAAGACAGACAGAGACCAGGTTTAACCCACTCACCTTATCAGTGAGGAGGCTGAAGCCCAGAAGAGAGACGTGACCCACTCAGGATCCCACAGCTTGGTAAGAGGAGGAATGAGACTACAGCCTTTTATCATCTTTCGGGTCTGGCACTGAACTCACCCTGATGACTCCATTTTCAGTCAAACAATGGGCTGTTCTCTCAGAGGAACAATAACTAACATGTGTGACCTATGAACTCCTCACACGTGAAAGATGAAAAGGGCAGCCTTTTCCCAAGGACAGAGTTCAGAAAGATTGGGAGAGAAAGTGACATGGAAACAGGAAACAGGAGGAAGTGAGATAAATAGTGTTACATTGAGGGGACAAGATGCGTGTGAATTGTTGAATGTAAAACCGATGATCTCTGTAAACTCTTACCCAGTGATCTTTATTTTTGACAGTGTTCAACTTTTTTGGATATATACTTGGTATAGTCTATGTTCTGATTACTAATGGAGAAAAATCCCTTTTAAGTTGGAATGGACTTGAGGACAGTGGTCAGCAAAGGGTCAGCTTGAACTTGTAAGGAACATTTGATAGCTCTTAATGGAGTCAGCCCCTCGCTTGGTGCCGACCGATGATATTGGATTTTTGCATCCTGTCTTTCTTTCCACGGATGTAGTCAGTTTGATTCTTCTGGATTCCATCTGTTGAGATCCTTATATATTGTTGAAAAATACATTTCTGATGAATAGTTTGTTGGTCTTGCAAAATTCTGTCATGCGATCTCCAACATGGCTTTTGTGTCACCAGAGCCATATTTTCTGATGACTGATCTTTCTTCGTTTCCACTTTTTGCGTTCCCACTGCCAACAATTATCCATGCATCTTAATTTTTAAGTTTGATCAATTTTCCAACTGCAGAAGTTGGTAAAACATTTCAATTTCTTCATCTTTGGCGTTCATGTTTGGTGCGTACATTTGAATATCCGTATCATTTCTTTTAGGCCTGTGACTATTATCCCATCACTGACAGTGCTGCCCTTCAGGGATCGATCTAAAAGCCCTCTCTGATGACGAGTGAGATGCCATTTCTCTTCAGTTGGTCATTCCTGTCATGGTAGACCATATAATTGTCCATCCAGAATGTTCAGTTCTAGTTCATTTGGGATCACTAATGTCTAGAATATCAGTCTTTATTTTTGACAGTTTTTAAAAACTCTTTTAGATTTATACTTTGTACATCCTGTGTTCTAATAAAAAGCAACTTTTTCTCATTTTGAGTCAAGCCACACCAGCAAATGAATGTCTTGACAGCTTTACCCCATGTACACCATAGGTCCCCAAACTTACTAGGCCCACTGCTCCCTTTTCAGGAAAGAAAATTACTCAAGGTCTCTCTGGTAATTAAAAACCTTTGTACTATAACCCATAGTCCAGGACAGCGTGTAGGCCTCTGCTTTTGGAGGCCCCCTGGATCATTCTTACACCCTCCCAGGCGGCGGTACCTTCATCAAAGTAGACTCTACTTTCACTAGACAGCTCCTCCTGTTAAATACCGTCCAGCCTCAGGGGCTCATCTCTGGCACCGAGCAACTGCTGCTGCTATTCTTCGGGTGTTCATTGACTGTATTTTTCAGAGTTAGATTCTCAGTCTCTTTCCCAGTCTTCCCAGCTCTGTGGAAATCTGCCTATCATGAGTGAGCCTGCTGGTATTTGAAATATTGGTAATGTAGCTTCCAGCTCACAGCAGCATGTAAGTCACACAGTCTGACACCTAACTGACAGTGGTGGGTTGTTTGTTTTTTAAAGTGATAAAAAATATTAAAAGTAAAATATACTCAAGTGTTAAATATTCTACTTACATCATACGTTACTGTATTTAGTCAGTCCCCGGAGACAGAGTGAGTAACTTAGGACATTTAAAGAAACACTCGAGTATTGCTTTAACTTGTGTGTCCCTTATTGTTAAAGAAGGTCAGTGCTTTCAATGCCACAGCTACGACACCTCGCTGAAGCAATTCTACTTTGAACATGAAGTTACCCTGAGCCTCGTCGGCTTGACAGCAACGAGTCTCGTTTGGGTTTGCATGTGTGTACAACATATGCAAAGGAAGAACGACAAATGAGTACCAAGCACATAGAAAACACTGACCTCAAGTAACGATAAGGGACACACAGTTAAAGCAATACTCTCGGTGGCTTCAAGATGCCAACCTTTACACCACTCTGCCTGTGTTTCTTTTTTCATCAAGCTGTCTTAGTTTGGTGGCTCTTTATTCTAGTTATTCCTTTGAGTGACTCGGGAAGCCTTAAAGAATGAAAGATGCTCAGACCCATACCTTACGCCAAATAATCAGAATCCTTAAGGTTGGAGCCTGGGTCTTGGTGTTTTTATTCTTTTAACTCATTTGTTATGGAAACCTTTGCACTTTGAAATTTATACTTTTTAGGTGTCTTAACCTATAGGAACAATATTTTTTCTTGCCTAGTAATGATACCCTAATTTTCTTAGGATTTTTAGGGTTTGTTTAATGTACTTTTTTATACTTACATTTTTAGAGCAGCTTTTTATTTACTGAAGCATTACTCAAAAAATACATTAAGTTCCCCACAGTCTGTACTCTCCCGTCTCCCCTGCACATAATTTCCCCTAATACCAAGATCTGACACTGTGGTGCATTGCTATCTAGGACAAGCCAGCATTGCTCAAGGAACCCTGGGTTATGAATTGGGCTGCTACCCCCAAGGTCAGCAACTCTGAATCACCAGCTGCTCCTCGGGAGAAAGATGAAGCTTTCTACTCCTGTAAAGATTTCCAGTCTTGAAATCCCCCAGGGACAATTGTCCTCCGCCCCACAGGGTCGCTATGAGTTAGAATCGAGCCAATGGCAGTGAGATTGGGTTTTGGTAATATTGCTACAGTCATTCACTGAAGACATTGGGGTTTACTCTGTGCTGCCCGGTTCTCTGGGTTTTCACAAACATATAAAGCCATCTGTCTCCTATCTCAGTCACGCACCACCATTGTATGAATTCACAAATGCCCTGGCTCCCACCAGTTGCCCCCAAACCTCTGGAGACCACCGGTTTTCCTCACTGCCTTTCCCAGAATGTCAGAGAGAATGGACTTCTGCGACTTAGCATTTAAGATTCCCTCAGCTTTTGGCAATCAGTGGCTTCATTTTTCAACAGTATTTCATGAGAAATCTACAATACCTTTCTCTTTATGTAAAATAAAAGTTTATTCTAATGAAAGCTGCCATGTCAGCAGTTTGAAATCCCCAGCTGCTCCTCGGGCGAGTGACACGACTTTCCACTCACGTGTGGAGCTACAGCCTCGGAAACCCACAGGAATGGTTCTGTCCTGTCCGATGGGGTCACTCTGAGTCGGAAAATTTATTTATGTTTCTTGAGAAAAAACAGAAAACAAAGTATCATTTACTGACTTGCTATAAAGCAAATATTCCCACAAGTGCTGTACCCACCAAATCAAACCCCCTGCCCGTGAGTCCATTTCTGTTCATGCTGTTAGGTGCCATCGACTGGGTTCGTTCCCATAGAAACACTGCCCGTTTCTGTGCCATTCTCACAGTTGTTCTTGTGTCGGAGCCCAGTGTTGCAGCCACCGTGTTAGGTAATTTTACCTTTCTCCTTTTTTTTTTTTTTGTGTGGCCCTTCTACTTAACCAAGCATGATGTCCTTTTCCAGGGATGAGTCTCTCCTGATAGTATGAGCAATCTTTTTTTAAAAAAAAAATCATTTTATTGGGGACTCTTACAGCTCTTATTGCAACCAGTATGAGCAATCTTATATAGGGTTTCTGAGACTGTAAATTTGTATAGGAGCAGACAGCTTCATCCGCCTCCCAAAGAACAGCTGGTGGGGTTTGAACTGCTGGCCTGGCAGTTAGCAGCCAGAACTGTGGAGCCACCGGGCTCCTTCCTCAGGTACTCTGGGGTTAAGAACTAGAATGCTGTCTGCACACCCCAGTCCCCCTGCATGCCCTTTCCCTCCCCCAAATCTAATCAACGTCCGGATGTTTCTGGAAATCTCGTCTAATGTTCGGTTTTAACTTCCCTTTCCCTGCTCAGTTCTCTGCATGTTCTTGTATTGTGAAATCCGTGTTCACAAACACACTTTGAGCAGGTTTGGTCTGGCTCTGCAGCCAGGGTTGGCTCTTTTGCGTTTTGAGCACTTCCTCTTTACTCCTGCTCTGCCGAGTCACCGCAATGCTTTCAACTCTCAGTCTTTGGATGGCAGGAACTGATTTCTTTTGTTGATTCATCTTTCTGGGCCCGTGACTTCAGGTCGGAAGTTTTATTCATGAGTAGTTAGTTGCAGGTAAGAAAAACCAACTGGCTCATTTATTCCAAGGATGGGAAACCTAGGGAAGTTTGGGGAAAGAACGCTGAAAGAACACCTTGGCAAGAATAAAGCCCCGAGGCATATCATAACGAAGACGCCTCTCGGCACCACTGATGCTGGGCTCCGATTGCTGCCAGGAGAATCGGTCTCTGCTGTTTCTGGAACGGATGGAGCCACTCCTACAGCTGCCAGCCTCACCAGACATACTCTCTGGAGTGCGTATTTCTAGAAGTGAATACTTTTAATGAAGTCTAGGGTGGTCAGTCTTCCTCATGGAACTTGGGTCATGCGCCCAAAACCTAGGTGGAAAGGAGATGAGAAAGCATTTTTTTTTTTCAACATTCACTTTCTTTTTTTTTTAAAATTATTTATTTATTTGTTTTTTTTTAATTAAAAAACATTTTATTAGGGGCTCATACAACTCTTATCACAATCCATATATATACATACATCGATTGTATAAAACACATCTGTACATTCTTTGCCCTAATCATTTTCTTTTTTTTTTTAAATTTTTTAAAAAAAATTTAACAATTTATTAGGGGCTCATACAATTCTTATCACAGTTCATACATATACATACATCAATTGTATAAAGCACATCTGTACAGTCCCTGCCCTAATCATTTTTTTTCTCCTCTTTTCTTTTTTTACATTTTATTAGGGACCCATACAACTCTTATCACCATCCATACATATACATACATCAATTGTATAAAACACATCCATACATTCCCTGCCCCAATCATTCTCAAAGCATTTGCTCTCCACTTAAGCCCCTTGCATCAGGTCCTCTTTATTTTTTCCCCTCCCTCCCCTTTTCCCCCTCCCTCATGTGCCCTTGGTAATTTATACCTTGTTATTTTGTCATATCTTGCCCTATCCGGAGTCTCCCTTCCCCCCTTCTCTGCTGTCCCTCTCCCAGGGAAGAGGTCACATGTGGATCCTTGTAATCAGTTCCCCCCTTCCAACCCACTCACCCTCCACTCTCCCAGCATCGCCCCTCACACCCTTGGTCCTGAAGGTATCATCCACCCTGGATTCCCTGTACCTCCAGCCCTCATATGTACCAGTGTACAGCCTCTTCCCTATCCAGTCCTGCAAGATAGAATTCGGATCATGGTAGTTGGGGGGAGGAAGCATCCAGGATCTGGGGGAAAGCTATGTTCTTCATCGGTACTACCTCGCACCCTAATTAACCCATCTCCTCTCCTAAACCCCTCTATGAGGGGATCTCCATTGGCCGACACTTGGGCCTTGGGTCTCCACTCTGCACTTCCCCCTTCATTTAATATGGTATATATATACATATACACATATATACACACACTTATATCGTTGTTGTTTTTTTTTGCATGATGCCTTATACCTGATCCCTTGGCACCTCGTGATCGCACTGGCCGGTGTGCTTCTTCCATGTGGGCTTTTTTGCTTCTGAGCTAGATGGCCGCTTGTTCACCTTCAAGCCTTTAAGACCCCAGACACTATCTCTTTTGATAGCCAGGCACCATCAGCTGAGAAAGCATTTTTAACCCCCTCTTCTAACATTAGCAGCGAGGAGTGAACTTGAATTATAAAGTTGTTGTTGGTCGATGCTGTTGAATCACTGACTAATGGTGAACTCATGTACTATGGAGCAAAATGCCCTTTGCCGTCCTCTTGATCACAGGTATGTTCATGTCCATCGTCTGCCATCTGGGTCAGTCATCTCACCGAGGGTCTCCCTCGCCTTGCTGACCTTCAGCTTCACCAAGCACAACGTCCTTTTCCAATGGTTGATTCTCTTGATGGCATGACAAAAGCAGGCAAGTTAGACAACGCTCTCTTGTGTTCCAGAAGGTCTTCATAAGCAGCCTCCCAGGCCTTTCTCCCGAGTCTGTGTTAGTCCGGAAGTTCGCCGGAACCTGCCCTCCACAGGTGACCCTGCTGCTATATATGGAACACTGGTGCTATATTTCACAGCCTAATAGCAACACCCAAGCCACTCCAGACAAGTGGTGGGGATGATATAGTAGGGTGTGCGTAAATGTACACTGGCATTTGGATGGCTGATGACTAAACAAAAGGGAAATATCCACTGTAAAGGTTCTGTATGTCTTAGGAATTCATTCCCTGTAACATAGCAGATACCGTGTTGCTCCAGGCATGGAGCATTATCTGTATTTCTGAAGACCAGATATAGTTCATAAGCTCACCCTATCTAATTTTAGCTTGACCCAGGGTTTCCTGGGTAATCTTTTTTGTTTGTTTGTTATTTCTATTAGCTGTTCTTTTTTTAAAATCATTTTATTAGGGGCTTATACAACTCTTATCACAATCCATATATACATCAATTGTGTAAAGCACATTTGTACATTCATTGCCCTCTCCTGGGTAATGTTAACAATAAATGTAATGGGCTCTTATTGTAACAACCATTGCTATTTTCTGGTCATGTGCTCCCTAAGAACCTTCTGGCAGCTGAGTCCATGTGCCTTTTCCCCAGGATTGGGCTTGCTCTACACGAAGAAGGCCTGAGAAATGGGAAACACTCTGCTAGGACCCTGAGTGAATTAAGGAAGATGACATTCCCTCTTCCAAATGAAGATGATAGAGTTCTTGTTATTTCACCCCACGTGACAGTGAAACCCCATGAGCACAATGTGTGGCCATTACACAAACGGTTATAGACAACAGCTAACTAAAAACCCTGTCCCTGAAGTTTCGTTTCTGCTGCGAAACCAGGCCCCAGAGGAGTAGATAGAACAGATCCTGTTTGGGCCCTGGGCCCTGGGCGATCCTGTCTTGATTCTGTTGGAGGTATGCAATGTTTCTTTGGGTAATTCTTTTATGTTCGTCTACCTCTTATCCTTCCTGCTCCTAAAAAAATACCAATTTTACTACCCCCTCCCTTCCCTTCACGTTTCTCACGATGATAACATGGGAAGATCTGAGACAGATGTATTTGAACTCTTGATAATAAACTCATGACAGTATGAAACTCTCAAACATGAATGTATTATAAGATCTTTATAGCAGCGCATATCTGTTGGTTTAGTGCACATTGGTAAACCGTAGTTAAGAGTATCCAGATCTGAGAGCACATTTCTGAATTCCTGTTCAAACAAGGTGGTGCCTCAGTTGGGTTTTTCTAAGCCGCCATTTTGAATACCTGAAAACATCTCAGCCATGGATCTCATAGGTTTGGTTGATTGGAAATTTACTCCTGGCAAATTTGGCTTCTGTTCACATAACCAGTAGAAATTAATGTCTACAGTTCATTTCCAGGTAGTTTGCATGCGGATGGCGGATGACCAAAAATGGATGTTAACTGTAAAGGTTCTGTATTAGTCATAGGGGAGTTCTTGTGTTCTGACATGATTGGTGATCTTTATACCTAAAAAAGCCACACACACAACAACCACAAAACAGAAACCCAAATTCACTGCCATTGAGTCTCCTCCCACGCATAGCAACCCATTTGAGGCACAGGATATTTCTGGAGGGCCAGCCACTTGGTAGCATTTGTCCCCGAGCGTGACATAAAGCTTTTGCTCTGCGAGGGACAAGTGTGGCAAAGGGGTGACATCATCTCAGGGTGGGATTTAACTCATGGACATTTAACAGTGTGTGATTGTTTTTGTGGTTCCAGGTAGCAATGATTTCTAATGTCGTTTATTTTGCAGTGAGGGCCAGGGCAAGTTGACGGTTTTCTCCGTGAAGGCTATGTTAGCAACCATGTGTGGTGGGAAAATGCTGGACAAATTGAGATGTAAGTATCTTCTTCTTCTTGGAAATATTTTACTTACAATTTAGGACTTTTAAGCAGTTTTAAAGCATGTTTTCAGAATTTTGGATGACAATAAGTTGAGTCTGTGTGTGTTTACTACCACCTCTTCCTCCCTTGGTAGCTGCTGGCCTGGACTATGGAAACTATGCCCCCTACTGGTCAGATGTGTGTGTGCTTCAAAGCAAGAAAACGGAAACGTTTCAGAATACTGTTGATTATTTAATGTGACATGAAAACTTCCTTTTTAATTTTTTAAAAAATTACTAAAAATTATACTTATAGATTGTTTTAGTTTGAAAATACTTTGATTATGTTTACCATGTTTGATAAAGTTTAGACTTACCAATTCCATTCTTTATCACGTGGTATTTGCTATGTTTAAAGTGTTCCTTGGTACTTGAGAGCCGCCAAGCTCAGTTATTTAGAAACTGATTTATTTCTTTTTAAATTCTCTTTGCAACTTTATCCCCCTTCCTATTGGCAACTAAACACATGCATAACATTGGTCATTTGAACATTTTACTGCTCACTAGAACACGCGAGATGAGATAACCAAGTCTCCAACCAGACCTATGGTTGTCAAGTTCATCCGGACACAGAGCAACCCTAGAGGGTAGAGTAGACCTGCCCCACAGATTTCTTTGGTTGTTATTGTTATGAAAGCCGACTGACTGCTTCATTGTTCAGACAGCCAGCCTTTTGGCTAGCAGCTAAGAACTTAGCCAGCGCTCCACCAGGGCTTCTTAGATGAAGTAAAGGACAGGAAATTCACGACTATTACACGTTGCTGAGTGTGGCTTCTGTTTAGCCATGCACTAGGTAGTTCTTAACTGACCTGTTGGTGTAGTGGTTACACCTTGGTCTGCTAGCTGGAGGATCAGCGGTTCGAAACCACTAGTAGTTCCTTGGGGAAAAGATGAGGTTTTCTACTCTTGTCAAGAGTTACAGTCTGGGAAACCCACAAGGGGAATTCTACCGTAACTTACAAGGTCTCTAAGACTAGGAAATGACTTAGTGATCATGAATTTGTCTTTTTGTTTGTTTATTTATGATGAGCCAAGCACTGCGAGGTTTTTACATATATTGCCTCACCATGTCCTTACTATGCCTTTGCATAGCAATTGATATTTTCTCCCTGTCATAGAATCTGTGACATGGATGATTCAACTGAGGTCTCTAACTTGGGCTGACTTCAAGCTCTGTTGTAGGCTACTTCGTTTTACTTCACTAGTACTGTAATGAGAGACACACATGCACCTACAGTCAGGTGTGCAAACTATAATCATCTGCGTACACTGTGAGCACTGCGTGACAGAGCTCATTTCATTAAACACAGTGCAGAATGTGTGACTAAATGTGTACACACATGCATTTAAGGGCGTAGTTGTGGGGTTTTCACAAGGGAGAAAGCCAACTTTTTATTTTTTTTAAAGCTGGAAACACCTAATGGGGAATATGCATGTCTTCTTTCAGAGGTGTAGAAACATAAAGAGAATTCCTGGGGAAATTAATCAGGGATCAGGGAGGGAATTTACTCCCTATTACCAGGAGGCTTTAAGGCTGTCTTTAGAGGACTAGTTTAATTTTTTGTGAGTGATAAATTTATTAAAAGGTATCCAATCATTTACTTTTTTTGAAAACTCTATGCATATATAATCATAGTAGCTTAGATGCCATTTTCTAATGCTTCATTTAGAATTAGCAATAATTATTTTTAGTGTTCTTAGTCGCATAGATAAGTTATCTGCAAATATTTAAGTTAGTGTTTAAACCAGTATTCAAGATGAAAGGAACTGTGTCTTCAATTTTGGGGTTTATTAGCATCCTTATTACTTAAAAAAATAAATATTTTTTTATTTGAATATGAGCTTATTAAATGATAGTTTCTTCTTTACAGAAATAGAAAACCTTATTTTTTTCCTAAGGAGCGACTAGTGGTTTTGAACTGCTGACCTTGCAGTTAGCAGCCCAGCTCATAATTACTCTGCCACCAGGCCTTCCAAATGATAGTTTCTTCTTTTGTACATCTGTGCATGTTTTGGTGTGTTGGTTTTACTGTTTGGATCTATTTATCTGACGTAGTAACGAAGTATAGATAAAAGTGTTAATGACGGGGGGCTAGTTATTTTACTAAGGCGTTCTGGTGGTGGACTGGTCAAGCTCCAGCCTGTTCACTAGAACATTGGTGGTTAGAAACTACCCAGTCACTTCTCGACAGAAAGACCCAGCGATCTCGCAAAGACCTCAGCCAAAAAAACCCTCTGAAGCAGTTCTGCCTTTTTGCATGGGGCTGCTGTGGGTTAGAATCTGCTCGAGAGCACCTTCTACCAGCAACAGTCACTCCCATGTTTACGCTAACCTAGGTCCGTGTAGATTGGCCTCTGTGTGTGTGTGTATGCATGCACACCCACATTTATGCACTAAGTCTCTGGTCCTGAATGTTTCTACCGTTAGTGGATACAAGTTAATAGCTTACTAATTTTTCATTTATGGATACATTGGGTGGCAACAGAAAACTTGACTAAATGTGACTTTTGCACCTTTATTTTGCACTGGAATTTGTTGTTCTCGTGTCGAAGTAGGTTCAAAGGCTGGTACCGTAGTTAAAGAGAATCTTTCAGGACGCTGTGCACTTGTATTCCTGATCTGCCGGGTGGCTTTCTTCCTCTGTGTTTTTGGAGGATTGCTGTCCCCTCCCCCTCCCCCACGCCAGCCCTCAGGCCTCACTCATTGCAGGGAGAAAGAAAAGAAAGAGGTGTCTCCTCCACTCTCCAGAGTAGGGTGTGACAAGGGAAGTCATTTTTTAAAGCTGAGCGCATTGCATTGCCATTCGACACACAATCAGGGTTCCGTTAGAGGATGAAAGATAACAGATGAGTCAGCACCCTGGCCGTGTCAGGCACTGCCCTTGTTGACGGTTTCACTCAGATTTAATGGTTGGTTATTTTCCACCTTAAAAGAATAATAAAGCTACCTTGCAAGTCTGGATAGAGCAGAGGATGTACACTGGTTCAGACGGGAACTGGAAACACAGGGAATCCAGGGCGGATGATCCCTTCAGGACCAGGGGTGTGAGTGGCAATACTGGGAGGGTAAAGGAGGGTGGGTTGGAAAGGGGGAACTGATTACAAGGATCTACATGTGACCTCCTCCCTTGGGGATGGACAGCAGAAAAGTGGGTGAGGGGAGACGTTGGACAGGGCAAGATATGAGAAAATAATTTATAAATTATCAAGGATTCATAAAGGAAGGGGGAGCAGGGAGGGAGGGGAAAATGAGGAGCTGATGCCAGGGGCTTAAGTAGAGAGCAAATGTTTTGAGAAGGATGAGGGCAATGAATGTACAAATGTGCTTGACACAATGGATGTATGTATTGTGATAAGAGTTGTATGGGGCCCCAATAAAACCATTAAAAATAAATAAATAAGTTAAAAAAGTGGGGGGGGAGAATAATAAAGAAACTAAGAGGGGGAGGGCGGAGTGGAGACCCAAAGCCCATCTGTTGACAATTAGACCCCCTTACAGAAGGGTCACAAGAAAGGGATGAGCCAGCCAGGGTTCAGTAGATCACTGATGAAATACACAACTTTCTTCTAGCTTTTTAATGCTTCTTCCCCACCACTGTCATGACCCCATTTCTACCTTACAAATCCAGCTAGACCAGAGCATGTACATGGGTACAAATAAGAGCTGGAAACACAGGGAACCCAGGACAGATAAACCCCTCAGGACCAATAATAAGAGTAGCAATACCAGGAGAGTAGGAGGAAGGTACGGGGAGAAAGGGGGAACCGATCACAATGATCAATGTATTAACAACCCCCCCTTCCTCACAGGGGGATGAGTAACAGAAAAGTGAGTGAAGGGAGATACCGGTTGGTGTAAGACGTGAAAAAAAGTATAATTTACAATTTATCAAGGGTTCATGAAGGAAGGAGGGGAAAAGAAAGAAAATGATGGCAACATAGGTATAAATGTGCTCAACACAGTAGATGCATGCATGGATTGTGATGAGAACTATAAGTAAAATGATTTAAAAACAAAACCTAAGAAAGACAACCCCCTTGCTGTCCGTGACGCTGTAGGACAGAGTTGAGCTGTTCCATAGGGCCCCTGAGGCTGTGGGTCTGTACAGAGCAACTGGGGAGGGCATTTGCCAGCTGACCTTTGAGTCAGCACCACCTAGGCCGCCTCTGCTATAAGACTAGCAGCCAGCTGTTTCAGAATTCTATCACGCGTATTCTTGCCTCCTTTGGAAACCATCCATTATTCACGCCTTGGCCAGCACCCTCAAAGCTCTGAATCTGCAGCCTTGAACTGTGATCCACTATTCTCGCTCTGACTGCCTGCAGGGTAATTCCACATTGTAAACCTGTTGAATTGTTCAAATACAGAAGCAGCAAACAGACTGCACGACAGCAAAAAACTGCCACACTCACTGCCATTGGGTTGATCCTGGCCTATCGCCTCCCTGTGGGACGGGATAGAGCCGCTCTGTGGGACGGGATAGAGCCGCCCTGTGGGACGGGATAGATTGAACTGGCCTGTGGGACGGGATAGAGCCGCCCCGTGGGTCCCCGAGACAGTCACTCTTCACAGGAGTAGCCTCCTGCCGCTGCCTTGTGGTGAGAGCCCAGCCTGTAACCCACTCCGCCACGGAGACAGTGGCTTTGTCCTCATTTGGTTTGCTTTGTTCAGAATCACCAGCGTTTTCCCAATCTCGAATAACCCTACTTTTTACTAGTTCCTTTATTTCCTAATTTAGTGTGCCAGCAATTAGAATTCTCGCATGGAAATGCCCTGGATTTGCTATTGACCTCCTGCCCCTGTAACTGTTACTGCAGGAACCCTAACTCTTGCTGCCTGTTGTGCATTATTTATAGAGCGTCTAGCTGGTACCTCCAACTCCATTCTTCTTTAATTCACCCCGTGGTTCATCAGTAATTAATCTTCCGGGGGCTCCATTTCCTTAATATTTTTTAACTTGCCTGAGAGCCTTTAGTGAGATTTTAGAATAAATCCTCAAAATTTTCCATTTCATAGAGTTCTCTCTTACCAGATACTTTCCTTACTCAGTTTTTATTTTGTTTCTTAGTTTAAATGATCAGTCAGAATATTCTCAGTGACCTGTGCTGCTAGTAACTTCAGTGACCAATAACTGCCCCTACCATATGCAAGGTGTAAAGGCCTGCCCTTACAGACTTGTATCTTACTCTTAGCCATTTGGGTCAAAACCTGCTTTCGCTTGGGTCAAAACCCTCATTATTTCAAATCTTATATTTCAAAGCTTAGCTTCTTCTAAAGTCTTTTCTTTTATGCCTTTGTTGACAAATCTTGCTTGTGTGTTTTATTTCTATTCAAAACGATATTTTGAAGGTATGTATGGCGCAATGGGATTTACTTTGGAAATCTGACGGGTACAGGTTTAATTTTTTTTTCATTATATACTTTATTTTTTTAAAATTCATTTTATTGGGGGCTCGTACAATTCTTATCACAATTACATACAGCCATTTGTGTCAAGAACATATGTGCATTTGTTGCCGTCATTGTTCTCAAAACATTTGCCTTCTACTTGAGCCCTTAATATCTGCTGCTCATTTTGCCCCTCCCTCTCCAGTCCCCCTACCTCATGAACCCTTCATCGTTCATAAATTATGATTATTTTGTCATATATTACACTGTCCGATGTCTCCCCCCATCTTCTTCTCTGCTGTCCCTCCCCCAGGGAGGAGGCTATACATAGATTCTTGTAATCAGTTCCCCCTTTCTACCCCACATTCTCTACACCCTCCAGGCATCTCCATTCTCACCACTGGTCTTGGAGGAGTCCTCCATACTGGAATCCCTGTGTTTCCAGTTGCTGTCTGTACCAGTGTACATCCTCTGGTCTAGCCAGATTTGTAAGGTAGAATTGAGATCATGATAGTGGGGGGAGGAAGTATTTAAGAACTAGAGGAAAGTTATATGTTTCATCAGGTTTAAATCTTGATGTGACTACTTAGTACCCTTCTTATCTTAAGTTAATCTTTCTAAGCTACACTTTCCATATTTAAAACTTTTAGATAATGACAAACACACTCTTCTGAGACCAAAACGAAATAATGTATGTAATGCTTGGCCGCACTTGGTGTTGGAAAGGACCCCTGGTGGCCCAATAAGCACACATTGAGGTGCCAACCACAAGGCCAGTCATTCAAATCCACTAGTTGTTCTTCATGGGAAAGATGAGGCAATGTATTCGTGTAATACTCTATCCCCTAGGGTCACTATGAGTCAAAAAGGACTTGATGGCATTGTGTATGTATGCATGTATATATATATGTGTGTGTGTATACATATATATGTTTACAAAAGCTAAAACTCAGAATAATAGTGTCTGAAACAAAGTTCTAGTTTATTCTTCTCATACACAAAAGAAGTCTGAAGCGGGGCTTTAAACTGTGTCCTTCCTGAGTCTGCCATGGCCAATGAAGCAAAACCAGGATAGACCCAGTGTGAAACTCTAGGTGAACTAGAATCGGAAAACTTAGTTATCGCCCTGCTAGAAGCTTAATCTCCCCCTTAGAAAACAAGGGCAGCATGCTTAACATGACCAGAAGACTTGCAAACAGCAGTCTTCAACCCTAAGATGATCGCCATCTGTGCCCCCCGTGAATGTGTGTCACCATTCACAGCCCTGCAGCATACTCATTTCTCATCAGTCTGCTTAGATCCCCAAGGTTGGTTGTTGGCATTATGTAAAAATGGAGGATGACCACATCAGATCACAAAAGGGAAGACGATTGCTTACCTGCCAAATGGCATCATGGCCTAACTGCTAAATCCCAGAATCATTACCCAACGAAGTTGACATGCACCCTTACCATCACAGCCAGTGTTACTCTGATACCTTGGTGCTTTGCACTGTGAGCTGTATGTCATCAATATGCAAAACAGTTGGATCGATTATTTTTCACTACAGTTATTTGAATACAGTGAAATGTCAGTATCATTGATAAAGTGAGCAGTAGGTATAATCTAATGCTCCACTTCAGGCTCCTTAAAGGGATCGAGTCTTTTAAAAAAAAAAATCAAGTTTCTGCATAGTGGTTACATGTTATCTGTTAATCACAAGGTCAGAAGTTCAAAACCACCAGCCATTCGGGAAGAAAGATGAGGTTTTCTACTCTAAGTCTCCCATTCCAGGGCTTCAACCCATGATTTTTCTCTGTTCCAACTATTGTTCTGGTTCACCCACATCACAATTCGTTTTAAAATCTGGGTCTGTTCTGATTTTGCTTTGTCAGTCATAACAGGTAGTTTAAACAGATTCAAGTATTCATGCTCGTTAAAGACTCAGGCTTTCTCTATTCTTCTGCAACCAATCTACTGCATGACTGACGCACGATGACCACATGGTCCAAGGTGGCTGCTGGAGCTCCAGCAACAGAAAGAGAGAGTAAAGGAAAAGGGGCCTGCCTTTCAGTCTCATCACTTTTGTGTAACTAGCTTTCCTGGAGCTCCTAATAGCTTTTCTACTGAGAGTCCTACTGGCCAGAATTTGACCGCCTGGCTCCACCTTGTTAAATGAAGGCTGGGTAAGTTACTACGCCAGATCAAACCAGTGCTCTCCTCCTCAGGGAGGAAAGGAAAAGGCATACTGGGTGGGCTAGCAGCAGGCTTGGTCAGAGTGATAGCTTAACAAATCCCCCAGGTCTCGATTCTTTCTGTTGTCCATAGTCGCCTCAGCTCTGACCTCTTCTTTGCTTCATTTTCATGTATGTGTTTATTGATTTCACATTTCTATTAGCTTTTTATTGTTTTTTTTCCTCCTGCATAGGAATTTAATACTTTCCCTTCCATTACAATCTAACAGCTGTTCTGAATTTATTGAGGATTTTGAAAAATCTTTGCTTAATTTCTTGTTTTTTAGTATCTGAAAAGCTACCTCATAGAGCTGATAATCTAACATTTTATTTTCCTTTAATTAAAGCATTTCTTAAAAGATGTTTTTCCACATCTCGGGCTTCAGGATAAATTCTTCAAAGTGAACCCAGAGCAATGCACATACGTACATTACAAGTATCTAGTACAAATGTACCTTTAATGATCCTGCTAGTATGTAGAGTAGGACTTTTCAAAACGCTGTGTTTGGAAAGGCCTCAGGAAATCGGTGATTTTTCCGTGCATGTGTTGGGACTCTTTCATTTTATAAATCTTAGTGGCACTTTTCTTCAGAAGGTTCTTAGGCTTCTGGATATTTTTCCTTTTCACCCCAAGCAGTGGATGGAATAGGAATAAATGGGTACCGGAAACTCCCTCTTTCCAAGAAACCAAAGACCAAACTCACTGCTATCAATGCCGACACACAGAGACCCGTAGGACAAGGAGAACTGCTGTGAGGTCCAGGACGACCTGTTTACGGGAGTAGAAAGCCGGCGGTCTACCTCAGGGTGGCTGGTGGCTTCGTACTGCTAACCTTGGGAATCCTGGGCCAATGTATAACCACGATGCCTTCAGAACTCCTTTCCAAGAGCACAAAGAAATACAGTACAAGAAAGACAAAGAAATAAATGTCTTCCCTTGCTGACTAAGCCAGATTTTATGTAAAGATAGGGGTTTGGTTTGTTGTAAGTGTCTTGGAATAGTTTATATGTGCTCTTGTCTTCCCTACTGTGGAACTTGCCAAATGGAACGTTTTACACACGGTGTTCTCGCCTCATGTATTCTGTCACATCAATATATGACTACACAAGGGTAATAATACCATTTCTTTCATACCCCCCATAACCAACCTACAAATATTTTCACTTACTCCACGATGCATATGTCTTATGAAAACAAATATTCAGATGCTAACCAAGAAGGGCAGGCTACTGCCAATTTCTGGGGACAAAGTCAGATATACATAAGTAAAATGAAAAATGAAAGCAGTTATTCACTCATAAAGAATGCATTAGCAAATGCACGTGAATGGGGGTGTGGTTTGACGTTTAAGTAGGGTGGTAAGGAAGTCACGTGTCAGAAGAGTGACTGTCATGTGTGTTTTTCTTCTGTGCATATTCAACTCACTAATCTCTTTGTCAGGAAGCTCAGTGGTTTGGAAATGGTTAGGTCTCAACTTCTCTGTCAAGTTGTTTTGGGCTCCTGATTGTTTGTCCTTTTCTTCCCAACTGGATGAGAAGATAGGACCAATGGACTGGACAGATAAACAGCAATGTTAATAATGAGACCAGTTCTAATAGTACCTGAAAATCCTAGTACCTTTATGATATTTTGAAACTGGTATAACAAATGACATAGAGCTGTTAATTTAAACAGACACCAAGAAACTGGTATTTCTGTGTTGTCTGACTTTCTGGTTTTGTTCTCATAGATGTTTTCTCCCAGATGTCAGATTCTAATGGCTTAATGATACTTAGCAAGTTTGACCAGTTTCTGAAGGAAGCTCTGAAGCTCCCCACAGCTGTCTTTGAAGGGCCATCTTTTGGGTACACTGAGCACTCCGTCCGCACCTGTTTCCCACAGCAGGTAAGGCCAGCGTTCCTGACTGTCGCACTGGGAGAGCGCTCGCTCCCCCCTCGACCCTTTACAACCCTTTACTCGATTTCACCACCAGGCTCCCAGTCTGGGAATAGAGGCTGGAGTTGGGGAGGAGCCAAAGGTGTCAAGTTGGGGGATGGGACAACGGAAAATAATGATGAGATGTGAAATATCTTACATTCCTGAAAATTTAAAGAAAAGTGCTGAAGATGTAGGACTTATCTTATTGCTCCTAGGCAGTATATCACTTTCCTGAGTGAGGTTTTAAAACTGTGAAATGCAGGGATTTTTTTAATCATGATATCTTTATTGTTATTTCCTGAGCACTGAAGACAAAGAATGCATACCGTGCTCAATTGCCAACAGGGCACCCCTGCATGGTGCACTACTGTTTCCACGTGAACGAGAGCGGGTTTGGTTTCCTGTTGTTTATCGTGGTCTTGACCTCAGGTTGGCCTGAGTGTGTTCCTGCGACTGTGCCCAGGAGAGTTGGGAGCAGAGTGGACGCTAGAGGGGGCCTCCCTGTATGTCCAGGCAGAAGTTGGCTAAATGGAGCTCATTTCTAAACTCACCTAGAACATTCTGGAAAGCCAGGAATTATTTTTTTTTAATGCACAAAATGGTGTAAAATCAAAAGGCAAAAGAGAAGTAAGAAATCCGATATTGATGGAGCCTGAAAGTATCTCCCTGTGAGATACTGGTAAATTACAGAGGAAGCATAGTAACTTGACAGTGGAGGGTCCTGCCAGATAGCACGTGAGGGTACAGATCGTGACCAGTAACGAGATATACTGAGTTCATGGCCCTCCTGGTGTGACGGCTCTGGAAGAACACGGTATCACTTCTGTGGTGCTCCTGTCCAAACGCAGAGCCAAGAACCTTAAAGGAAGGATGGCTACAACCTAACTGGCCTCAATGCTTCAACCACTACCTGAAAGATTGCCCTCAACCACTACCCGAAAGATTGGCAGTTCCCAGCCACCCAAAAGCACCTGGGAAGACAGCCCTGGTGATCTGCTTCTGTAAAGATCGCAGCCAAGAGAAACCCCACCAGACACAGCCCTGCTCTGCAGGCCCGACTGTCACCGTATCTCCACGAGTTGGAATCGATGCCAGGGCACCAGGTTTGATGGATGTGGCTGTTCTCTAAGTGATTCACGAAGGTCAGGGCCCGAAGGCAGTGTTCTCAATGCAAGGAGAGGTGAGAAAGGACGGCAGCTCATGGCCCGTATCTCGTTACACAGGGCCGTGAATGGGGTGTTGGTCGAGAGAATAGCCTTCTGTTACAGAATATTGATTTTGTTTTTGCTGCAGTGCAGTAATTAGGGAAGAGAAAGCCCTGATTTCTAGGAGATGCAGTCTCCTTAAATGTAAGGACTGAGGACCATCTCGCCTCCAGTGTTTGTGGTAGAAGAATATAGGTTCAGGGAGAGTGGGACCACTTTTGTAACTTTGTGACAATTTTTGAAGGCTGAAATGAAGATGAAGATTTAAGGTAAAAGTGAAAAAAGGAACCCAGCTGAAGGTTGGGCACTGAAAGAATTTTGTTGCCTCAGTTGACTTCACTTTGTGATACTTGATTCACAAAAGAACCGAAAACACCCCTTTTTACATTTAAAGTTAAGAATTTATATTTATCCAAATTCTGGCTTTCAAACAATATCTTAGTGTGTTTAGTCAGCTTTAGTACTGAACATTCATAATAATGCATTATTTTTAGCAACTTCTGAGGCAAGTTTTCTCAAATTTGTACCTGGCTTCAGCTGGGTGTTTCGCGCAAAGTAGCCTCATACACTATTAGCCTTTTAACCCCATGTAAGTGGCAACCTCAGTTTTTAGCACATTGAAAGCATCTGTGCTTGAATTTATTCTAATAGACCATAGTTCACCACCCGCCCCCCTCGGAAAGTGCATTTTAAATGTTACGCAGACGTTTAACCGTATCCCTGGTGACACAGTGGTTAGAGCACTCACCCGCAGGTTGATGGTTGAGCTCGCCAGCTCACTGAGAATTGACCCGTTTTCTCAGCTGCCAGAGATGACCGTTTGGTAACCCCATGGCAGCTCTGCTGGGCCCTGTAATGTTGATGAGTTGAAATCAATTCAGTGGCGGTATGCTTGGTTTAAACATACCTTGGTCCAGTTATGTGATGTGAGAATCCAATGCCTTCGAGGATCTAAAGGTGGTGACTGTGGTGAGGACACTCTGAATGGCTCTCTGATGTTCTTCATTCCAAGCTCCTCTGCTACTGCAGGACCACCACCTCTCTCAGGTGGTCTGACACCTGGGGCTCTATCAGATACACTAACATCATGATTTTTCTTCATCCAAGTGTTGGAATGCTACTGCAAAGTTAATTAGTATCCAAATGGTAATGAGGTGACATACAAAGACCTTTCAGTAAAGCCTATCTCATAGTACTTAGAAAGAGATTGTCATTAGTGAGATGCTAAACTTAAAGTCAACTTTGATCTGATAGCAATTTGAGGAATTCCTTGAGACCCCAGTATTAGAATAGAATGCTTAAAATGTTGAGTAGTATTTACATTTTTCTAGGCATTTATTCTAAGGATGCTGCCTAGGATTCTGGAGATTATTTTATAACATGGCTGTGAGGCCTTTGAACGGACCACCCACGTGCTGCTTTTCACTAGCTTCAGATGCTTGTAAACGAGACTGTGTGTTCATCTATAAGAACCCTTTTGAATATGTGTCATTGGGCTGCTAACTAGCTGCAAGGTCTACAGTTCAAAACCACCAACCATTCCTTCGGAGAAAGACAGGGCTTTCTACTCCCGTAAAGAGTTACAGTCTCGGAACCCCACAGGGGCGGTTCTGCTGAGTCCTATGGGGCTGCTGTGAGTCAGCATCCACTCGACGGCGGTGAGTTCAGTTTTATGCCAAATGTGGGGAAGCCAGAGAGGCATAGCTCAGTCTAGAGGAACTTCAGTTTCCTTAAGAACATGACCAAGTTAACAAAACCTAGCCTTGGAAGAAGTACTTTCTATTTCTGTAGGAAGTACTGACAGAGAGCGGTCAACAAGTGAGACTGATAAAGACATGCTTTCAAAATGCAGCAAGTGGTCAAGGGAGTGAGTTTGTAGTTTGTGTGCAAACGGCTTCTCTGCGGTATGCATTCCTCCCATGTGAAGGAGCAGAGTGCACACCCACCGGGCCGGGGCATGGTCTGGTGTCATGTGCAGATCCCCCGGCCTCTCCATCTCCCGGCAGAACAGAAAAGACATTAAAATCAGAGAGGAGAGGCTTGTTTGGGGGGGGGGAGGAGTTTTATTGACATATGGTTCACATATCAAACACTTCCATCACTCAGTGATATTAGTAAGAGTTGTACAGTCATCACCACAATCAGTCTAGAACATCGTCTTCCCTCTTACATTCATTATTAGCTCCTCATTTCCCACCACATCCCTCTCTCCCCCACTCCCCTGTAGTCCCAAGAAGCCCCTAGTCCAGTTACTTTCTCTATAGCTTCACCCCTCCAGGACTTCAGGATATGGTTCTTTGAAGAAAGGAGCTGAAAACCCTGCAGAAGACCCTTCCTTTAGTGAAGGAAGTAGCCGATTTCAAGGAGTCATGAACGGCTTCCCTTTCCAGTGTCAGGATGATAAAAGCATGGATCTGGTTGAAAGAAGTTATGACAACATTTTATCTCCCGCGTTAAAAAAAAAAAAGATTGATCAAGTAAGCTGTCCTCTGCATCTGATTTCAGTTTGGATGAGACTGGTCTGTCTTAGAAGTTATATGGCCTCAAGAATTCTTATGAAGAAGGGAAAAATGTGCTAAGAGAGAAGGCTGAGAGTTACCATCTGACAGTGTCCTTGGTGGAAATGCCTGTGAAGGTTGAATGCTGCCGTGTTAGCACTGTTATTGTTTTGGTAATTCTCTGCTTGGACAGCTGCAAAGGCTGCTAGTGGTTTGCTCTTGTGCTGTTTCTCTCCTATGTCTCATTATTTTTGATTCTGCAGTTTTGCACATTGCACCGTTTTCCAGACATGCATGTGTTATATTTTAGCAAGAATGCGTTTTGTAATGATATGCATTGAATTGCATATTTGTTTATTTTAAGGTAGTCTTAGTTCTCTATTACAAAAAAAAAACAAAAACATTTTTGCCTGCTCACCCGAACTAGCCCTAAATAAGAGAGACAGATTTTTGTAATGTGCCTGTTTTAGGAACAAAACAAAAATGAAAAGCATTTACAAATTAATTCACCAGAATACTTCTTCCGGAATAGCTAAAATCTAGTGACTTGGCGCCGAATAGTGAAGAAGTGGGGCAGCCCCAGCTCTCCCGCATTATCAGTGGGAGCAAAAATGGCAAGACCCTTTGATGGAGAACGTGGCAATTCCTTATAAACCTAAACAGACTCAGGACCGCAGCAATCCCACTTCCAGGTGTCTGCCTAAAATAAGGTCACAACATGACTTCCCCAAGAGTACTTCTCACAGCTCGTTTTCTGTCATAAATAAAATGCCGGGGTAAAAGGTACTCCAAGAGATAGCTGGTCTGGAATTTGTTTCACAGCAATGCGCTTTGGAGGGATGGTGAAGGCACACTCCCTGCCATCAAGTCAGTGCCAATCATGGTCACCCTCCTGGACAGGCTAGGACTGTTACAGGGTTTTCCAGACTGTCACTGTTCTCGTCAGGAGTGCCTGTGGTTTTGAACCACTGACCTTGCATTAAGGAGCCCAACTCATGAAGGCATACTGGAAACAAAATTAGCCCTGTGTGAAGAATTGCTGAAGCCAGACAATAGGCATGTTATGCCATGCACCCTATTTTGGTATATTTAAAATTTTTTAGGAATAGAAAATTTAATGCTAGTAGGAAATTTGTGATTATGATTATTGTGAAAACCCAAGCCAGTGACCGCTCCCCAAACACAATACTTTGATGAAAACACCAGATATCTTAATGTTGTTTCATATTTGTCAACCAACAAAATGACGTTAGGGGCTTAAAAGTTATTCAAAGTTAACAGTGAATATATATATGTTCTCCTGAACCCTGCCCCCCAAGAGTTTTAGAAATATTTCTCTCTAGAAAGGTGATGGCCATTTAATTCTTATTTTCTAAGCCTTCATGCTGAATTTAGTTTGAAGAACTCTACCCATCCTGCAGGGAATTTTTAATTTGATCCCTATTTCTAGGAAAAGGGAACTTGAATAGATGAAGGAAGAGGTTGAGATGGGGGAGTAGTGGAGAAGCGGGTGGGGTAGGAGAGAGATGCATTCTTTGGATCAGTGTATCACAGAGATGCCGGTCGTTGATGACACATACTCTACACTGCCCCACACTCTCCCTGGATGCAGAAGAAATGAGAAGGAGGAATAATATAATGTGATCACATGATAACTGATGGATTTCCAAACCAGCAAGACTATCATTGCATGCATGCGATGTCCTCTGATTGCACCTTGACTGACGTGTGCTTTCTAGTTATATGTCAGACTTTTCTCTTGGAGAGAGGTATTTTCTGGATGTTATGCCTTTGTTTCTTAGGCACTGAATAAAGTTTGGCAAGAATAACCTGTCACATGCGTGTCATAGGTAGTCTGTGTAAATAGATTTGTACAGTCTCCATTAAAGGACCTCCCACTGATCTGTCAGTTTGTCCTACAGTGGTGGCTTGTAGATTGCGGTAATGCCTAAGATAGGTCACGGGCATTTCAAATGATAGCAGGGTCAGCCAAAATGAACCGGTTTCAGCGGAGCTTCCAGACTAAGCACAGACCTGAAAGATGTTTACTTGGGGTTTGCTGACTATGCCAAAGCATTAGAGAGTATGGCTCATAAATTATGGATATCCTTGAGAAGATTGGAAATCCCAAAACTCTTCCGCGTACTCATATGGAATTTGCACATGGATCAAAAGGTAACTGTGTGAACAGAACTAGGAGATGGTGCATGGTTTTAAATCAGGAAAGATGTGCATCAGTGTTGTATCCTCTCATTAATTTAATGCGTATGCCGAGCAAATCATCAGAGTTGCTGGATTATATGAAGAAGAATGCAGCATCAGGTTTGGAGGGAGGCTTCTTAACAACTGATAGCATGCAGATGACACAACATTGTTCACTAGAAGTGAGGTGGACTTGAAGCACTTGCTGATGAAGATCAAGGATTGCAGCCTTCGGTATGGGTTACAGCTCCATGTAAGGAAGACCCAAATCCTCACAACTAGACCAATCAGTAACATCAGGATAAACAGAGAAAAAGGTTGAAGTTGTCAAGGATTTCCTCTTGCTTGGATCCATAATTAGTGCTCATGGGAGCAGCACTCGAGAGCAAATTGAACATTGCACTGGGCAGATCTGCACAAGACCTCTAGCATGTTGAAAAGCAGGGAGGTTACTTTGAAGACTAAGGTGTGTCTGGCTCAAGCCATGGAGTTTTCATTGCCTCGTGTGCATGTGAAAGTTGGACGTCAATGATGGAAGACTGAAGAAGAGTCCATCCCTGTGAATGGTGGTGCTGGCAAGGTCCCTTGGACTGCTCAGAGGACAAACAAATCTGTCCCGCAAGGCGCACAGCCAGAGTGCTCTTTGGAGGCAAGGATGGCGAGACTCCGTCTTACACACTTTGGACATGTCAGGAGAAACTCGTCCCTGGAGAAGGACATAATTCTTTGTAAAGTAGAGGGGTGTCAGAAAAAGAGGAAGGCCCCAGGGAGATGGATTGACACGATGGCTACAGCACAGAGCCCGAGTGTACTGTTTGACATTGAACCAAAAGTTACAGTCTACACAGAAAGGTAGGAACACAGAACAGATTTAATATTAGTGAAACAAGTGTTCTTCATTGGAGGAATTCCACATTGTCATATAAAGTAACAATCAGTTGCTCTTCAGGGACTTATGAAAAACAAAAACAAAACTCACTACCACTGAGTGTATTCTGACTCATAGCAGCCCTTTAGGGCAGAGTAGAACTGCCCCTGTGGGTTTCTGAGACTGTAACTCTTTACGGAAGTAGAAAGCCTCATCTTTCTCTTTCGGAGCAGCTAGTGGTTTTGAACTACTGACCTTGTGGTTAGCCCAACTCATAGTCTAGTATACCACCAGGCCTCCCAGAAAAAAAGAAAGTTGCTCACAAATAGTTAAAGCTAAGTTATTGTTTGTTATTGAAATATGGGCAAAATAATTTCCTGTCACTCCAAGCAGTGCAACTGGAGGCAGAAGAAATTGCCAAAGCCCTCTAAGTAGATGAAAGAAAATTCAATTAATCATGAGTCTGGTATGACCAATTCTCATGTTGTGAAGGATTACTGTTAATTAAGTCATTGAGTTAACTTAATTGACTGAAGGTTTTCCTTGGTGGTCAGGGAAAAAACCATAATGGTACAGTTTATGACTGGTAGTGTCATAAATTGAATGAAATGCAGCATATAAATAGATTTTATTACAATCAGGTTCATAATCACGATGCCCATATCATTGGCATTAATAGAGATGGACTAAAATTGCAGAAATATAGCAATGAGGTTTTGCTCTATTTGGGCCACTGAAAGGAGTGTGTCTTACTATTTGAGTCCTTAGGTAGAAAGGACACGTGGTCTCGAGATGGTCTTGTTATGCTAAGAACATGTTTGCTAGGTAGCAGTGCTCATTGTGCCCATGCTGTCGAAAAGGCTCCCCTCTCTGTTAGGATTCCTGAGCTCAGCGCAAGACCTGATGTTGGCCAGTGGCACTTCTCTGCCTGAGCCCAGGGCCGCAGCAGAAAGCTGTTGGGCAGGGCGTGTGGAGCTGTAGATTCAGGCCTTCCTCCTAGGTGAGCTGGTGGGCCATACTGGCATGCCTCCCTTCTAGGCCTCTGGTACCCCCTCCCACCTCCGTGCTTTCTTGCTGACTAGTCTTCAGGTAAAACAGAAGCTTCTCACCAAGAAACGGCGGACCCTGATCTCCCAGTCACCTCTCTTGGTGGCCTGAAGCTGAAAGACGGGGGCTGCCTGCTGAGATAGTGCTTTGAGTTTTGCTGTTCCTTTCTTTCAAACTCACATCTGAATTTTAGTGTCCTCTTAAATTACATCTCTGCTGTCCCCATCCCACTTAAAAACGTTAATAGCGTCAGCTTGCCTATCCACATACACCCCATCTTCCCTGCGCTTGTCCTTCATTTGGCAAAGGGGTTCATTTGCGATCTTGTCACATTGCCATCTCACGTCAACTGCCATCAAGTGGGTTCTGACTCAGAGCCACTCTGTAGAAACCCTGTGGGTTCCCGAGGCTGTAAATCTCCTACGGGAGCGATGCCTTGTCTTCCTCCTGAGGAATGGCTGGTGGGTTAAAACCACCGACCTTCCACTTAACAGCTGAGTGCTGATAACCACTGGACCACAGTTTTAAAGATGTTAGCTCAATTTGACTGAATGCACAATGGATAAGAAATGTCTGTATCTTGCACGCAGGGGGATCCCAAAGCAAAAGCAAATCCACTGCCATTGAGTTGGTTCTGACTCATAGCAACCCTATAAAGTTTTCTGAGGTGGTCAATTTTTGCTGGAGCAGACAGCCTCATCCTTCTCCAGAGGAGTGACTGGTGGGTTTTGAACTGCTGACCTTGTGGTTTGCAGTCCAGTGCTTAGCAGAAAGCTCCACCAGGGTTCCTTGAATAGGAGTTATTAATGGAAATGAAGGAGTTGGAGATGACAAGCTCTGATAACTTGTTGCTAAATTATTTTGTTTTCATGTGTCATTTTAGCAATACTTGATTTCTCATTTTTCAGGAATCATTTCCCTGCTTGCTAAAAAAGAGATGAAGGAATAAAGGGCAGAGGGAAGTGAGAGGAGGGCCCCTAAGATAATAATTGCCAGCCTCTCGTTGAGAGTCCTGGGGTAAGGAGGTAGGCGGAGAACAGAAACACTCACTTCTAAGGAATACACACAACTCATAAACAGATGGAGCCCGCCTCAGTGTTTCCCAGAGAAGGCGTAAATAAACCATGGGGTTTTGCTTGGTAGGTCAGGCACTGTTAAAATGATTGGAGAAGAAGGCCTGTAGCAACATGATAAAGTGTTTAATAAAATACTTAAAGTGGAAAAGCAGCTCACATTTTATCTACCTGACTTTCATAATTGTGTGCATATAGACATTTATGAAAATGAAAAAAATGAGAATTGTGGGGATGTGTTTCATGTATGTTAAAGCTTTTATTATAAATATTATTTTGCTATGAAAAACAGAGAAATGGAAAGAATATCAAACCCAGGAGCAAAAACACAACACAACCAAAAAAAGACAAAAATCACCAACCTCCCCTTTACCCATTTATTTCCTGTGCCCTGGAATTTTAGAGGTAGGAATTCTCTCCCAGCAGTTCTGAAGCTTTTGCTGACAGCACCTCTTCACATTCTTAAGTTATGCAAGACTCCAAAGAGGGTTTATGAGGGTCATGTCTATTAATATTCCCTCATTGAAACCACGCCCACTGCATCTGTTCCGACTCCTAGCAAAGTGGAAGTGCCCCATAGGGCTTCCTTTATGGAAGCAGGTGCTCCTCTGTCTCCTGCCGAGCAGCTGGTAGGTTTGAGCTATTGGGCTTTTGGTTAGCAACCAAGTACATTCATTCACCACTGCCCCCCCCCCCCCCAGGGCTCCTCCGAGGAGTTAAAAAATATATGAACTCATGTAAAAATAACAGTGAGAAGTCCACTATGTGTGAGCATATGTGAGGGGAAGTCAAAAAGTATTGCTGCAAAATTGTAGAAGCCTTTCTTAAACAAAATATGTTCAGAGAAGAGAAGTCGTCTGTTTGTAACCTACGGAGCACCAGGACTGTTGTCTGATTGACCTTCCTCTAAAGGCATGGGATCCTACTCCTACAGTGCAAAGAGGGTTAAAGAGAGCCACATAGCTGATGATGCTCAGTCAAAGCAAAGACTATTGCAAGTGAGGACGCCAATCCAGAGCGAATATGGAAATATCTTAACGCTTTTATTTTTGTCCAGTATCAGTTAATATTTTTCATTACTATTTTAAAACTCAAAGTTTTGTGTACTTTGTTTACTGTTCTTATTTAAGTATTAACTGTATGAAATAACAAACCACCTTTCAGTATATTGCTTTTTCACACTTAAAACAGTCATTAAGGGCAGCCAACTCGTTAAATTATTTGACTCCTACCACTGGGTGTGGTGCTTATGCATTGAGCTGCTAATCACAAGGTCAGCAGTTCACAACCACCAGCCACTGCGCTGGAGAAAGATAAGACTTTCTGTTTCTGTAAGCAGTTAAAGTCGCAGAAACCCACAGGGGCAGTTCTGCCCTGTCCTGTAGGGTCGCTGTGAGTAGAGGATAGGCGATAGCTCAGTTTCCATACCTCCAACCTGTTGTGAGCCATCCTTTTGGTTAAAGCCTAGGGAGAAAATCTCACCTCCCACAGACTGGTAGAAAAGGGAGGTGTCATAGCAGCCTTTACAGATAATGTGGATATGCTGCATAGCCTCTGGAAAATCCCCAGGACACGCATGCAGGAGGAGAGTGAAAAGACATTATCTTGGTGTTATTATAAAAAATCGTTTTGACCTCATCGACAACCTAAGCATGTTATAGGGACTCCCTCTGCCCAAGAAGTTCCCGGACCACCCTTGGAGAATACTGCTCTAGCCCTTGACGGAAAGCCAACAGTGTTCAGCGATTTACACAGAAATTACATGGTTTGATTGAGGTCATGATTGTCCAACTCTTCTTGAGATAAGTCAGCTATTGAATTGTATGATATTTGGGTTATATCCCAATGAAAGTGATTATTAAAAAATGACTTGGTTTGTGGGAGACCAAGCACAGGGACCCAGCTCTTCTGGTTTTCGTTCTCATACTTTGTGGGGACTTAATAGCATGACCTAGAGCAGTGGTTCTCAGCCTTCCTCACGCCGCAACCCTTTCATACGGTTCATGTGGTGGGGACCCCCCAACCATAAAATTATTTTCGTTGCTACTTCATAACTGTAATTTTGCTACTGTGATGAATCAGGCGACTCCTGTGAAAGGGTCATTTGATCCCCAAGCGACCCACAGGTTGAGAATCACTGACCTAGAGAAATTTTTTGTAGTTGATTCTGGGTATATTTAAGAGACTTTTGTGATATATAAAAAATGTATATAAATGTATTAGTTCCTTTTCATCTTTCAAAACCTCCTGATAGGAAACCAAAACTTTAGAGAAAGTAGTAGTGTACTAGCATCATAAATGAATTTATAAAAATTATTTTTTGTATTTATTGTTGGGTGCCAGTTAAAAAGTGGGTTTGTAAAATATAACAATTTTGAAAAGATGTAGACATTGTACATAATAAAAAATTTTTAAGATATAATTTAGTTTTAATTGAGCATGTTTCAATAACTCACCAAAGAAAAAGCCTCACCGACCTCTTCTTTCTCAGTTGTCTTAAATCAAGTTTCCATTTTGCTGGTGGTAGTTATTTACATGTCCGTAGTAAGAGGCATTTTCCATGTCTGGATTTCGATCCAACTGTTCAGTGACTTTCCGATTTTGTTCACTCCTTCCTCTCGGATTCTCTGTGGTCTCAGACACACTAGTCACTTGAATACCTGACTTGGGAAGCATTTGGGATAGTCTTTATTTGGCCTGTTTGAGTAGGCATTTCTCTGACCTCATCTTCGGTGCCTAGCAGTATCTAGAGAGCCCTTGAAAAGCAGTGCTAGCCTCAGTTAAACCTTTTGCCTAGATCTTACCGCCCTCCCACGCCCCACACCCTCTCCAGCTCATAGTCCAAGACCTCCATTCGCTTCCTCGTTCCCAGGTTTTTAGTAGTCTGCTCTGCCTGTGCTTTACCCCCATTTTGTGGTCACTACTTAACATTTTCTCCTTTTAAAGATTCTAATGTCTTCCCATCCACAGTCTGAGGGCCACACCCAGTTCCATCTTTTCCTTTGAAAGGCCGGGCCATGAGCAGAAAGACAGAGTTGATGGCTCTGCGTCTGATATGTGTAGCCCTTTCTCTCTGCCTGTCTTTTGTCATAAAGGTAGAGGTGGAGGTCTAGATGTCCAGGCTGCACTTAGAGAACTGTCACTATATCTGATTGTATCACACGGCTTTCCCTTTGGAGCTGGAGAGCTTGCCTTGGAATCGTGGTTACATGTTGGGCTGCTAAGCTCCAGGTCAGCACTTTGAAAGTACCAGCTGCACCTTGGGAGAGAGAAGAGCCTTTCTATCCCCTGAAGAATTACAGCTCTCACAATGATCTCCCGGGGGATGGACAACAGAAAAGTGGGTGAAGGGAGACATAGGTCAGGGAAAGACATGAAAAAAATCTGTTTTAACTGATCAAGAGTTCTTGAAGGATGGAGGGTTGGGGAGGGGAGAAATGAACCACCAAGAGCTCAAGTAGAAAGTGTTTTGAAAATGATGATGGCAACATATGTGCAAATGTGTTTGACACAATGTATGTATGGTGATAAGAGCTGTACACCACCCAATTAAATGATTTCTTAAAAATTACAGTCTCAGAAATCCACGGGGGGGGCAGCTCTAACCTGTTCTGTGGGGTTGCTATGAGTCTGAGTCTACTTTGTGGCAGTGGATTTGTGGCTTTTTTGGGGGGTTGAAAATATTGTTGAGAATTTGTTCTAGGTAACATAGAACTTAGAGATTTATCTTCTAGATATTTTTAACAGTTTTATTAGCACTTCATCCATGTGTCATATGGTTTTCTGATTCTCTACATCCCCTTAGACAGAGGGTTGTGTTCATGGTTCACGAAGAGTCAGACTTACTCTAACTCACTGCTAGTGAGTCAGTTCCGACTCATCGCGACCCTAGAAGACAGAGTAGAACTGCCCCCGTGCCTTTCCGAGGGTTCACATCTTTCAAGACTAGGAAGTGTCATCTTCCTGCTGTGGTGTGGCCGCGGGTCCAAGCTGCTCACCTGTGTTTTGCAGACGCCCCCTGTAGCCTGCTGTGCCATATGGGCCCCTGGAGAGAGGGATAGGGACACACATGCTCAAGAAAAACGCAGTCTAGCGAGGGAGATGGATTAATGGATCTGGATACTTAGGTTCGAATCTCCTCCCTCTTACCACCTTCTTTGTGACTTAGTCAAATTGCTTCACTATTCTGGCCTTCTGTCTCCACACTCTAAGAAGGGGGCTGTCAAATGATGCCTAAGAGTGCGCCTGACTTTTCTTTTTCAAGAATTATTAAAGTACCGGTTGTGTGTCCAGTCCTGTTCTGGTGCTAGAAACCAGGCTATGTTCCTGCTCTCCCTGATTCAGCTTGATGATCACCGATGGAGCCTGTCTCTGCCACTGGGAAGCACAAAGAGCCCTTTGAAAGACAGCTGAGTCTTGCCCTTGCATCTAATTTGGGTAGAATCTTTACAGTTCATTTGAGTGCCCTGTTCCCCTCTTAATTCATCTGTAGGATGAAGGCCTTGGACCACTGCTTTCAGGCTCAAATAAAATGATGAATGTGGCGGTACATTTGCGTATAGCATGTCATGTGTCGTCATGTCTGTAGTAATGTAAAAGATTATTTTGCTATATTACTTCAGCACATGGTTTATTAAAGCCTAGTTGGGAGAATCCTAGGTTAACAGAATCTTTGGAGCTATTTGAATAATATAGAAATGTTCTACCCCCACCCCTTTTCTTTACAGAAAAAGATAATGCTGAACATGTTTTTAGACACAATGATGGCTGATCCTCCTCCCCAGTGCCTTGTCTGGCTGTCTCTCATGCACAGGCTTGCCCATGTTGAGAATGGTAAGCAGAATTCTTACAATTCAACTCCTTATATTTTTTTTTAAAAACATTTTATTAGGGGCTCATACAACTCTTTATCACAATCCACACATATACAGACATCAGTTGTATAAAGCACATCTGTACATTCTTTGCCCTAATCATTTTCAAAGCATGTGCTCTCCACTTAAACCCCTTGCATCAGCTCCTCTTTTTTTTCCCCTTCCTCCCCGCTCCCCCCTTCCTCATGAGCCCTTGATAACTTATAGATTGTTATGTTGTCAACTCCTTACATCCTAAGAGCTGTGTAAATGGGTGATCTGCAAAGCCCGTAGCGATTCTCATTGGCAAGCATAGTGGACTTTGGCTAGCACTCCGTTGTGATTCTGTGGCTTATAGCCAAAAGAGGACAACATAGCCCCCCCCAAAAAAAATTGGGGATGGTATTTGTTATTTAGACAGGATGCTAATTAGTAGCAATGTTGGGTCTTAAAACTTTGTGGTGCAAATTCTAGGCTCTAGGCTAAACTCTAGATTCCTGGTGGTTGCTTTCTGCTTCTCACCCACTGCCAAGGAGCCAGTTCCAACTCATAGCTACCCTATATTTCTAAGGCTGTAAATCTTTACAGGAGCAGGTAGCCTCATCTCTCTCCAGAGAAGTACCTATTGGGTTTGAACTGCCAACCTTGCAGTTAGCAGTCTACCGCTCTGTTTTCTGCTTGAGCCTACTTAATTTAGTCATGACCTCTTTCTTTAAAATGGCCAAAAATCTTAGTTAAAAAAATTGGATATACCATATATACTCGAGTATAAGTCGACCCGAATATCAGCCTAGGCACCTAATTTTACCACAAAAACTGCATAAAAATGTGCTGAAAAACTTGTCTTATACACGAGTATATAGGGTATTCACTATCAGCCACTAAAACTGGAATGTATTTTTGGATACTTTAAAGGAAAATAGCTAAGCTATAATTTAGTAGTGGGTTTCACATATTTTCATTTTCCTCCCCATTTATAATTTTACCTTGAATCGGTTCTTGTATTCTTCCTAGTGATTTGACTTAAACATTTGTTTGTGGTGAATTGAAATGGTAGTTATCTCTTAAAACCAAAAACCCAGTTGGATTGAGTTAGTCTGACTTGTGGCGTGAAGCGCCTGGCTACTCACCAAAAGATTGGAGGTTGAAGTCCACCCATGGTGTGTCTGGAGAAAGGCCTGGTGACCCACTTCCAAGAACATTGCAAGTGAGAAATGGAGCACAGTGGGCTGTCACTCTTCTCTTCTAGCTGTTTGCTTTTCTCTGCTGCTGCCACCAGTTTACTGCCTTTTAGGTTGTCTGATTATGTTAAAGGGGTTTTTATACAACCTTACTTCTTTTTAGGCTCTGGTGTGTCTCTAGTCACTCTACCAAAGAGAACGAGTGACTCTAGTTTCCTGGGGAAACATGTTCTTTGTCTGTGTCATTTCTGGTTTTAGTTTTCTTTTAGTCTTCGATGATCTTGTTACAATGTTTTCCTCACCTAATGCTTGCTTTTTTGTTTCTTTTTCTCTCTTTCTTTTTGATTCCTTAAAAGTTTTGGAAGTAGATTATAATTATCCTTATCATGAGATTGCTCCAGATTGGCTTTGTGTACACAGGGCTAGAAAGGCCTGTACAAAAGAAGATTTGAAGTATATTCCTCTTTTCCTAGTGACTTCGATTCCTTATGCTCAGTGGCGATTGCTAGAGGAAACTAGTTTCTTCCCAACGTTCTTTCTAAGATTTAGAAATCTTGAATAAACTGTTGTGTAATTGTCCCTGGTCGCATCTCCCACTTCCCACCTAATGAGCTACAGTGTCTAAATAGTCCCCATGATCTCTGTGGCCCCTTACTGCCTTCCTGGTAGTTCCCCAGACGGTAATGTATTGTTAGGTGGAAAAGAGTGCAGGGCCCCAGCTCCCTTGCTCCAAATCACTCTCCCTTCTTTGGTCTAGGGTACGTTACATTTCTTCATGGTATTACTTAGGTAGAGCTGTGACTGAAGACGAATACTTAAATATATTTGACCTTATTTATTTAACCAATTACCATTTATGTCCAGATATGTCGTAATATTTAATTCAGCAACATTTTCAGGCGCCAACCCAATGTGCTTTGCAAAATACTATTTGCGAGGCAACAGAAACACATCACCTTCAGCCCTGGCTCTCAAAAACAAATACACACACACACACACACATTTAAAATAACCCCCCCTAAAACCAACAATTGTCTGGAAAGGCAGTTTTGGAGTGAAGGCTTCTCTCTCCTCCTTCCTTCTGTGCTTATCGGAACTTTGAGAAACACGAGTTTCATCAAGGAAGAAGTCCGTTGTTTCCAAAGATAGATTAGAAGATAGTACTCTAAGTACAAAGGTTCTGTTTTGTCTCTTGTATTAATGTCTTTTGTGGTTCTAGGAGGCTGGTGGCTTTGCCTAGTTAGCAGGCAGTTGAGAGTCTGGTTCCAATGTTGCTGTTGCCCTTGCCTTTTACATGAGATCTGGATTTTCTTTGTACTGACTGGATTCTCTGGATTTTCTTTCTCGGCCCCCTCGCGTCTGCCAGTCTTCCATCCTGTGGAGTGTTCCTATTGCCGGTGTGAGAGCATGATGGGCTTCCGGTACCGATGCCAGCAGTGCCACAACTACCAGCTCTGCCAAAACTGCTTTTGGCGCGGCCATGCCAGTGGCCCTCACAGCAACCAACACCAGATGAAGGAGCATTCCTCTTGGGTAACTCTTTGTGTCTCTGTCCGTGTCCCCGACTGTCAGTCTATGTCGCAGTGATGGCGCCTGGGTCAGTTTACTGATCGACGCCTACCCTATAGGATGTGGGATACTGCAATCGTGACGCTAACATTTATGCCGGTCTTCCAGAAAACATCATGCAGCATCGCTTGATTTAAAAGTAGACTTTAAAATCCCAATCCCAAAGAGATACTGAATCACGTTGGAAGTTGTTCATTTCTTGCTGTCAGCAGTCCGATATCTAACCCACTCTGCCACCAGGGCCCCTGTGGAAGTTGTTCATTTCTTTAGTAAAATTACATGCGGCCGTGTGCCCAGTCCAAAGTAAGAAGTTTCTTTTTTCCCAGCAATTTTCTCTCATGTTTTTAGACTTTAGCTGTTGGAAGACTACAGCATAAAATAAAGGAGCCAAGTCTTGGCCTCTAAAGTTGTGGGAAATACTGTATTTTACAGCTATTGCCAAATTGGGATGCATCCTGACCTTCAAAACTCATCTTTAAATCACAGAATTTAAAGGGGATTGGTGTCTGATTTTCCCCCCTGTGGCTGGCTAGCATCATATTGCGTTTCCTCTCATCAGTTTGTATCCAGAGTGTTTAAAGTGCCATGCTTTTCTTTCTATCAAATGTTGGTAAACAGCCTTTGTTTGAAAACCTTTCCTTTAGTTTTGGTTTGTTTGGGTAAGGTCTGTAAGTCTTGATCCAGGCTCGTAAGCCTAGATTCCCCGACTGGATTTCAAGTATTATAAAATGTCACTAGCCAGGTTCCCCACCCCCATCCTGGTCTTAAATCACCAAGCTCAGAATAAACAAATTTCAACTCAAGTGTACTCTAGATTGCATAGATGCCTGACAATGCATTTTAAAAATTGAGTAGGTGTTCAGTTACATTATCCACAAAATTAGGTTACACTGAATACCCCTCCTGAATCTGGTGTTGTGGATTTCAGTGTTTGTTTGAGGAGCCGTTAGTATAAATCTTCAGTTAAAAAGTCAGATGGAGAGAGAGAGACCAACTCGCTTGTTTTCATTTTTATTGAACAGAGCTAATTTTTGTGGATTTTTCAATTTGTTACATTCCCTTTCCTTAAAGAACAATTACTGCACTGAATTGATTTGCGGTTTATTCCTGTTTCTGGTTTAGAGTCTCAACTAGATGTGAGGTCATTTTTGGCTTTCTTACCTTCATAATGTTTGGATTAACTGGGGTAGTTTTTCCTGAAATTTCTGCCTAGATCATAGGTTCCCAATTAAACTCTTTTTGCACTCCTGCCGGTCATCCAGGAGAAAGTGCAGTTTGCTGTTGCAACGCCCTCCAGGGGGCGGTATCACCCACTTTGGAAACACTGATAGTGGGTCTAGACAAATTAGGAATTTCTTCACCTTAATCTGAACCAGCCACATAGCTAATCCATAAAACATTTTGAACTACGGCTTTCATATTTATTTAAAGTTATTGACTGATGGTTGAATCCTGCTTTGTGATTTGTGAAGCAGTTTTTCATAAATGCTTTTGAGTTTCACCGCTATTTGTTATTTTTATTTCAGCTTGCTTACTTCTTTGCTCTTTTCCTTAGTTCTTCATTTTCCGAGTAAATCCCTGCCCAACTGTCCCTGCTGCCATGTGTGCATTGAGGCTCCTAAGGATCCTGTTCAGGGCTCCTGAGGCCGCAGAGCTGTATGGGAGCAGACAGTCTGCTCTTCTCTTTCAGAGCAGCTGGGGGTTTGAGAAAGTTGCAGATGAACTTTTGAACTTTACTAAGGGATGTGTAATCAGCTTTAATAGTAATTTCTAGAAGGCGGAGCCACTGTCGTTGCTGTTTGAGTGAGTATGTTCACAGGAGATGAGTTCACTTTAAACCAGCTTGTACGTGGATTTACATTGTGCATTTGTGTAATGTTTGATGCCTAGAAGCACACTTTTATTTTCTCAAGAGTTTTCATGTAATCTTTTGTCTAGGTAATATAATTCACTGTTTATAAGTCTCCGATCCATTTACCATATATACTCGAGTATAAGACAGGTTTTTCAGCACATTCTAAATGCATTTTTTGGTGATAAAATTAGATGCCTTGGCTGATAGTTGGGTCAGCTTATACTCAAGTATATACGGTAGTTTGCCTTTATTACAAAACAACACCGTATGGTACTATATCTGTGATTCATCTTGCCCATACATCTGCTCATGCATTCAGAAGAAAATTTTTTGACCTACTATGTGCGAGGGTGTGCTCTAGGTACTTTGGGTACATCTGTGAGCAAAACAGACAAAAGCGCTAGCACTACAGAGTTTAATTTCTTTAGTTTTGTTAGACCGGGTTGTGTAGAGAAATAATCCTGTGACACTCATGTGTATGAGAAAGAGTTTTATATCAAGAAGTAATTATATATAAGAAGGCACCCAAGCCCAGTCCAACTCAAGTCCTGGAGTCCAACACTACTCCATCAGGCCCTCTTCAGACTCACATAGCCACCTGTAATGATGCAGAAAGGTCATTTGGGATTTGGGCATGAAGCTCACAGGCCGATGGGTTCCGAGTTGAGTGGCTCCAAGGTTGGTGGAAACATGACGGGGCTCCCCCGCACGTCTCTGCCTCAGTGGCATAGTCCGAGCCAACGGGAAGCCAGAGGGCTGCTGCTGGGGTCCTAGTTCCCCTGGCTGGAAGAAGGCTACACTCTCAAGGAGGTACCATCAGGTTGCCACCTGATTGACAGGTTGGATCTCACCCCGTAGACTTTAATACATCTTCAAGTTGACATAAAATTAACTACCACATTCATTTTATTGGCATATAATTCACATATCACACAGTGGAAGCATTCGGTCATTTTTAAGAGGTAGGCAGTCATTGGAACTCTTGTACGTTGCTGGTAGCCTTATAAATATGGACAACCATTGTGGAAAGGGATACAGCGCTTGTGACAACAACTCTTTCCTCTTCTTTCTGGGCACACACCTGGACTCCATTTCTCAGCCCCTTTGTGTAGAAGAGAGGCCCTGTGGTTTACTCTGTCAGCAGGTTGTGGATGGCAACATCCGTGCCTCCCGAGAATAGAACAGCTCCTTCGCTACTCCCTGTTCTCCCACTCGGGCCCAGCAGAGGGCAGCGCCATACAGTGAAAGGCACCTGGGTCTTGGAATGCTAGGTGCAGGAGGTCATCCCGCCCACCCACGTGACTGTATTGGGTGTAAGACAGCTTTGTGTGAAGCCACTGAGGCTTTAGGGCTTTGTTGTAGTAGCTAGTGCTGGCAGCGGAACTCTGTGGTAGCATTTAGATGGCACACTGATGAGGAAGCTGGCACGGGAAGTGGGGAAGACCCAACCCATGTTTAGTGATCACCAGTTTGGAGAATGTGCCATCTGTAATAACCTGGACACTTCATGGCAACTCAGGTCAGGCTTTGAAAAGGTCAGAGTGTGTGTTCATGTGTGCTGACCAGTGTCAGTAAGGTGTGATGACATACATGTTTACAAAAGAAAGGGAGTATAGAGGGCTCACATAGATGGGGTAGTGAAAGAAAAAAATAACAAATTGTTTCAAGGCCATAGAGACTTAAGAGATAGGAATTGAAAACAGCTTTGAGCAACAAAGGCCTTGTGGATTTCTCCGTGGACATGATGACTCATCCGGTGGTGGAGATGAGAGGTCAGGCACAGCCCCTCTACCTACTGCACCAAGTGGCTCTTGTTCATGGCTACCCATCACCTTGCCCCCACCTGCAGAGCTGCTGATGCCGTTGGTCTGCTGGACAGGGGGACTTAGAAAAAAATTCCTTAATAATTCTGTTGTGTGGCCCCGCTTGAACATCACAGACCTGTTGCTTCATATGGCCACCAGGTGGCTGCTGATCGTTTACGGAGAGTGGGGAGGAAGAAAATAAATGAAAAGTGCCTTGAGAATTCTGTCTCGGAAAGAATTTTGTTGGTGTGATTACTGGCACATGGAACTGACTGAAAACAAATAGATCAAAGGCGCCCTGCGTTTTTGAGGGGGTTTTACTGTCAAAGAAACCGTGAGCCTGCACCGAAGGAGCCTTTGACCATTTGAGCTGTGAAACCACATTTTAAAACCTAGAACTTGGCCAGCCCAGAAGTGGGTTAGAAGGCTGGGAGGCCTCTGTAGAGGACCTGCTCTCCAGCACCCCCACCGGGCCAGAAGGAAATCGGACAAGGAAGAGCCACCCTTGAATCCTGGGAGAAAGAGCCGTGGGAGCTCTTGGCACAGTTGAAGTTAGGCTGTGCTACCACTGAGTGAGTATGTGACGGTGAGGAAGAAGACTAGTAACTGGCCCTTGGAATTCTCCATCATTAAGTGATCTGGAGGAGGAGAAAGAGCCTGCATGCAGGGAAGCAAGAACTAGGAGAACATGCGTGGTGCTGCAGACCAAGAGAAGAGAGCGTTCCGAGGAAGAGAGCCATCACCCGCGTCACGTGCTGCTGGAGCCGAGTAGGAAGAGTAACCGTGTGTTGTTGTTAGGTGCCGGCAACCCGGTGCTGACTCATAGCGGCCCTCACTGCCACCGAACAAGCACTGCCCGGCCCTGCGCCACCCTCACTGCCACAGAGCAAGCACTGCCCGGCCCTGCGCCACCCTCACTGTTGTTGTGCTCGAGCCCGGAGTTGCAGCATACACATACGTGCACTCAAGTCTTGAAGATATTTCTTTTTTTTACATTTTATTAGGGGCTCATACAACTCTTATCACAATCCATACATATACAGACATCAATTGTATAAAGCACATCTGTACATTCTTTGCTCTAATCACTCTCAAAGCATTTGCTCTCCACTTAAGCCCTTTGCATTAGGTCCTCTTTTTTTCCCCTCCCTCCCCGCTCCCCCCTCCGTCATGAGCCCTTGATAATTTATAGATTGTTTTTTGTCATATCTTGCCCTATCCGGAGTCTCCCTTCCCCCCCTTCTCTGCCGTCCGTCTCCCAGGGAGGAGGTCACATGTGGATCCCTGTAATCAGTTCCCCCTTTCCAACCCACTCACCCTACTCTCTCCCAGCATCGCCCCTCACACCCCTGGTCCTGAAGGTATCATCCACCCCGGATTCCCTATGCCTCCAGCTCCCATATGCACCAGTGTACAATCTCTGCCCTATCCAGCCCTGCAAGGTAGAATTCGGATCATGGTAGTTGGGGGGAGGAAGCATCCAGGATCTGGGGGAAAGCTGTGCTCTTCATGGGTACTACATCGCCCCCTGACTGACCCATCTCCTCTCCTAAACCCCTCTATGAGGGGATCTCCAGTGGCCGACAAATGGGCTTTGGATCTCCACTCTGCACTTCCCCCTTCATTCACTATGATATATATATATATATATAGTGTGTGTGTGTGTATATATATATATATATATTTTTTTTTTTTGCATGATGCCTTATACCTGGTCCCTTTGGCACCTCGTGATCGCACAGGCTGGTGTGCTCCTTCCATGTGGGCTTTGTTGCTTCTGAGCTAGATGGCCGTTTGTTCACCTTCAAGCCTTTAAGACCCCCAGACACCAGCTCTTTTGATAGCCGGGCACCATCAGCTTTCTTCGCCACATTTGCTTATGCACCCGTTTGCCTTCGGCAATCGTATCATGGAGGTATGCAGCCAATGATAGGGTTTTTTGTTCTTTGATGCCTGATAACTGAGCCCTTTGGGACCACATGATCACACAGCAGGCTGGTGTGTTCTTCCATGTGGGCTTTGTTGCTTCTGAGCTAGATGGCTGCTTATTTATCTTCAAGCCTTTAAGACCCCAGACACAATCTCTTTTGACAGCCGGGCACCATCAGCTTTCACCACATTTACTTGTTCACCCACTTTGGCTTCAGCAGTTGTGTCAGGAGGGTGAGCATCGTAGAGTGCCAATTTAATAAAAGAAAGTATTCATGCATTGAAGGAGTGCTTGAGTAGAGGCCCAAGGTCCTTCTGCCACCTTAATACTAAATCTATAACTCTAGACACATAGATCTAGATATTTCTAATGAACAGGAAGGCACATTCAGAGTGCCACAAACACCTATTTCTTACATCTCTGGGTTTTGGCATGTCATTTAAAAGTGCTTCTCTGTAGGCTGGCCTTAGGAAGATGGCCACCACAGCCTTGCAGATACCTCATTCACTACCAAAGGTTTAAAAATCTTTCTGTGGAGGAAAGGGAAAAAAAACACCCGAAAACCCTAAAAATGCAAACCACTTTACTGCCCAAGTGAGAAAAATCAGAAACTTTGCTAAAGCCCCCTCTGAAAGAGTTTATTTTCTTGTTGGAGTTTGAAAATTCCCTTGAGCCGCTATCACTCTGCGTCATGTATCCCAGACTGAGAACAAAAGAATGCCTCGCTCTTTCTTTCTCTCTAGCTCTGCTCTCTCTCTGATGGGAAAGAGAAACGACATTCTTAACTAGGTAGAGCTTGAAAGCCCATGGGCCATGTGCATGACTCAGAGTACTGTAGAGAGAGGTATTAGCAAAACTTGCCCGCTCTTCTAAGGACAGTTACTACTTTTGCTTACCCCTTCCCCATTAGACAGTCTTGGCGATATACGTATTTTGTGGTGTCAGCTAAGTCCTTATAAATAAAGTTTTAAATAGATGCTAAAGACGGTGATGCGTTCAACAATCAGCACAGGATTCTTGTCTAAGTGGTTACTTCAACCACAGAGAGGATCACATTTTTCTACGAAATTGCACTTTGTAAAAAGAGCAGTTTAGTGAACCAATGAAGCATATTTGCTTGGATTTTTATTACCACATTTAAGTGATTCAGATTTGGAGGAATATTGGAAAAAAATATATTTAAAACACTTTATTAGGGGCTCATACAACTCTTATCACAATCCATACATACATCAATTGTGTAAAGCACATTTGTACATTCATTGCCCTCATCATTCTCAAAACATTTGCTCTCCACCTAAGCCCCTGGCATCAGCTCCTCATTTTTCCTCTCCCTCTCCGCTTCCCCTTCCCTCATGAACCCTTGATAATTTATAAATTATTATTTTGTCACATCTTACACTGTCCATCGTCTCCATTCACCCACTTTTCTGTTGTCCATCTGGAAAAATATTTTGTATGCAATTTTTTCTTCTGATCCCTGTTAAAATGTTTTTTACTTAGAATTAAAAGACATATTTGTTAATGAGAATATGCACAACAAATCATGCACTGATGCAACATTGCGTGTATAATTCAGTGACACTAATGACATCCGTCCAGCTGGGCAGCAATTTTCACCATGCTTTTCGGAGTTCTTCCTCCCCTGCTAACGTAAGTCCATTGCCCGCCCCCGGCTGTCTCTTGAGTGGCTCTTGTCAGTTTGATCCCATGTAGATTGTTCTTAAAAGAGTCTAATGCACAGGGCGGACATTTTGAAAAATGAATGTTGACGGGCATTTCACAATTAGATGATTGCTTGGTTTTACAAAGACTTCAAAGGGTGCTTTGGGTTTAACGTTTAAATATTGTCTCTGGGCAATAATCTCAGAGATTCATCCAGTCTCTAGAGTTCTGGAAAGTCTGGAAGCCATGGGGATTTGAAATTCTGTTCTGTATTTTTTCCTATTTAATCTGGATTTTCCTGTTCTTTTCTCAGAACGTTCAGAATTGGCAGCCAGGCATTGCCCGGTTGGCCTGGGCTTGTGGTAAAGCTATTAAAATGAGTTTCATCTCCAGCCTTCATTTACCTTGGTCTGGGCTCAGGAGAAATATTTGAAACTTTTCCAGTTTTTAGAATCCTATACACGCTCAAGATCACACACACTCACACTCTCTCACGAACTCAGGCCTACTCCCATCCTACATTTATACTTTTTGCTTTGGCCTTGACTTTGTTGTCATCGTCAGCTATTTGGCCCATTCTGAATACTCACTTAGGGTAGAGTAGAACCCTCCCAGAATTTTCCTGTAATTTTATGGGAGCAGATGGCCAGGCCCAGTTTTCCCCGGAGTGGCTGGTGGGTTTAAACTAGGACCTCCAAGTGAGGGGCCCAGCTTAATGCGGGAGCCACCAGGGCTCCTTGGTCTTCCCCTTTCCAAGTCACATAGCTGACTGATTCCCGCTTGCTCGCTCGGTCCATGACAGCTGCTGTGTGTGTGTGTGTGTGTGTGTGTGTGTGTGTGTGTGTGTGTGTGCTCATACAAAGCACATTTGTACTGCACTCACAGTTCTTGGTAGAGGGAGGGCCTTAGGTGGAGGTGGCTGTTTGTATAACTAGTTGGTGTTAATAAAAATTGCACCTCTCTTGCCAGCAGATGGCAGTCTCCATCACCGAGCAAAGTCACTTAGCCTGTTTTTCACAAAATCTGCTGTGAAAGATGAAATATTTTGAATTTGTTTAGTAATTCCTGTTAACATGATTGCATTTTTTAAAAAGCAAACACATTTTGATGGGCACTTCCTAGATGCCCAGTGCAGTTGTTTGGGAACTGTCATCAGCAAAAAGAAACCATCTAGTCTAAGGAGCCGCGTTGAATTCCGGGCTGTGGAGAGAAAACAGTACTGCTGGGCCTTTGTCAGAGCAGGATTCCATTGCCCTTTCTTACCTCTTTCAGATTCTGAGAGAATTTAGTAGTATTCAGTGAGATAAACAATCTTTTCTTGGTCATGATTCTACCCACTTCCAGTCGCACATCATAACTGAACAGCTACTTAGTGTCCAATACTAGGCAAGAGGATTCTATTTTAAAAATCAGAAAACACTGTACCCACTTATAGACATGTGAAAGCAGGAGACACTAGCAGCAAAAATCCACAAAGGAAAAATCGACAGAAAGAAACTAGCAACAAAACTTCAAAATGCAGGTCTTTCGCCTAATGCATCGCTCCTTTCAAAGGCACTACTGAGGCTGTGACCACCATGGCTCTTGCCTCTGTCTCTGTCATCAGTGTCACTAGCGGAAGTTGTCTCGTGTCTCTGGCTTTATCCCAGCATCCCCTCAGGCTCTGTTCTTCCTGACCCTCCCACAGCCTACGAATAGCCGTCCACATGGAGGCCCCTCGAGAAGTGCTGCCCCTTAACCCGTGTGCTGCCCTAAGTGTAGGTTGCTTCTATCAGCATGTCTCCCAGCCCTTGCCGTGATGATACGGCGTCCCGGCGGCACGGTGGTTACAGGTCGGGCTGTGAGCCACAAGATCAGCGTTCACCACCACCAGGAGAAAGGCCGGGCTTCCTCCTCCCGACAGCAGTGACCGTCTGGGAAACTACTGTAGAGTCGCTATAAATTGACCTTGACTCGATGACAGTGAGTTGCAGTTTTATGTTGCTGTTGTTTCTTGGCTTGCCTTAATGGAAATGTGGTGACTCTCTTTAAGAGCATGAACGTCCCATGCAGCTTTTGCAGGGGACACCTAATGTCTCACATCCTTGGGTGCATGTAGGGCAGGGATGGGGAATGTGAGATCCATGGGCCACCATCAGTTCCACGTGATCTCACAGGCCTCATCAAAGAGAAGCTGCCCCAGCCATCACATGAGGGTGAGCTTGACCACGATGGCCCTCGAATGATTTTATACTTAATCAAACACCCCTTGGCAGAAAGAGGGTTGCCCACCCCGTGGTTTAGGGGTTGGAGGTGAACTCCCTCTTAGAGGGACCACGTAATTTATCACTGCAGAAGGGAAGTAGGCTACTCATTATCTTGGGTCGACCGGGATTTATATTCATGGTTAACAAATTGCCACAACTTCAATGCCTTAAAACAAACAGCACAACTGTATCTCCATTTGTGTAGGCCACAGGTCCAAGCATCACATGCCTGGAGTCCTCTGTCTCAGGTTCATTCGCGGTAGTCAGTTCTGCTCTGCCTTGCCGTGATACCCTCAGGGGTGGTTCACGACATGCATGCTTGCCTTCTCCCAAGCCAGTGGGGATTTCTCCCTGCATGTCTCTCTGACTCGCTTTTCTGCCACCAACCACGCAAAAAATAAACCTGCTATTAAAAGAGTTCCCTGATTGAGGCCAGGACCAGCCAGGATAAATCTCCCTTTGCCATCAAACATCCTGTACTCAAAGGAGCCATCTGAACATGTTAGCTCAGCATGTTCACAGACTCCGTCTATACCCAAAGGCAAGGTGGAGATTATCCAGGATGTGGGTCACTAGTGTCCTCTTAAGAGTTTTTTCCCTCCCAGTCACGCTGGTTATTTGTCTCCATGCTCTCTGCCTGGCCACTGTTGGATCATCATCATACAGTAGAACCCTGGACCGCGATGCTAATCTGTTCTGGAAGGAGCCTCGAGATGCGATGCAGTCGAGTTCTGAATCAATGTTTCCCATAAGAAATAACTGAAAACTGTTATTAATCTGGTCTCAACCACCAAGTGTTCACCCTAACCTTGCCTTTTTATACAAAACATTACACAGAAATTTCAAAGTAAATAAGTTCAGAGTTAAATAATATAATTTAAATAAGAAACACAACATTAAAAATGTTTTTAACAAGTACAGATTGAGATGGATGAGGATCTGGATCTGTGGACACGGATGTGGAGAGGAGGGATGGAGAGAGTCATTGTTTGGAAGGGAATCCCCTTCCATCAAATCCACTGGTAGCTGCTTTTCAGGAGTTTTTTCCCCTTCTTTGCCTTTTGTCACTAGGACCTGGCTGGCTTGCTCTAAAAAGAAAAAAGAAAATCTGTCTAATGTGGTCTGCTGTTGGCGTTTCCTTAACTGTTTTCTAAAAGGGTTTACTAAATTATCATCAACAATATCAATGACACGGTTAACCAGTTCCTTATCATGATAAAAAAACTCTTTCTTAGGACCCATGTATTTTTATCTAAAAATTGAACAAAAAGCCACAAAAACTAAGGAAATTATAGCAAAACACTTGGAACACAGCTGCAAAAGTTTTAAATAACTGATGCTAATAATGCCAACTAACGCTGAGTGACTGAAACACTAACTGCTTTTGTTTACAAAAATCACGTGCACCGGTTGGATTCCGATGTTTCCTTTGGGCTCCGATGCAAACTTCTCTCGACATTTCATGTCGAAATCTGATTATGTTGAGTACTGATGTGGTCCGGGGTCCTGCTGTATCCCGAATGTCTTGGCTTAAAAAAAAATTTTTTTTAAAGGCAATTCTTTGGGATTTAGCCATTTTAGCACCAAGGTCCTCCTGCCTTTTCATGATTGTCACCACCTCACCTGTCTCTCTGGGTATGCTCCTCACTCACCTCTGGTCACAGCCCTCTCGGGGTGATTCCCTAGTCTTTGTGGAGGAGCCCTGTTACACCCTGATGTCGAAGCTCCTGCACTTACTCAGCTCTGAGGATCTCCTCCTCCGCGGGACCTCAGCCACCTGCTCCTGCAGTTCCACGTTGGACCTTCTCCCCGCCCCTGGAACTGCTCCCCTTCCACACCCACGGGTCCTGATTCTGATGACATACAATGTTCCGTAATCGAAGGATCGATCTGAATAGGTTAGCTCATCATGTTCATCGACTCCATTTATGCTCAAAGGGAAGGAGATGATCCAGGATGTGGGTCACTAGTGTCCTCTTAGAATTTTGTCCCTCCCAGTCACCCTTGTAATTTGCCTCCGTGCTCTCTGCCCGGCCACTACCACGCCAGTTGGCATGTTGAACTGCTCTCACAAAGATCATCTTTGATCCACGGCCCCGGTCTTCTCCCAACTTCTTACCCCTCATACATATGGCCCTTCAGTCCTCACCATAAACTCTATTCCCCTGCCATTCCTGTTCACCTGTCAGCCGGAACCCCCACTGGTCTGTTTGCTCCGGAGAGAGTTAGACAGTGGAGCAGGTGGATAGGAAAGATCAATGGAATGTCCAGAAAGAGACCCATTTCGTGTCACTTGATATTCAAGAGTGGGACCAAGCCAGTTTAATTCTTTTCTTAAAGAATGATCCCTTTCACGAGTGGTTCTGGAAAAAGTGGATACCATTTCCAGAAAAATGAAACAGGTTCCATGTCTCTCACTATCTACAAGGTTAATCTCAAGGTGGGTTACAGATTTAAATGTAAAAATTAAAACTATGAAGCTCATAAAAAATAAAGACAATTTTGGACCCGATACCAAAACAACAAAAACCAACCCCACTCCCATCAGGTGGTTTTTGATTCACAGTAGTCCTCTGTAGGGTTTGGAGGCTATAAATCTTTACAGGAGCAAATAGCCTCGGCTTTCTCCAGTGGAGCAGCTGGTGGGTTTGAACTGCCAGCTTTGCTCCAGCATCATTGGCAGTGGCCCCAGTAGATAGCACAGATCTATTCAACAGAAACAAAAATGCAAACAGAGCAGAAGGAAAACTAGACTCCTGCACTCTCCTACAAAAGTAAGCATTTATAGGCATCAAGCTCTCCCCCAAAGAGTGAACAGAGAGATTGGGTGGGAGGGGTAATTAAAATATATCTATATTTATATATATTTGGTAATGACGTACGGGACAGGGAACAAATCTCTAAAATTTGTAGACAAAATGTCAGTACCTCAACAACCAAAAGACAAAAGTCCAATTAAAAACCGAGTAGAAGAATGAGCAGACATTTCACCAAAGACACTCAGGTGGCCAAAAATAATCACTCACCATCATTAACCATTCTCCAAAATCAAACTCGCGGCCATCGAATGATGCTGACTCATAACAAAACCCCATAGGACAGAGTCGAACTGCCCCTGTGGGTGTCCAGGTGTTTAAATCTTTATGGGGCCAGGCAGCCGAACCTCTCTCCTGTGGAGCAACTGGTGGGTGGTTAGCGGCTCAGTACACAGCCCATGGGCCACCAGGGATGAGAGAGACATGCACATCAAATGCAATAAGGAGATATCATCTTACCTTGGCATAAATAGGAAAGTTTTTTTGTTTTCAAAGGAAAACAGCAAATGCTCGCTAGGGTGTGAAGAGACTAGAACCTTCATCTACCCCAAGTGGGACAAAAATGGCCCAACCCAGTGGAAAATGATACGGCACATCCTTTAAAAATTGGAAATAGAAATGCCATCAAACCTACTGTTAGGCATACATGAAAAGTAAGAGCTATGACAGAAACAGGTCATGCACACTAATGCTCACCACAGTCCTAGTCACAAGAGTGCAGAGAGGGCAACAGCCTCAGTGTCCATCAGACGAGTGAGTAGATGACCATTATGCACAGCGTTGTCGGCTACCATGGAGTTGGTTCCGACTCATTGCAGCCCTACGCACAAACACAAGGAACACTGACCAGACCTGCGTCCTCTCAATCTCTGCCTGTCGGCATTATAGCCCCTGTGTCCATCTGATCACGAGCCTTTTCCCTTTTTCCTGCCCCTGCCTCCATGTGGCCGAGCAGGATGTCCTTTGCCAAGGACTGCTCTCTCCTGCTAACACGAAAGAACGTGAGATTGAAGGCTCACCCTGCTGGCTTCCAGTGAGCATCCTGGCTGTCCTCCTTCCAGGATAGATTTGTTTCTACATTAAAGAATAATGAATCTGTGTGATGCCTCGTACACAGAGACAGAACCAGGGTACATTGTGCTGAGTGAAATTAATCACAGCAAGGCAAATAATTACATGAAAGCGCTGCTGTAGAAAGCTGAGAAAAAGATTCCTACCCAGAAATAATGGTTCTCTGAAGAGAACCAGGGCTGAGAGGGAGGGTAAATCGCTAACCAGAGGGTGGATACATATTAACCTCAGGGCAGGGAAAGGCAGAGCACAGCACTGGGGGAGGTCAGCGCCAGAAGCTGAAGGCCAAGGGGAACTCTGGGAAGAGCAGAGGTAAATACTGTGACGGATCCCACCCTGCACCAACAGGGCTAGCCATCGCCCATGAGTGAGTCTGTACGCTGCTAGACGGTCCGGCCCAACAGGAGTGGAAAGGTGAATGGGACTACGCCCACAGATAAAAGGGACTTCCAAAAGTTTATGGGCCAGTGGAATGGAAAGGTCGTGGAATTTTCCATGGACTTTTTAAAGCCCCCTCGCATGACGTACTTATACAAAACGTCCCCAAATAGCTAAATCCACAGAGACAGACCAGTGGTTGCTAGATTGTGGAGAGGGAGGAATAGGAGTTGACTGCTCATGGGCTCGGGGTATTCCGGGGAGGTGATGAAAACGTCCTCGTAATGATGGCGTGCGTTTGCAAGTGAATATATTAATCAATAAGTCGTACACTTTAAAAGAGTGAATTTAATGGCATGTGAATTACATCTCAGTGAAACTGTTATTAAAGAGTACAATTAGCTGGTCAGAGAAAGGTTTTTGAAGAGTAACACTTAAGCTGAGATGGGAATGACTAATTTGGGATTGGTGGTGGTCATGAATTCAAAGTCAGACCAGTTGACGCTGTTGTGTATTTTGGTCCTGCCATTAAATGCGGGGGTGTAGGCACAGAGCGGCTGGAGTTGGGGTTCTGCCAGAAGAGTAAGAACAGAATCAAGGAGGAGCGTGGACAAGGGGAGTTGGACGGTGGCCTCTATGTTCATTATTGATTCCAGAGGGCATGACGGAGATAACGGACAGAACAAAGCTGCCAGGGTCCGTGTGGCTTAGGTCTCACTGGGGTTGAAGAAGTGTTCCGGGAATAAAAGGCGTGAGCTAACAAGAAGTTGGGATGAGCCAGGGTCGCTTGAGCTTGAGATTTCAGGTGCTGCACAGTAACTGCTATGGGTTGGAAATGCCTCAGCAGCCGTGAGTTTGGTTCGGAATCGGTTCAGTCAGATCCTCTGGGATATGACTGTGAAAGTGGTCGGAGCGGGAGCGAGGCGGTTGAAGTAGAGGCACTCCAGGAGAAGCAATCCAAGAGGACTCGTCTGCTGCTTTTGCAAGGCTTTGTAACAAACTGCCAGAAACTTGGCGACCAACACCCACAGAAATTTATTATCTCACAGTTCTGGAGGCCGGAGTTTTAAATTCAAGGTGTTGGCAGGACCAAGCTCCTTCTGGAGATGCTACAGGAAAACAACGACTTTGCTTCTCTACCTTCTGGTGGTGGCTGCCGGCATTCGTTGACTTGTGGCTCCATCGCTAGCTCTCTCTGCAATGCCGTATTATCTCCTATCTTTGTTTCTTTGTTTACAAAGACACTGTTTATGATATTTAGGACCCATTGGGATAATCCAGGAAAAGATTATCCTCTCAAGAACCTTAACTTTGTCATGTGTTTCCTCTTTCTGTGCATCTATTTCATTTGTATATTCAGTGTTTTGCCACCCAGGGTAATACGCACAGGTTCTGACGATTGTTAAGTGGGCGCATCTTTTGAGGGGGGTTGTCCCTCAACCCACGAGAACCATTGGAAAGAGGAGCACTATGGATGTTGAAACCAGTAAGAATTATGAGGAAAGTACTGTTGGAGTTAGTCAGTGGGTTCTGAGCTAAACCGTTCAAGGTTCAGAACTCGGGTTTTAAGGCAAAGAGTAAAGGAAGACAGAGTAAAAGATCTGAGAGGGGTGGTGGAGTCCTAAGGCCCCTCTCCCATCTGGATACCCGTGGTTTTCAGGATGTGGGAAAGGAAGTAGCTGCCTCTAGAAATGGCTACAAAGCAAGCAGCGGCCCCAGGGAAGGCCACAGGAAAGTGAGGCAGCAATCAGAGAGGAGGGCTGGCAGCTAGGGGGTTTGTTAATGGTGGGCTGTGAAGACCAAGTAGAGGGGTTTTGCTGGGTTGGGAATTAGTGGGAGATGGGGGCCATGTGCAAGGAGTTTTGTTGAGCCTTACGGGTATGAGGCTCCAACTGGGCTTCTTGGATTTCTTAGGAAACACGCATAGCCTGTGATAAAGGTTGGGCCGAATTAGCTTCTGAAAGCCAGTCGCCAAGGCAAACATGGTGGGCTAGGAGGGTTCTTTGGGAGTGTCTTGCTAGGATTCTGCAGAGATCTGGGTTCCTCTGTTTATGGTGGGGTGGAGGCCTGAAATGTTCCTCACTTAACGGATCTAGAGCTCACCTGACTGCCTCACTGGCCAGGTGCCTCCCTCTGGAATTCTGAACTCTCTGAAGCCATCTGAGCGATAGAAGGGATAGACTAGAGGTACCCTGACAGCATCTATAAGCACTTTCAGTAGGTTGTTTGTGTTGCTTTTAAACTTTGCTCTTTTCTGGAACCGTGTGCGGTTTCATGCTTTTGTGATATTTGGATGCACTATTTACTCTGGAACCCAGCGACAGCTGCAGGAGTGCTGAGTGTGGAAGCAGACCGTGTGGAACGTACCCAGCTGTTAAAATGCTTATCAAAGAAAGTATTGGCATGGAGTTTATGAAATAATAAAGGTTTTTCCCCCCAACTGATTATTCTTAGAGAAAATTCTTGGCATCTCTGTGAGCAAAAAGATGACAGGGAGGCTTCCCATGGCAGAGGAGTGTGTGGCTTAACCCAAACCAAGCTGTTCTTCAAATGAGCAATTTCCTCCAGCAGTCAGCACTTCCCCACAGACCTTTCTCCGGCGTTTGATCTATTTTGATTCATACAGGTGGCCACCAGAGCTGAATGGAGAATGCGTATCCAACTGCCATGTGTAGAGAGGATCAGAGAGTTCTCTGTGACCCAGGGATATGAATTCTTGTCTGTTTCTGCATTAATTCAAACATAACAAGAGATACTTGCCCATGCACCTAGTGCTTTCTGAGGCCTATAAGTATAAGATTTAGGATAAAGACGTTTTCCCAGATAAACTTAAGGCATGTGTATTGTATGTTATTCATTGCATTGTATCTCCATTTAGTGACTACCATAGCTATTTAGGAAACATTTATGTATTATTATTCACTAGTTAAATCTTTTGCTCACCTACAATAAGTCAATGTAAAGACCCAAAACTTCACAACTGGACCAGTAGGTAACATCTGATAAGTGGAGAAAAGTTCAAATTGTCCAGGATTATGTCTTCCTTGGATCCATAATCAGTGCTCATGGAAGCAGCAGTCATGAGATCAGAAGATGTTTTGCATTAGGTGAATCTGCTGCATGATACCTCTTCAGAGGATTGAAAAGCAAGGCTGCTCCTCTGAGGACCAAGATGCAGCTGACCCAAGCCATGGCATTTTCGTTTTTTAAAATCATTTTATTGGGGACTTGTACAACTCATCACAATCCATACATCCATCCATTGTGTCAAGCACATTTGTACCTTTGTTGGTCATGGCATTTTCAATCGCCTCATATGCGCATAAAAGTTGCACATCGAGTAAGGAAGACCAAAGAAGAACTGGTGCATTTGAATTGCGGTGCTGGAGAAGAAAGGTGAACCTACCACGGACTGCTGAAAAGACAAAGCAGTCTGCCTTGAAATAAGTGTGACCAGTATGCTCCCTGGAGGCAAGTATGGCGAGGCTTTGTCTCACGTATTTTGGCCATGTGGTCAGGAGAGAGTAGTCCCTGGAGGAGGACATCGAAAACAGAAGGGCAGCGGGAAAGAAGGCCCTGCATGAGGTGCTTGGACTCAGTGGCTGCAGCACGGCTCCAGCATAGGAACAGCTGTCCAGACGGCACAGGACCAGGCAGTGTGTTCTGTTGTGCGGAAGTCCTCTGTGGCTAGAACCGACTCTGTGGCACTTAACAACCACAAAAATAAGCCAGCTACAGTTCCTTGGTATTTGTGGGGACATTTATACTACTTAATACAATGCAGATAGCTTCCTTCTCGCCTCGGGGGATAATTTTGACCACTGGATTGCTTCCTGATACAACGCATTATTTCTCCCTGAGGTCAGTCGCATCTGAGCGTGTGGAGCCTGTGCCCTCCTGCCTCGCCGTGCCCTCTCTCTCAACCTGTTCACACCCCCGGGTTTAGATACTTACCTCTGCCATGCCGGACAAGGATGGCTTTACATGTAGATCTTCATTCCAGCCCAGCTGCCTCTGGTCTGTGGACTCGTGGACATTTCCATCCTGAGAACTCGAGGCCGTTCCATGAAAGCACTGCAAAAAGGTCACTGGACAAATTCCACTCTCTCGTTTTCAGTTTTCCACAAACCATTAGAAGCCCCCTCGTATATGATCCTAGTCGACTTTCAATTTCCTGGGACATCTAGGTAGACAATTGTACTGGCCGTAGAAAACAATAACACCATCATTTTCCAACAGTTATCTCTCATTTTATTGGGATTATTATTTACCTCTTTGTTTTGACAAGAACTGCCAGAGCCGTGTTTCCTAAAACTTCCTGAAAAGAGTCATCTGGACTGCTTTGTTAAATATACAAAACACCAGGCTTCTATCCCTGGGAATTTTAACTTAGCAAGCCTGGGTTGGGGCCAAGGAATCTGCTTTGTTTGTGCCTTTTAAATAAATGCCCCAGAATTTTTGTTTTTCAAAAATCATCAGGCAAGTTTTTGGACATGCTGTTTCAGAGTGTTGCTAATAGTAGTGACAATAGTCTGTTGTTCCTGACTGTGGCGTCTCATTAACTGCTGGCCCGCTTCCTACCTGACCAGAATTTATGGCAGGCTGTGCCCGAGTGTAGTCATACGGTAGGAAATCTAAGCCAGGCAAAGAGCTTCTTCCCCATATTCAGCCAATAAATATTTCAAGTGTCTGTTCTGGGCAGCCCTGGTGGCGGGCATAATGGGTTATGAATAGGGCTTTGAACCACGTCTCTAGCAGTTCCACCGACCTTGGCAGGCTGGGACCACCCGCCATTGCACAGGAGGAAGATGCACCCTTCTGCTCCCATAAAGAGTTAGTCTTGGAACCCACGGGGCCAGTGCCTGCTCTCTCCCGTCGGCAGGGAGTTTGGATTTTTGGTGCATCTGTGATATCCCAAGCCCTGGAAAATGCTGGGATACAGAAGAGCACATAGTAGTCGACTTCATTTTCTAACCCTCCTCCTCTCGAATTCCACCCTGACGTGCCACATGTCTCTACGTCTTTGAATCTGTGGCTTGCTCTTCTCCCCACCCTCTCCCTCTGCCCCCAGGATTGGGGTGTGTGTGTATAACCTTAAATAGTATACTGACTCTCATGGATGGAATGCCTTGGAATGTGTCTGTTGATAGCAAACACTCACAAATCTTTTATTGGTTTTTCCTGAAAGAAAAACTGGAAGTGTGTGCTGCGAGATCACCTGAAAGCACATTGAACCTCCAAACCAAGCCAGCTGCCCCTGAACCACTTTGGACTGATGAACCCATGCGTGCAGAGTTCAAGTGCGTTCCATAGGGATTCAAGGCTGTGACATATTGGTTGTGGATCACTGGCCCTTTCTCCCAAGGCAGCTCCTGGTGGGTTCAAACTTCCAGTTAGTAGGGGTGTTAGGTCAGATTAACTAGAGAAAAAAAATCCCGTGACACTCAACATATGTAGAAGAAAGAGCTTTGCATCAAGAAATAATTACATATCAAGAAAGCATCTCAGCCCAGTCCAACTCAAGTCCATAAGTCCAATATTAGTCCGTAATTCCTTCTTCAGACTCCCTTGGCCACAGGCAACGATGATGCAGAATGCAGGAAGATCACAGGCCAGTGGGTGCAGAGACATGTGGATCCCAGGTCAGTGAAAACCTGGCAGGGCTCTGGCAGCTCTCAGGGTGTCCTGCAAGCAGGAAGGTGAAGTGGGGAGAGAAAGGAAGAGGTTCACAGCATCTTCCTTACGACAAGACCATGCCCCCAAGGAGATAGCCTCAGACTGTGGCATGACTGGCAGGTCTGACTCCACCCCTGGCCAGGAGTCTCTAGCTGACATAACATCATTTAACTACCACAGTTGGCAATTGCATGAACCAGGCATTCCTGCCAACACACTAGAGGGAATAAAACTGGTGGGGGTAGGGGGACGGACCCGGGGGAACTCTTGGCAGGCCACAAATGGATGGATCCCCAAGGGGAGTAAATGGGCTCTATTAACAGAAGGAGGCCTTGATACAAAACAAGAACAGGCTAGTACTGCTGCAACGTATGGAAGCAACACCCAGAGTGCTGTCCTATATTTGGGTGGTTTTTTTTACAACATATCAAACAACTCCCATATAGAAAACAATACATATATTTGAAGATGAGCTTCTTGCCAAAAATTGCCCCTGAAGAAGGCTCATTGTCAGCAACCGGAAACCAGCAGCACTGTCTGTGAGAGGATTGGCAAAGACAGTAAGTGGATATGTAGCAGGTCCCAAGCTTTAGAAAGAAGGCGAAACCTGTGGAAACCACAGCCTGCGGACTGGGGAAGCCTATCAGCAGAGGCAAGTGCCCCGTTCCTCACCCTAGCTCACAGCAGAACAGTGCTAAGACTGGACCTGCCAAAGGCCCACACAGTGAAACCACTGGGGAACAATTTTTAAAAATTAAAGAGGTAAAATTAGGAATAATTACATTAAAAAAGAGAGAGAACAGGCTGATAGGAAAAGGGGCTAAATTAGATTTCTAGAAATAAAAAATATTAAGGTTAATCTCACTAGAGAGGTTAAACAGATAATTATAGACCGCTGAGTGAAAATTAAGGGCTGAAAATAGCTCGGAAAAAAATTAACCAGGATACATTACACAGAGAAGATGGAAAATGTCGATACGGTGAGGAGATTCGATGGACACAACAGAAAGGTCTGCAATTCTGGTGATCCATTCAAGAGCAATGGAGAATGGAAAGATTTCCAGAAACGTGCATTCGCCACCAGCAGACTGTTGCTGAAGAAACGAGGAAGGGCTATACTTTGGCTGGGGATGGGATGGGGGTGGGGGGCAGGGACAGTTGGAACAAGAAAGAAGAAATGAGATGTAAGAAGAAATCATGCACAGTCGAGTCAGCAAAGGTGGGACAATGCGAGTCATGCCAACTGTGAATAGCAATAATGGCTATGGTGAGTTGAAAATGAGATGCAACCAAGATAGCAAAACCTGTCATGAATATGGGCCAGGCCATGATTAGAACTGGCGCCTTGTAAGATGCTGCATTTTAAGTGGAAGATGCTGATTAAAATTGTGGCAAGTGTTCATGTGAAACTAGAGGAGGCTCCTGATGTATCTGAGGAGCTGACAGGCTTTGAACCACGGGTCTCTACCGAGGAGGATGGGTCCCCACAGCTGGTATGCCTCCGAGCTCAACTTGATGCACTCAGAGAGGGTAATCTAAAGTAAGAGTGACAGGATGTGCCTCGGAGGTAGGAATCCTGAGCTGTTCCACTAGGCTGGAAGGCTCCCAAGTGTCAGGGCCTGTCAGCATATACCTTCAGCTGTGCACAGAATTAGCTGGAGGCAGATTGAAAGGATAGCAGTCTGAGCGCGGTCTAACCTGCAGATGTTTCTGTAGGTTAATGCGCCTGCTCCGTGGTTGGCGGGGGCGGGGGGGGGGGGGGTCGACCTGGTACAGCAACTCTCAGAGCAGCGGCTGCACTCTTTAGCCTCTGCCACTCGGCTCAGCTGGAAGCCGTGTGTCCCTTCCCCTTGTCTTCGCCCAGCTTCTTCTTCCTGACCCCGCCCTGGACTAGGGGGTCTCTGCGTTTCTATCTTCCTCTGTCAGAATGCCTCCCTGTCCTGCACTGTCTCTTCCCATCCTGGATCCATTTTCCCTGAGCGGTTTTACCTCCTGAGTTTTGCATCTTAAAATGAGGGAGGGTTTGGAGGTTGGTCGGCAGGCCTATTTCATAGGAGCGTTCGTTTTTGCGCTGTAGCTTCCGTGTGTGCAACCAGAAAATTAAGACTGTTAACATCTGACTTGTAAGACTAGTGTGAGGATTGAATGAACTAATGTGTTTATGTGTGTGTAACGAAGCTACCAAGTGCCTGATATGAAGTCATTTCTCAACAAATGTTACTTCCTTATTTTTTTTCTTCAAAAAACCAATCACTGGAAGAGTCAACTTGGAGTGTGATTTCCACAAAGGGAAGCATAATCAAATGGGGTATAGGGCACCTAAAAGGCAAACGAGAAGAAATGTGACAAGTGGTAAGAACATAATAAATAGGAATACATTTATTTGTAATCAGTAAATTCAACTTTTTAGATAAAAAGCAACTGTTGTCAAATGAATATTAAAAAATATCTTCCCTGCTATTTATAAAATAGGGAGAAAAAAATAAGAACACCAAACCAAAACCAAACTCACTGCCATCAAGTCAATGCTGATGTAGCTACCCTATCGGACAGGGCAGAGTAACGCTGCACAAGAATACTCCCATCTTTCTCCTGGAAGTGACTGGTGGTGTCGAACTGCTGACCTGTGAATCAAAGCCCAACTCATAATCACTGTGCCATCAAAGTTCCTTAATAAGGGCTCAGAAAAGTCAAGGATTACAATAGGTCTACCAGGCAAAATGCTAGCCAAAAGAAATTGGATGGAACTATATTGATGTCAGACTATAAGATATTTTTCTTTCACCTTTTATTGTGACATGGATGACAGTTTACAGAGCAAAGTCATAGGCATTGTGTTTCCTGTCATTGATTTCTAGGCCTACGATGTAATGTCACTTTATCCCTTTTCTTCCTGATGTTTCCTTTTTTCTATTCTTCATTCTTTCCTCACCCCTCTGAACTTTGGCCTTTTGATCTCCGGTGGTTGATTTTCCTGAGTGTCTGCCTCCCTGGTGTTACTGGTCCCTACAGACCTGCCTGTGGTTTGGCTGAAAATGGTGCTCTGGGGGTGAGTCCCATTCCAGGCTTGGGAGGGACTCAGGCCACAGTCACAGGGGTTCTTCCAGTCTGACTGCTAAAACTTGGGTGTTGTTTTTAAAACTTGAGTGTTGCCCCTCATTTTCCTCCCATATTACTGAGGCCCTTCCCATGTGTTCCCTTAGAGAGCAGGCCGAAGCCCACGGTGGCAACCTGGCACTATCTAGTGACTCTGATTTCAGGGGCGGAGAGGCTGACGTTTGCATGGTCCATTCATCCACTGCACCAGTGGCTTTTATGCATTTCCTGTTTTCTTTGCTCCATGTGGGGAGAGTCCAATGGTTGCACCTTACATGACTGCTCCCAAGCTTTTAAGACCCCAGGCACTGCTCACCAAAATTGTTAGAACATTGTCTTTGTGGGCTATGTTATGCCGGCTGGCTTTAGCGTGTTCAGATTCTGTGGTCCTAAGCCCCCAGGCAGACCCAGTGACACATTCCGTCCATTTTTAGTTACGGCCTAGAAGTTCTCATCCCTTTGCCCCTGCATGCTCTTCTAGATGCATGGGGATGGAAAGCAGTAATAATTGCAGCATCAGTAAACACATATGTAGAAATCTCTGTTGACACACATAGATATTTGTAGACAGAGCCCCATTCTCCTTCCCTTGCTTGTTCAACTTGTTTGCCTATCTGTGCTTCTACTTGGAGATGATTGATATTAGAGGATTGTGTATAGACTAGCATTCACCTCGGTTTCCCCCTCGTAATTTCCCGCAGTCTTTCTCTGGCCTCCATCGGTGTTTGCTGACCTTCCTCTTACCATATGTTAACGTCCCCTTCACCCAAGTTGATATGTCCCTGCACTCTAGTTAGGGATTTACCCTCCCCTCCCCTTCCCTCTTAGGCAATAGAGTTCAAGATGCAGACGCTACCAAAGATAGAAAAATAAAATCTATAATTTTACACCTAATCACGTAGCAGTCAAATATATGAAGTAAAAATGAATATAGACGCACAGGAAGAAGTTGAAAAATACATGATCAAAATGGGTGATTCTTTTTTCTTATGTGAAGTCTTTTTTTAAATCATTTTATTGGGGGCTCTTTCAGCTCTTAGAACAATCCATACATCCATTGTGTTAAGCATATTTGTATATATGTTGCCATTATCATCTTCAAAACATTTTCTTTCTACTTGAGTCCTTTGTGTGAGCTCCTCTTTTTTCCCCTCCTTCCCCCACCCTTCCACCCCCTTGAATTCTTGATAATTTATCAGTTATTTTTATTTTCATATTTTACATCGTCCACTGTCTCCCTTCACCCATGTTTCTGAAAATGGTGATCTTTTTTTTATAATATCCTTCAATTTTTTTTTTTAATTTTAACAATTGGGGCTCATACAATTCTTTTCACAGTTCATATATATACATACATCAATTGTATAAAGCACATCTGTACAGTCTTTGCCCTAATCATTTTTTTCTCTTTTCTTCTTTTACATTTTATTAGGGACTCATACAACTCTTACCACAATCCATACATATACATACATCAATTGTATAAAGCACATCCATACATTCCCTGCCCCAATCATTCTCAAGGCATTTGCTCTCCACTTAAGCCCCTTGCATCAGGTCCTCTTTTTTTTCCCCTCCTCCCTCCCCCTTCCCCCCTCTCTCATATGCCCTTGGTAATTTATACATCGTTGTTTTGTCATATCTTGCCCTATCCGGAGTCTCCCTTCCCCCCTTCTCTGCTGTCCCTCTCCCAGGGAAGAGGTCACATGTGGATCCTTGTAATCAGTTCCCCCTTTCCAACCCACTCACCCTCCACTCTCCCAGCATCGTCCCTCACACCCTTGGTCCTGAAGGTATCATCCACCCTGGATTCCCTGTACCTCCAACCCTCATATGCACCAGTGTACAGCCTCTGTCCTATCCAGCCCTGCAAGGTAGAATTCGGATCATGGTAGTTGGGGGGAGGAAGCATCCAGGATCCGGGGGAAAGCTGTGTTCTTCATCGATACTACCTCACACCCTAATTAACCCATCTCCTCTCCTAAACCCCTCTATGAGGGGATCTCCATTGGTTGACACTTGGGCCTTGGGTCTCCACTCTGTACTTCCCCCTTCATTTAATATGATATATATATACATATATATATACATGCATATATACATATACACATATATACACATACATACACACACTTATATCTTTTTTTTTTTTTGCATGATGCCTTATACCTGGTCCCTTGGGCACCTCGTGATCGCACTGGCCGGTGTGCTTCTTCCATGTGGGCTTATTTGCTTCTGAGCTAGATGACCGCTTGTTCACCTTCAAGCCTTTAAGACCCCAGACACTATCTCTTTTGATAGCCGGGCACCATCAGCTTTCTTCATCACATTTGCTTATGCACCCATTTGTCTTCAGCGATCCTATCATGGAGGTGTGCAGTCAATGATATGATTTTTTGTTCTTTGATGCCTGGTAACTGATCCCTTTGGGACCACTCGCTCACTCGAAAATGGTGATCTTAACACACTTCTCTCAGCAATTATACAAAAGTAAAATGAGATTAATGATTCTGTACTAATACACACTTAATATAGCTATAAAGTATGTAGATGAAAAACTAATATAAGATACAATAAGAAATTGCTAAATGCATTATCGAAATGAATGGTCTCAATATGCCTCTCAACAATTGTTAAGGCGATCTGACAAAAAACAGACTGTGGAGAATTTGAATATGGCCAGCAATTAATGATTGCACATTCCTTTCACACATGGAACATTTTTTTAAATTACCGTATCAAGGAAGTTTCAGAAAAGAATTAGTATCACATAGACTACGTATCTGGGGAAAGGATGGCTCATATATCATAATGTTCTGAGAAAATTGGACTATCGTCTCTGACTGTAACTCTTTTTTAGTTAGGAAGTAAATAAAAAAAGATTAACAAGAAAATACACATTTGGTTGTTGAAAGCTTAGTTGAACAAATTCCTAGAACAACATTGCATACACCCAAACTGATTCAGATGGAAAGAAAATGCCAAACAGTAATAGGATCATTAAAGTAATTGAATGAATTGCTAAAAGTCTTCACATAAAGGAGATAACCGTGCCTGAGTGGCTTCACACAAGTTTCAGTAAGAGCCCAAAGGAGGCTCCCGACACAACGGCTGGAGTCAAAGTGGGTGAACAAGTAAATGTGGTGAAGAAAGCGGATGGTGCCCGGCTATCAAAAGAGATAGTGACTGGGGTCTTAAAGGCTTGAAGATAAACAAGCGGCCATCTAGCTCAGAAGCAACAAAGTCCACATGGAAGAACACACCAGCCTGTGTGATCGAGTGGTCCCAAAGGGATCAGGTACCAGGCATCAAAGAACAAAAAATCATATCATTGACTGCACACCTCCATGATAGGATCGCTGAAGACAAATGGGTGCATAAGCAAATGTGGTGAAGAAAGCTGATGGTGCCCGGCTATCAAAAGAGATAGTGTCTGGGGTCTTAAAGGCTTGAAGGTGAACAAGCGGCCATCTAGCTCAGAAGCAAATAAGCCCACATGGAAGAAGCACACCGGCCAGTGCGATCACGAGGTGCCCAAGGGACCAGGTATAAGGCATCATGCAAAAAAAAAAAAAGATATAAGTGTGTGTATGTATGTGTATATATGTGTATATGTATATATGTATGTGTATATATGTATATATATCATATTAAATGAAGGGGGAAGTGCAGAGTGGAGACCCAAGGCCCAAGTGTCGACCAATGGAGATCCCCTCATAGAGGGGTTTAGGAGAGGAGATGGGTTAATTAGGGTGTGAGGTAGTATCGATGAAGAACACAGCTTTCCCCCAGATCCTGGATGCTTCCTCCCCCCAACTACCATGATCCGAATTCTACCTTGCAGGGCTGGATAGGACAGAGGCTGTACACTGGTACATATGAGGGCTGGAGGTACAGGGAATCCAGGGTGGATGATACCTTCAGGACCAAGGGTGTGAGGGACGATGCTGGGAGAGTGGAGGGTGAGTGGGTTGGAAAGGGGGAACTGATTACAAAGATCCACATGTGACCTCTTCCCTGGGAGAGGGACAGCAGAGAAGGGGGGAAGGGAGACTCCGGATAGGGCAAGATATGACAAAATAACGAGGTATAAATTACCAAGGGCATATGAGGGAGGGGGAATGGCGAGGGAGGGGGGGGAAAAAAAAAGAGGACCTGATGCAAGGGGCTTAAGTGGAGAGCAAATGCCTTGAGAATGATTGGGGCAGGGAATGTATGGATGTGCTTTATACAATTGATGTATGTATATGTATGGATTGTGGTAAGAGTTGTATGAGTCCCTAATAAAATGTAAAAGAAGAAAAGAGAAAAAAATGATTAGGGCAAAGACTGTACAGATGTGCTTTATACAATTGATGTATGTATATGTATGAACTGTGAAAAGAATTGTATGAGCCCCAATAAATTGTTAAAATTAAAAAAAAAAAAAGAGCCCAAAGGAGGAATAAGTCTAGTATACGTTTCACCAAATTCCAGAAAATAGAACAGTTATTCCCAGTTTCATTTTGGAGGTTAGAATCACCTCGGCACCAAAACCTCGGGACAGTAAGAAAAGGGGAAATGGCAGGCTCTTTTCTCTCTTATGAGGAAACAGGATTAGCTTAAAACAGCAGAAATGCCCCTCAGGACCAATCATAAGAGTAGCAATACCAGGAAGGTCAAGGAAGGGAGATCACCGATCACAATGATCTACAAAAAAAAACCCTCCCTGGGGGACAGACAACAGAAAAGGTGTATCACTGATCACAACGATCTACAGAGAACCCCCCCTCCCTGGGGGACGGACAACAGAAAAGTGGGTGAAGGGAGACATCGATCAGTGTAAGACGTGAAAAAGAATAATTTATAAATTATCGAGGGTTCATGAGGGAGGGAGGGGAGGAGAAAAACAGCTGATACCAAGTACTCAAGTAGAAAGAGAATGTTTTGGAAATGAAGATGGCAGCAAATGTACAAATATGCTTGACACAATGGATGGATGGACGGATGGAGATAAGAGTTGTACAAGCCCCCAATAAAATGATTTAAACAATCCCAGCAGAAATGGATTCTCTTAGAGTTCCGCAGGCCGGAAGTCTGAAATCCCAGTGTTGACAGGGTCTGCTCCTGCCAGAGTGGCTCCAAAGGAGATTCTGTTCTCTGCCTCTCTCCCAGCTTCTGGTGACTGCTGGCGACCACGGCGTCCTTGGGTGCTGGCTACTCCTGTCCGTGAGGTCTTGCTGTCAAATATCCCTGGTTAGTTTATTTATTTGTTTGTTGAAAGCCCTCTTATACAGATACCAGTCATTGGATGTAGGGCCCCCCTAAATTCAGGATGATCTGAGGTGGAGATCCTCATCTTAATTGCATTTGTAAAGACACCATTTCCAAATGAGGTCACATTCACCAGGGACTTGGAGTTGGAACTCGGACATAGTCGTTTGGATGATGCTGTTTGCTCCACTGCCGCAGGAACGGTCTATCAGTGGGAAGAGAGTGGATTTGTTAATGAAACGGTCCTGAGATAACTGCTTAACTGTATAGGATGAACTGGATGCTTCCCTCATGCCATCTAGAAATCAGTTCCAAGTACATTCAAGCTTAAACAGGAAATGCAGAGACTATAATGCTTTTGAAGACAACATGGGAGAAGATCTTTATGACCCCCAGGAGGAAAGTATTTCTTAAAGTAGTAAAAGGCGTGACATTCAAAGGAAAAGGTTAGTAAACCAGGCCTGGTGACAGTTGTTCATGAGAGTGAAAAACAAGCCTTAAAGTAGGAGTTGCTTATAAGATAAAACTTTGCTATGTTGGTTATGTATTGGAGCTGAAATTCTGAGCACTAGACTCATGAAAGGAACCCTACTGGTGCAGTGGTTATGTGTTGGGTTGCTAACTCAAGGTCAGCGGTTCAAAACCACCTTGAGAGAAAGACAAGCTTTCTACACTCGTAAACAGTTAAAATCTTGGAAACCCACGGGGGCAGTTGTACACAATCCTATTGGATCATTGTGAGTTGGCATAGGAGCCCTGGTGGTGTAGTAGTCACACATTGGACTGAGGTTTGCGTGGTCGGCAGCTTGAAACCACCAGCCACTCTGCGGGAGAAAGACAAGGCTTTCTCCTCCTGTAAACCATGAGTCTCTGAAATTCAAAGTGCCAGTTCTACCCTATCCTCCAGGGTCACTGTGATTTGGCATCAACTTGATGGCAGTGGATTTATTTTGAAGCTTGTGAAAGGCTTCATTAGATTCCGCCGCCGTTGTGTTCTTTCTGACCGTTGGTGGCAATGTAAAAAGCTTTGTCCTCAGGGGGAGTGTGTTTGCTGTGTTTCCCTGGTGCGCCCACAGAAGTGGTGGGACTCCTTTGAGTGCCATTATGACCTCTTGCTGATGGTTTCCCTCATCCAACTGAGTCATTTTTGTCTGTCTTGTCTTTGTCATGTTTAATTTAGTAAAGGAGTCTCTACAAATTATATTTGAATATGGACTCTTCCCCCCCTCTATAATCATTATTGCTACATGCCTTCAAGTCTGACATGGTGACCCTGGGTACAGCAGAACCAACCGCTACCTGATCTTGCTCCATCCTCATAATTGTTATGTTTGAGTCCCTTGTTGCCACCACTGTGTCACTCTTTCAAAAAGTTTGTCGGAAAGTGGAATGGACAAAGAGTGGATTTTCCCATGAACTTTTTGAAGCACCTTCATATACGTGGTGGGAGTCCTGGTGGTTTAGTGAGTTAAGCATTGGACTGCTGGCCTCTAGGTTGGCAGTTCAAATCCTCCAGCTGTCCTAAGGGAGAAGGATCAGGCTGCCTGCTTCCGTAAAGGTGTGCAGTCTTGGAAACCTGAGGAGCAGTTCTGCTCTGTGGATAAGGTCACTATCATGGGACTTGCCTCAGTGACCAATGAGAACTCTGGTTTTCCCCAGTCTTTAGAAAGAGTTTAAGGAGAGCAACACAATCTCTAGAGGAAGATGGGCTAGAGGGGAGGGAGGGAGGGGAAGCCGAGTCAAATTACAACCGATTGTTCAGCAAGTGGAGGAGATGGTCAGAATTTCTGCTTCATCTTTGCATGGAAATCAGGTTGCATCTAGATTTTTTTCCAAAATGGGGATAATGATAAGTGATTTGAAGCCAATATCAGAAGCTTCTGAAGTAATCGATATTATTCCGTCTTTCTTATAATTAGCCTAGGCAATCAATCCAATCTTAAAGGCAAACCGATTTTTGTTTGCTTTGTGTTTAAAATCCTGCATCCAGCAGCCTGTTGCAGAAGTTAAGTGGAGATGTGTTAATGAGTCACACAGCTGCAAACAAATTGTGTTTGCCAATTGAAGTGGTGCTTATGGTAATAAACTTCAGAGCCTGTAGAATGAAATGTTTAAACTTTCTTGGCAGTTAATATCTTGCCAAGAAAATCTCAGACAGCGGGGTTTTGAAAAGAAATTGGGTGAATAATAAAAAGCTGTGTATTAAGCCTCCCCCTTTCCCCGCTTTAAATCTGGGCTTTGAAGTGAATGTCCTGTGGAAACTAATGGTGGCATAACATTGAATTTTAGACTCACCAGTCTTTGGAGTTGGTGAGTCTTACTCTGCCTTCCAGAGAAATGCAGCAGTATGCCTTATTTTTGTGCCTTTAGTGGGTTTAGAGTCGCTATGGATGTGAATACATCTATTTCTATCTGTGTACAAATCTAGCTCTTAACACCCAATGTTCTGCTTCACGTTTAATTTGGGAGTGTTCTCTTCATAGGCATGTTTTGAGATGTGGCTTAATCTGCTAGCTTGTTAACACGAAAGCTATATATGCTCAGTGTTTTCGTAGCCACTTCGTATTGTAGCCTACCCAAAAGCTCTGACTCGTACTGGGGAATTAACTTTAATAGGTTGCCAGGAAGGATCCAAAAGCCTTGAAAGAAGGAGCTGATGCCAAGGGTCTATAGTACTGCTCTGAACGTGACTTCACAGAAATAAGGAAGGAGCTGCGGGAATGAAGGGCCTGCGCATGACCTTGGAACAACTGCAGCCTCCTTGCAGGGCCTAATAATGTTGGTTATAATGACACTTGATTTCTCTCTGAACTGAAGTTTTGTACAACCCTTGCCAGAACGCTCTTCTGAAGCCCTTTTCCATTGTTGTGAAGATTTAATTCCTTATTTTTCTTCTTTGATACAGAAATCCCCTGCAAAGAAGCTGAGCCATGCAATTAGTAAATCATTGGGGTGCGTCCCCACCAGAGAACCCCCGCATCCTGTTTTTCCTGAGCAACCAGAGAAACCACTTGACCTTGCACATATAGTGTAAGTATCTAACTGGATGTGGGTTACGCTGAAACGGAGACGCTGCTAAGTCTCTTGGATCGATCTATACCAATACCACCTGAGATGAACCTTTAACCTTCTGATTTTTTTTTCTTTACTTTCAGGGAACTTAGACTTCAAGCTTTAAGGGTTTTATTTCTTTAAAAGTTAATTCTTTAAAAAGCCAAACCTGTTGCCATGGAGTCAGTTACAACTCACATGCCTATCTCTGTAGAAACCTGACTTTGGTCCTGAGACTTCAATAGCTTAGCAGTTGCCAGCTCACTCAACTCACTGCCATCAGGTGCATGATGACACGCAGCGACCCCAAAAGGTCACGATGAGCAGGCCACAGTGAGACAGTAATGTACCGAGCAGTGAGTATGGTGCCAGTTTGGACAGGCTGCCTTTTGTCTGTGTGGGCCTCCTTTAAGCCAGTGGTGGCATGATATGCCCTCTGCAGCAGAAACATCCGTAATGATCGCGCATACTAGCACGAGGGGTCTTCGTCGAGTTTATGGCACAAGATAATGGAGCTTGCCCTTGAATCCTTTGAATTCCCCTCATGTAGACAAAACAAATGAAACGCAACTTCATTTTCTTTTTGTAATGAGAGAAACCTAAGACTAGAATAGGTTAAGAAAATGTTCTCAAACCCACTGCCATCAAGTCAGTTCTGACTCACTGTGAGTGACACTGTGCGACAGAGTGGGAATGCTGTTCGATCGGCTTCCCCAGGCGGGACATCTGTGTGCCACCAGGGCTCCCAAGCACCATGAGTGCTGTGTGATTTCTCAGTGGGACACTTAGGCTAAATCAAGGAGAACTAGAGGGGAACAAACAAGCTAGAGAATCAGAGGCAAAAAGGGAAAGGAAAAGCGAGGGGGAGACACAGGGATGCTTCTCCCTGGTTTCTCCACCCTGAGCTGACGGAGAGACGGTGTTGGCTGGGCTGGGTGTGCCCTGCGGTCCTGTTGACCCTGAGTCTCTGAAGCGTTGGGACGCTTTCCTGTTGCAGTGGCCCTCCCTCTCCACTTTTCCCACCTAGTCGTAGGTAGTCTGACTAAATGAATGTTTGATCTTTTCTCTTTCCATCAATTATTTTTTAATTTGTTTGTTAATTAGTATAGTATGTGGATATGGATTAAAAAACCCTGAATCGACAGAAAAGCTATAGCGGAGTGCAGCATAGTCAACTGCTCGTCTTATGTAAACGATGCATGCTGAGCACCATTTCTCCACCGCCTGCTTTTGTACATTGTTTTTTCCTGGAAGTATAGCGAATGAACCTTATTTATAGCTCCATATACCAACCCATTCTTGGTCTTCATAATTATATTACCATCTTTTTAGTTGGTTGCTTTAAAAGTTTAATAATATTCTTAAATTTTTATTTCATATCATTTCTACTATGAAAACTGAATAAATTCAATACCTTCTTTCTACTCCTTTGCCTCCTAATTTCTGTCACCTATGTCATTATTTTTATGTTGTCGAAGCTTACAATGTTTATATTATATGAGCGCAATTAAGCCCGCAGAGCCATGAGGAGATCAATCTAGACGTGGAAGCCATTAGCTGCCTTATCAGTAAGTAGCATTCATTACAAAGTTAGCTGCCACACTGGTGCTGTAGACCCTCTTGTAGTGAGTGGTACACGGTCTTGAGCTCTGCGCACTTACTCGGTCATCAGAGTCAGACGGGAACTTCTTTCTTATGCGCCCTAATTGCTCAAAATCATACAACCTGTTGACTTCCTAACTAAATTTATTTGTGGAGGTTTTGTTGTTGATCACTATGTGTAGTTGTCTGTGTCTCCTTTTCCTATCAGGAAAAATATGCTTCATCTTTGGTATTGCATTTTCTCCATTGCTTCTAAATTTTTTGTTAAATATATTAACCTTTTCCATTTATAGTAGTGTTTTTAAATGTGGTTTAAAAACAAAACAAAACAATCAGTGCCCACCAGATGGTTGTTATGGCTTTCTCCATTTTTATTTTTATTCTCCAAAAGTTCTAAAGATGCCTATTTCACATGTGTCTTTAATTCACCAGGGAGGCATTTCTTTGTGTGGTGTGATAAAAAATATCCAGTTCATTCTTTCTCTCCTTCTTTGCATTTGGCATGAATAATTTGTCGTCTCTCAACTCACCTACAGTGGCTCTGTTGTTATGAATAAAAGTCTCCAAATAGAAATGGGTTGGTTTCTGGGTCTCTATTTTGTTCCTTTGGGAAAATTGTCTAATCTTGTGCCAACATCACACTATCTTACTTAACGCATCTCTGCTGAGTCGATTTAGGGTCATAGGGCCCCCATAGGATAGAATAGAACTGTTTCACAAGGCTTCCAATGCTGTAAATCTTTATGGAGGTTGATGCCTGCCCTACTTTTCTTCCATGGGACAACGGGTCCGTTTGAACTGCCAACATTCAGTTAGCAGCCACGCGCTTTACCTACTGTGTCACCAAGAGTCTTTAATTGTTATAAGCATTTCAGTAATCTTCAAAAATGTTTAGTCTATTATATGCCCTTTGCCTTTTCATACTTACATAGCTTCTAGAATCAGCTTGTTGAATCCCTCAAAAATTATTGGAAATTTTATTCGATCACATGATCTAATTTTCTAAGACCGTCAACTTATTCACTGCAAATATCCCGTTTCAATAACATAAACAGTCGCTATCTACCTGGACCTCACTGAATGGAATATATAGGAATCATCTACTACATCTCTGGAAAGAGGCCATCGAGAAGCTCAGCACTATCGATCAGAACAAGGCCAGGGGCCGACTGTGGAACAGAACATCAATATACAAGTTCATTTACAAGTTCCAGTTGGAGCTGAAGGAGATTAAAGCAAGTCCACAAGAGCCAAACTATGACCTCTAGTATACCCCACCTGAATTTAGAGACCATCTCAAGAACAGATTTGACCTGCCGAGCTCTTCATGACAGAGGACGCGATGCGCTGGGAGGTGACATCAGGAGCAGCATACATGAAGAAAGCAAAGCCATATTAGAACGACAAGAAGGAAAAGACCCAAGTGAATGTCAGAAGAGACTTACTCGGAGCAAAGTGAAGCTTAAGCAAGTGCAGGAAAAGATGACAGAAAAGATCTGACTCGGGAAGACAGAGTAAAGTGTTATAGTGAAATGTGCAAAGACCTGCGGTTAGAAAACCAAAAGAACGCACGAAACCAATAATTCAAGCTTCAAGTTACCATACTGAAGCAACGATGGGCAAAATATTGACCATGCAGAAGCACCCAAAAGAGACGAGAGGAAGACACAGTCACTGTGTCAAAAAGAATTGGCCGACTTCCATCCGTTTCAGGAGGGGCATATGATCAAAGAGCCAGTGATACGGAAGGAAGAGGTCCGAGCTGCACTGAAGCCGGTGGTGAAAAACAAGGCTCCAGGAATTGACAAACTACCTGTTGTCCCGTTTCAACAAACGGCCACAGCACCAGGGCCTCTCGTGCACCTGGACCTAGAAATCTGGAAGACAGCTAAGCTGCATGGCCACCCGATTGGAAGAGACCCCATTTGTGCCCTCCCCAGAGGAAAGTGACCTGACAGAACATAGAAATGATAGAACTGTATCGACAGCTCACACTAGTAATTTTGCTGACGACGATTTTAAAGGGTTGCAGCAGTCCGTCAATAGGCCGCCGCTAGAAATCCGAGCCGGATTCTGCAGACGATGTGGCACAAGGAATATCACTGCTGGCAGAAGACGGCACTTGGCTGAAAGCAGAAAATACCCCAAAGTTGTTTACTTGTGTTTTATTCACTTTGCAAAAGACATTAGACTGTGGATGATAACAAATTATGGGTAACATTTCCAGAGTGGGAATTCCAGAGCGCTTGATTGTGCTCATATGGAGCCTGTTTATGAATTAAACGGCAGCCATTCAAAAGAACAAGGTGAAACCGTGTGGTTTCGAGTCAGAAAAGGTGTGCCTCGGTCAGGGTTGTATCTTTTCATCATACCTTATGCCGAGCAAATGCTTTAAGAAGCTGGGCTATGGCTATCAAAAGATAAAGTGCCTGTGGTCTTAAAGGCTGGAAGGTAAACAGGTGGCCATCTAGCTCAGAATCAACAAAGCCCACATGGAAGAAGCACACCAGCCTGTGTGATCACCAGGTGTCAAAGGGATCAGATATCAGGCATCAAAGAACAAAAAATCGTATCATTGTGAATGAGGAGGAGTGGAGATTGGAGACCCAAACCCCATCTGTAGGCAAAGAGTCTCAGGGAGGAGACGAGCCAGTCAGGGTGCAGTGTAGCAACGATGAAACATGCACAACTTTCCTCTAGTTCTTAAATGTTTACTCTCCTCCCACTATCATGATCCCAATTCTACCTTACAAATCTGGCTAGACCAGAGGATGTACACTGGTACCTATAGGAAATGGAAACATGGGGACTCCAGGACAGATGATTCCTTCAGGACCAGTGGTGAGAGTGGTCATACCAGGAGGGTGGGGGGAAGGTGGGGCTTAAAGGGGGAATCAATTACCAGGATCTACATATAATCCCCTCCCTGGGGGATGGACAACAGAAGAGTAGATGAAGGGAGACTTCAGACAGTATAAGATAGGACAAAATAATAATAATTTATAAATTATCAAGCGTTCATGAGGGCGGGGAGCAGGGAACGAGGGGGGAAAATAAGGAGCTGATACCAAGGGCTCAAGTAGAAAGCAAATGTTTTGAGAATGATGATGGCAACAAATGTGCTTGACACAATGGATGTATGTATGGATTGTGATAAGAGTTGTATGAGCCCCCAGTAAAATGATTAAAAAACAAACAAACTGGGCTCTCTGACAAAGAAGCCTTCATCATAATGGGAGGCAGACTCACTAACAATCTGTCATAGGCAGGTGACCCCACAACCATGCTTGAATGCAAAGATGTGAAGCGTTTTCTGCTGAAGATCAAATAATGCAGTCTTCAGGATTGGTTACACCTCAAAAATCCTCATAACTAGACTAACAGCAACATCACGATAGGTGGAGAGAGTATTGAGGTTGTTAGTTTGCTTGGATCCACAATTGACGCCCATGGAAAAAGCAATCGGCAAATCAGATACTGTTCTACAGACCTGCTGTGAAAGAGCTCTTCAAAGTACTAAAAAGCAAGAATGCCCCTTTGTAAACTAAGATGTCTGATCCACGCCCTGGAATTTTCAGTCACCTCATATGCACGCAAAGCTGGTTTGAAAAAAGGAAGACCAAAGAATAACCAGTGTCATTAGTCAGAATTTGGAGGGCATCTTTTCCCCATTTTTTGGTGGAATTATTGACGCCTTTTTTTATGGTGTTGGTGGAGAGTGTTGAAAATACCCTGGACTGTCAGAAAAAGGAACAAATCTGTCCTGGAAGAAGACAACTGAAGAGCTCCTTAGAAGCAAGATGCCCACCCCCCATAATAATGCACTTCAGAAAAAAAAAAAGAATGCATTTCAGAGGACAGCACTGAAGCTACAGCTCAGGGAGAGGGACATGTCTGATCCGAGCACACGGGAGCAAATGAAGGGGAAGAGAGAGAATAGAGCACATCCTGGTCCACTAAGTCCTGAGGATGATATTCTTGCTCAGAGCAGCCAATGCATAGAGAGGACCATAGGACCAGCCCCACCATGCGAGATGATGCCCTTCACTGACCTATAGCTCTACAGAGGACGACATTGGAGACACAGTGTGGGGATTGTGACCGATCTGACTCCACCACACCGAGGCAAAACACTAAGGGTGTGCAACAGAAAAGCAAGGGGAACGTTGAGCAATGAAGTCCCCAGGGAATACCAAATATAGACTGTGGGGCCAGGGAATGGCACCCCATCAGACTTGACCAGAAAACACTCTTAAGCAAACAGACCTTGAACTATTTATAGGCTTTTCTTTTTTTGGTCATTTTGTTGTTACTGTTTTGTTTTCTTCTTTTGCTTCATTTTGCTGTTTTGTTTTTGTGCATATTATTGTCTCTGCATGTCTATCTAGATATGATAGGCAGGATAAGCAATCTGGAGGAGAAAACAACAGGACCAATGGTTCCGGGGGTGATGGGGGGACATGGGAGAGGGGAAGGCGGGAGAAAGGAAGTGGGTGTTAACAAAATCAGGGACAAGGGAACAACAAGTGATCTAAAATCAATGGTGAAGAAGGATTAGGACGCCTGGTGGGGATTGATCAAGGGCCATGTAATCGAGAGGAATTAACTGAAACCCAAATGAAAACTGAACATGATAGTTGGCCAAGAGGAAAGTAAAAGGAAATAGAGGAAAGAACTAGGAGGCAAAGGGCATTTATAAGGTATAAATATAGGCATGTGCATATGTAAATATATATGATGATGGAGAAATAGATCTATGTGCATACATTTATAGGTTTAGTATTAAGGTAGCAGATGGACATTGGGTCTATACTTACAAGTACTCCCTCAATGCAAGAACATTTGTTCTATTAACCTGGCATTCCATGGTGTTCACCTTCCCAACATGATCGCTAAAGATAAAGTGGGTGCATAAACAAATGTGAAGAACGCTGATGGTTCCCGGCTATCAACAGATATAGTGTCTGGGGTCTTAAAGGCTTGAAGATAAACAAGCAGACATCTAGCTGAGAAGCAACAAAGCCAACATGGAAGAAACACACCAGCCTGTGTGATCATGAGGTGTTGATGGGACCAGATATCAAGCATCAAAACCCAAAACAAAAATTCCTATCATTGTGAATGAGGGGGAGTGTGGAGTGGAGACCCAAAGCTCATCTGTAGGCCATTGGACATATCTTACGAGGGGTTGCGGGGAGGAGACAAGCCAGTCAGGGTGCAGTATAGCACCGATGAAACATACACCTTTCCTCTGGTTCTTTAATGCCTCTCCTCCCCCACTATCATGACCCCAATTCTGCCTTAAAAATCCAGCTAGACCAGAGCATGTGCACAGGTACAGATAAAAGCTGGAAACACAGGGAATCCAGGACAGATAAACCCTCAGGACCAATAATGAGAGTAGCCATACCAGGAGAATAAGGGGAAGGTGGGAGAAGAAAGGGGGAACGGATCACAATGATCTACATATAACCCCTTCCCAGGGGGATAGGCAACAGAAAAGTGGGTGAAGGGAGACATCAGTCAGCGTAACACATGAAAAAAAATAATTTATAAATCATCAAGGGTTCATTAGCGAGGGAGGGGGGAGGATGGAGGGGAAAAATGAGAAGCTGATATCAAATGTGCTTGACAACATGGATGCATGTATGTCTTGTGATGAGTTGTACGAGCCCTCAATAAAATGATTAGGGGGAAATAGTGAGGACATCACAACTCCATCTCACATACTCGGACATGTTATCCTGAGGGAATAACCTCTGGAAAGGAGATCATGCTTGATAAGGTAGAAAGTCAGCAAAAAAGAGGAAACTCCCCGGAGATATGGAAGGAGGTAGCAGCTGCCACGAAGGACTCCAACATGACAGTGATTGGAGGCTGGTGCAGGATCAGGTAGTATTTCATCCTGGGATGCACAGCGTGGGATCCACTATGAATTAGGGCTCACTCCAGAGCACCTAGTTACCCCGTATGGTATCTTCCATTTATTTTATAATTCTTCTAAGCCTTTCAGTTAGATGCTAGGCACGCCCTCCCCCACCCCCAAGAAAGATCTGTATGTTAGTTTCATTCTTGTTGTGTTGCTATTGTAAATGGTGCCTTTTTTTTTACTTAGGTTTTTTTTTAGATATAATTCGCATAGCAAAACTTCCACAGTTCTATAGATTTTGGTATGCATCCATAGACACATGCTACCTTTTTTCAAATGATATTTCTTAAGAGTTGTTATGAATATATGGAAACAGACATGGCTTTTGTGTTTTGGTCTTCTGCCTACTCGTCTTGTACTTGCTTGTTAATTCTAGTATTTTGTCCGCAAGGTCTGTCACTATGAGTCGGTATTGACTCAGTAGGTAATTACATCACCTGCAAAAAATTACAGCTCTGCTTCTTCCTTTCTAGTCCTTCTACCTTGTAAATTAATTTGTTCTCTTTTGTCTTACCTGCTGACTATAACCTCCCAGGCAGCATTCAAAGAAGGGCTTCAGTAGGCTTTCACATGCTATGTTTAATCGCACGGGAATGCTGTCAGTGCTCACTGGTTAGTATGTATTTGATGTAGGTTTCATAGGGAGAGTTTATCAGGTTAAAAAAGGCTCCCATTTACTCTAGCTTGGTAAGAGTGCTTTTGGTCATGCATGGTTGTTGAAATTTTATTACAGACTTTTTCTTTATTAATTGAAATGATCATATGATTTTATTTTCTTTTAATGTAGTAAATTACATCAACTGTCTGGTTAAACCACTTCCATATTCCTAGAAGACACTAGGCCATCCTTTTAATACATTGCTGGCTTTTGTGTGCTGACTTTATGTTGAGATGTTGCATATTCGTGAGTGAGACTAGCCGGTGACTTCCCTCGGATTGGAGATTTGGCTTTATCTTGTCTTGTTGTTTTTTTTTTTCTGTCTGGTTCGCTAGCCTCAAAGCTAAGAAGATTCCTTTATGTTGTCTTTGGGATTGCTTGTTTAAGATTGGAGTTGTTTTATCCTCAAGGTTTTGGTCAGACTCACCAGTAAAGATCTTTGCACCTAAATCTTTCTTCATGGGAAGGCTTTTAACTGTTAATTCTATCTTCTAAAACAGAAGACTAGTTTTATTTCTTTTTTAGTTACTTTAGAGCATTTTTTATTTCCAGAAATATGTCAGTTTATCTAAACCTTCAAAGTTAATAGCACAGAGTTCCTAATATCTTGTCTTTGTAAGGCCTATTGATAATGACATTAATTGGGGGAACTGATCACAATGATCTACATATAATCCCCTCCCAGAGGGATGGACAACAGAAAAGTGGGTGAAGGGAGACATTGGTCGGTGTAAGACATTGAAAAAAAAAGATAAATTATCAAGGGTTCGTGGCGGGGTGGTGGAAATGAGTTGATACCAAGGGCTCAAGTAGAAAAAAAATGTTTTGAAAATGATGATGGCAACATATATACAAATGTGCTTGACACAATGGGTAGATTGTGTTAAGAGCTGTATGAACCCCCAATAAAATGATTTAAAGAAACACACAAGAAGAATGGCATTAATTGATGTAATTATATATACCGTATACTCTTGTGTATAAGCCGAGTTTTCCAGCACATTTTTACGCCGTTTGAGTGGTAACAGTTCGGCTCGCGCTTGCGTGTGTATGGTGTTTTATTTCGGCCAGCAGGTGTCTCTGTCCTTTCTCTTTCCCCAGGAGTCTTGCCTTGGGTTGCAGACTCCAGTCCATTGGGCTTTCAAGAGACCAGCCTTTACTATGGATGATTCCCTGTGTTGCGTGTATAGATACTTTTTACTTCATTTATTTCGGCTCACACCTTTATTATTTCTTTTAGTATACTTTCTTGTTATTTACCTTGGTATTCTTTCTCTAACTTCTGTAAAGATGTGCGTATCTTACTCATGTTAGCTTTTTCTTTTATCAGAATTTAGGACCATACATTTTTCTAAGCACTACCTGCAGTGTCCAAGTTTTATTATTATTAAGAAACCTTTTCTTATTATTCAGCTCTAAATATTTTCTAAGTTTCATTTTGACTTCTTTGAGAAGTAAGCTTTGTAAAAATTACCAAACATATGGGAGGTTTCTGATTTTCTTTTTAAAAAAAATTACACTCTAGATCAGCAGTTCTCAATCTGTGGGTCGCAACCCTTTTGGGGGTCGAATGATCCTTTCACAGGGGTTGAATGATTCATAAAAATAGCACAATGCAGTGCTGAAATAATGAAAATCATGTTATGGTGGGGGGCCACCCCCACATGAGGAATTATATAAAGGGTTGCGGCCTGAGGAAGGCGGATCTCATAGTTATAGAATATTAATCTCATAGTTGTCTGTAAAATGTCCTGAAAATCCTTTGAAATTTATTCAGACATGCTTTATGGTCTAGTATATGATCGGTTTTTGTATTATTTTCCTGGAAATCGTGAGAAAAGTATTACTTTGGTCTTTGGGGGGCAGCGTTCTATTGTAAATTATATCCCTTCACTAGGTCAAGTTTATTAATCAGGTTGCTCCAATCTCTGTAACTTTGCTGAAATCAGGCAATTCAAATATTAATTCATCTAAATTATTTCCAGGCCAAGAATATAGTTAGTATCACCACCTCCAATAAAAAGAATTTGATAGTTTCCCTTTTCGATTCTGATGAGATAGTTTGAGCAGTTCATTCTTTTTGGATTAGCTAAATAATTTTTTAAAAATCATTTTATTAGGGGCACATACAACTCTTATAATCCATACATACATCAATTGTGTAAAGCACATTTGTACATTCATTGCCCTCATCACTCTCAAAACATTTGCTCTCCACTTAAGCCCCTGGCATCAGCAACTCCCTCCCCGCTCCCCTTCCCTCATGAACCCTTGATAATTTATAAATTATTATTTTGTCATATCTTGCACTGTCCGACGCATCCCTTCACCCACTTTTCTATTGTCCATTCCCCAGGGAGGAGATCACATGTAGATCCTTGTAATCGGTTCCCCCTTTCAAACCCAGCCTCCCTCCACCCTCCCAGCATCACCATCCTCATTACTGGTCCTGAAGGGATCATCCGCCCTGGATTCCCTGTTTCCAGTTCCTAACTGTCCCAGTGCACATCCTCTGGTCTAGCCAGATTTGTAAGGTAGAATGCTAAATAACTTTTAAGTCTCTTTCAACTTGTTTCATAGCTGCCTTCTATATTCACCACATGCCAAGCCAGTGGTTCCCATAGCTCCTCAGAGTTCTTTATACAGAGGCTTACCAGGTTGCTTCCACCCTGTGCCAACAGAGTCCTGCTTCTGGGAGTGGCATGGGGCTCTACCTTCTGAAGATTTCCTTACTGAATCTGATTCGCTGAACGACTACATAAGACCATAAATGAGTTTAACTGCACAAACAGGCTAAGAATTCAAAATTAAGCATTTAAATATGTATATAAGGGTACAACTAAAATATAAATGTAGCAGTAACAGCTTTTAACTCTTGCTGAGGTTTTAAATTATTCATTCATTCAGCTGTAGACCTTCCAGGTGTAATGCAAGCTACAAACATTTGTGCCCTATTTATGTGCAAGTAGATTTGAGTGTAGATAGCAGAGTCATTTTCATAAAGTACAGTGTCACCTATGGGCTTCCTTAATCCACTACCTTGAAATCAGTTCTGACTCATAGCCATCCTATATGGGGTTTCCATGACTCTAAATTGGAATAGATAGGCGCAATTCTCTTGAATGGAGAGGCTGGTAGATTTGAAGCACCCACCCTGCAATCCAACTGTGTCAGTCTGGGTTGACCAGAGAAACAAATCTAGAGAGACACTCATGTGTGTAAGACAGAGCCTTATGTACAAGAGTAGTTGACTTTAGAGAAAATGTCCCAGCCCAGGCCAGATCAAGTCCATAAATCCAATATAAGCCCATATGTCTGATACCAATCTATAAAGTCTTTTTCAGACTCACAAAACACATGAAATGACGTGAATGCAGGAAGATCACAGGCCAATGGGTGGGAAGTCTTGTGGATCCAGTGGCGGTGTGAGCATCTCAGCTCTGGCAGGGGACCCATGTGGCTCCTCAGCGGGAATGTCTCCCAGGGAGTGAGTGCATGTCGCGCCTCCAATGAGCTATTTATCCCCTTAGCCTCCAAATGAGGTCATCAAGCTGTGACCTGATTGACAGGCTAAACTTCACCCCTTCCCTCTAAAGACTCTCAAATTGACGACAGATGGTGTAACTACCACACCATACAACATTACCTACAGCTCCATAGGAAATAGTCCACAAGGTGAGAAAACGGGGGAGAAGGACGGCTGTGTATTTCTAATGACAGTCGGGAAATAGAGACGGCTGCTTTGCACTCCGAGCAAAGGGAGGTTTTTGTTTGAATATTCATTAGATGAGACTGTGGTTATTGTCATCGTTACTGCTACACGATATTAATTTTAAAGGATCCCTTTTTAGTCAGGAGCGAATTTTCAGTAGCCTGCCAAATCCTACTTACCAGAAAGGAAGGCAGTTGAGGATGGATCCTAAGGGAACAGATGACTAACCGTTGAACTCTTCCCAGGACCACTAATTAAACTTTTCACGTCAGCTCATCCTTTATGGTCATTTCTCATTTGCTTATTTTATAATCGCTGATTTGCCCACCTTTTAATTGTAGTCAAATGTGTATAACAAAGCATTTGCTACTTTAAGCCACTTCTAAATGTACATTTAGTTCAATTACACTGACCACATCACCTAACCATCCACACTGCCCATGTCCACAGTTTACATCACCTGCAACAGAAGCCTTTTATTTTCCCCTCACCTCACACATAACCTTTGTTTGAATACATTTACCTATTCTACATATAAGTGAGACCATATGATATTTTATTTTTGGTGTCTGACTTGTTTTAACATGTTTCAAGGACTTGCCATGTTGTAGCATATATCAGAACTTCATTTTTCTTTACCACTGGGTAATATTCCATTAAGGAGTGTGTGTGTGTGTGTGTAGTATTTTGTTTATCCATTCATCTGTTGGTAGACACGGGGCTTGTTTTCACCTATGGTTATTATGAGTAACTTTGTGATGAACACTTGTGTAGAAGTATCTGTTTTAAGACCCTGCTTCCAAATTTGGGGGTAAAGTACCTAAGAGTAGAATTGCCGAGTCAAATGGTAATTCTATGTTAAAATTCTTTTAACAGTTTTATTGGCATATAAATCATACATTTCAGTGGTTCAGTCATTTAAGAAGAGTTGTACAATCATCACTACAATCAGTTTTAAAACATTTTCTTTGTTCTTATATTCAATTTTATTGGTTCCCTTTTCCCCTAGCTTCCCCACCTCCCCTGCCATAACCCTAAGAAATGATAACCCGGTTAATGTCAGTAGATTTACCGATCCTGGATTTCACATACAGAAAAAGCATAATAGAAAAGAAAGCAGACAATATTAAAAACTAGACCAAATTTAAAAGGAATATCAAATGAGAAGGTGTTCAATCTCAAGCTAACTGCATCTGCAGTCATCCACTCTCCGAGGCTCTGCATGACAGAAGGCTGCTCACGTCCCGGTCTGTGGTCAGAGGGCATCCACTTAATCCACGTGTCATTTCCACTTTTTTTTAAACAACTTTAAAATGAGTCAAATGGAAATCAAGTGATAAGACAGTACATTGTAACCTAACTGCACCTGCCATAAACCACTGTACGATGCCTCTGTCTGAAATCAACTGAATTCACGTCCCTTGACTGTGGTCAGAGGAGATTCACATGTAGCCGACCTTGCACATGGATTCTGCGCGTCCATCGCCTCGTTCCTTTGTCTCTTTGTTACTAAGTTAATTAGTGTTTTCTCTTCAGTTAGATGCGGAACCTTTGGTCAATTATGCTCTGAATTTTTTTCCCTGAATTTGTTACTATTTCCTAATTTTTGTTTTATGCCTTTTGCTACAATGTTTTTAACTTAAAGATCAAACTTGTTAAGTTTTTTGTCCTTTATGACAGGTGGCTTCCTTTCATGTTTAAAAATTTTTAAACATTTCTCATTTATAATAATGTTTAAAAGACATAAAATACTTCTTTTTTTTTTAATTTTAACAATTTATTGGGGCTCATACAATTCTTTTCACAGTTCATATATATACATACATCAATTGTATAAAGCACATCTGTACAGTCTTTGCCCTAATCATTTTTTTCTCTTCTTTTAAATTTTATTAGGGACTCATACAACTCTTACCACAATCCATACATATACATACAGACATAAAATACTTCTATCAAATGATTTCTTATTCTTGGATTTATTTCCCTTAGTTTTGTTGTTGTCAAATATGAGATGGGAAGTTAAGTTTATGTTTTAAACCGGTTTCCCCAGCCTCATTCTTTTCCTCTTGGTTTTGTACCATTTTAATTTTACCTTCCTTGTAACAGCTGCTTTGACTGTCACTGGTCTTGACCAATCTCTGTGAATGGCATTGTGTTGACTGATTTGGAACTGTCTCTCGTGTGCTCTGAACTTTGCTCCTGCGTACCAAGGTTCTTTTCTCCTATCCTGCATGTATCATTTGGTTTGAAGTTAATTCTGAAAGGTATTTAATATAGCACAGATTCATGTAGTATGTTATAAATTAATATTACACTTTCAAGAATTCAGTTCAGGAGACCCTTTCACCCTGATGGATGCTAGATTCGGAATTCTCGCAAAGGCTCATCGTGAGCATTCCCTTATGCGCCTGGCCTGTAAAGCAGTCTGTTGGTACAAATCAAGTATGACTCTCTCGAAAGTGCATGGTGGACCCCAGGGTTTGCGCATGTCAGCGGTTTTCCACCTGGAGCCACCACGGCCCATACCCTTCCTCTGAGGAAAGCAGAGAGGCCTGTCTGCCTCTTGGGAAAAGATGGGTGTTCTTCATCATTGTGCATGGCCGGCTTTTCGGATGCAGCTTTTGTGATTTTGTGGGCACATGATCATTTCTTCCTTCCAGAGATGATGACCCCCTGACCCCGGAGTTCTGGGTGTCTGGACATCTACAGGGGACCTACCTGCAGGGTGCCAGCTGCTCCGCTCGCACACACCCATCTCCAGAGCTCTGTGCAGACTGGGGACCAGTCTGGTACCGAACCTTTACACTGTGTCACTTGGGCAGTATGTCTTGGAAGTAGAAGTGTAATCTGCCTATTGTGGCCTTACTCACTTCAGAATGAAGTTGTTTGTTTGTTTGTTTGTTTTGAAGAGAACAAACAAGCTGCAAAAACAAGATCTCTTCCAGATGAGGAAGACCATTAGCGCAAGGTTATAATGGGACCCAAGTGCTTGCTGAGATCAAGAGCTTTTAAAAGGACATAGGAGAATTAAATTTTAATTTTTAAAAAGAAATCACTAGGACCAGTGCTGAATGCCTTCTTTAAAGTGTGGGAGTGGGGTGCGGGTAGTAGTGTCACTTGGCAGAATAGCTTCCCCTGGAGCTTCCATGCTCTTCAGTCGGGGTCTCTGACTCTGGTCTAATACTATTCAGGATCATGCTTTACAGCCCATGAGAGCTTTCTTGATGAGTGTCCTGGTTTCTGGCCAGTTATAAGGCTGTACCATCCGATCCCCAACCAACTCATTTTGAAGCTTTGAGGAATAATGTCAATCATGCAGCTTCCCTGTCTGTCAGGCTGTTCTCTAAGAAGGTGGCACAGTGGGACTGTCTGTTTATATCTTTTGAACGGCTTCCCTAAAGAATGACATTGACCTGGAAGCCCGGAAGTTGAGTCAGGCACAGTCACGTAGATGTCAGTGGAAGGAGTTGTCCCTGTGAGGGCGAGGCAGTGGCAGCCAAGGAGGCTAAACTGAAAGGTTTTAGACCGGAAATAGCTGTGTTGAAATGTTCAGGAGACAGAGCCTCTGCCTGCCATGTGGAAGTAGTGAGCGGGGAAAGGGCAAAAGAAGAAAGGCCAGCCGGCGGGTTTTTCCACAGGAGAAGTGAGGGGATGGGAAGGTGAGTGGCCATGGAGATGGAGGAATCTGTAAAGACCTAAAACATTTTTTTAAATTTATGTTTTATCATTATTGCATGCCTGGAGACAATATTAAACCCCCAATAAGAATTTCGGGCAGAAATCAAAACAAGTAGAAAATAAAGTATGTTTTCATCTCAATTACTTGAATGTCAGTGCTGATTCGCTGAGAGATTTATGAAGACCTCCACAAAATCAAGATTCACGTGAACTTGATATGCACTGAGCTCTTTGTTCACCGTGTCCACGTACATTATTGATCTCAAGCCGCACAGCATCCTTTGTGGTATAAATATCATCAACCCATTTAGCAAAATCAGGAAACTGAATCAGGGAGCTTGAATGTGTTCATGAAGACCACCAGCTACAGAGGGGCTTAGAGTTGAGATTAGAATCTAGGGCTCCTAACTCCACACTTCGCCATCTTTCCATTGCACGCTGGCACACTGCGAAGTTGTTATTATAAAGACATGGTTCTCAGTCAAGACAGAACATCCAAAAGCTAGAACTTAGCTTGTTGGAAAATACAAGATTAGGAGTGTGATATGAGAGAAGACAAACTAGATTAAAAATCAGAATAACTCAGTTTGCTTTTCTCTAAAATGGGGATAATGAAACCAATCTTAACTACCTCAGAATATTGATTAAGGCTCTCACTTCCCTCGAGTCGATGCCAGCTCATAGCAACCCTATAGGACAGGGTAGAACTGCCTCTGGGTTTCCAAGACTGGCTCTACAGGAGTAGAAAGTCTTTATCTTTTTTCCCAATTGTTTAAGGATAATGTATGAAAAAAAGTTTTTAAAATCTGAAGATACTGTAAGTAAATGTCCTCTTGGCTTTTAAAGACTTCGTTGTAAAAGCAAACAGCAAAACAAAACTAAAACCAACTAAAAAGAGTTGGTTCCAGCTCATGACAATGACGCCCATGTGTGTCAGATAGAACTGTGCTCCGACAGCTGATCATGGCCTTCCTTCCTAGTGCTTTCAGGTGATCTCGAACCACAAACCTTTCCTTTAATGGCACCTTTACTTAGAGTAAAGTAATTTGTATCGCCAAAAATTTTAGTCACTTAATTCCCAGCACTGAAGATAGTACCTGGTCATTAAAAATTATTGAATGTATAAATCAATTGTCATTTGAATTGCATTTTAATTTGCTTTTTTCCCCCTTCAGAAAATCGTACAATTCACCTGTCCACAGTTTTCAAAGTCTCCACTAGATGTCAGGCCTAGTTCCTTGGCTTGGAAAGATTGCTTGAACCAAGGTTTTCCAAATAAGTCTCAAGATTTGTATTCAAAAGATAAAACCAATCCACTTATCGACGTTCTAGCAGCTTTCCTTACTTCTGTGCCTCAAAGTTGGTTGCTTCTTTTGGTCCAAGCATTTTAATAAAATTCCTAGTCTTTCCTAGTACTCCTACTATCCTGATGCAAAAGCTTGCTGTTAGTTAAGGTTTTTAACTGTCAAGCACCCCCCAATGTTTCCATCTAATTTCTTTAATTGGTAGTTAGTTGCTGTTACATGTCTGTTTCTCTCTATGAGAAGGGAAAGCCTCCTGATACTAGTTTAGTCTAGATCAGTGGTTCTCAACCTGTGGGTCACAACCCCTTTGGGGGTCGAACGACCCTTTCACAGGGGTCAGCTAGGACCCATCAAAAACACATATTTCCGATGGTCTTAGGAAACAAGACACAGCTCCTCTATCTGTCTCCAGGCAGGTCCACCCACATGCAGATACGCCCACATATGAGTACCCGGCGTGAAGACTGTTACCAATGCTACACCATGCTTCAAGACAACATTTCATTTCTTTGTCATTAGAAATATTTCACAGTCTGTAATTACATATTGTTTTTGTGAGTAATCACTGTGCCTTAATGATGTTCAATTTGTAACAATGAAAGTACAGCCTGCATATCAGATATTTACATGATTCATCACAGTAGCAAAATGACAATTATGAAGTAGCAATGAAAATAATTTTATGGTTGGGGTCCTCACACATGAGGAACTGTAATTAAAGGGTGGCGGCATGAGGAAGGTTGAGAACCACTGGTCTATATTTTCCTTTAAATTTCAGTAGGGAAGAAACAATGCTCATTGTTCTTCTCATCACGCCAATGACTTGTTTATTCTCTTAAAGAAGGATTGGCAGACTGCAGCCACCAAGCACATTCAGCCTGCTGCCTGCTTCTGTATGGCCCATGATCAGAACGGCTTTTACACTTAGAAATGGTTGGAACGAACCCAAAACAATAATAATCCATTGCAACATGTGAAAATTGCATTAAATTCTAATGTCGGCCTCCATTTGATTGGAAAGCAGCTGTGCTTCTTTGTTTACATGTTGCCTGTGGCTGCTTTGGGGCCACTGGGACAGAGTTGAATAATTGTGAGTCAGGTTTTATGGTCATTAACGTCCAAACTTTTTACTGCATGGCACTGGAGACCTTGGGTTGACTCCTGTTCTAAGGAAGGCTGGATAGAAGCAGCAGTTTGGGAACTGTGGTTCATCTCCTTTGATCCTGATGGTCTAGTTCAGGGGCCTCAAACTTTTTAAACGGGGCCAGTTCACTGTCCCTCAGACCTGTTGGAAGGCTGGAGAATAGTCTTAAATAAAAACTATGAACAAATTCCTATGCACACTGCACCTATCTTATTTTGAAGTAAAAAATCAAGCAGGGCAAAAACACCCAGGGGCTCATAAATGTCCTCAGCGGGCCGCATGTGTGGTTTGAGGACGCCTGGTCTACTTCTTGTATCCAACACTGATGTTTAGTTGGTGATTTCTCCGGAAGCACTTGAATGAAGTTGTTGCCCTGAACCCGGACTGGCTTCTCTTTGGCAGACAATCTTTTGTTTGCACCTCTTCTGCACATATAAGCACATAGCATCTTTGCACAGATTAACCATCTTGTTTTCTCTATACCTGGCATCAAAACAGAATTAACTTTGCATTTACAGTGTACCCATACCTTGTTTGCCTTATTTTTTACTGTCCTTCTGTTCATACTAACGTAGTGCCTCTACCTATGTCACTTTGAGTTGAGCTCAAACAATATGTACTCTGTTGTTTGTTCCTTACACCAGACTTCACCGGGCATGTTTTTCACTGTAGCCGTCCGGTGACGTCAGTGTTTGTGGGCGTCTGAAGGATAGCATGGTGATCTTGCCAGTGTTATTCTCACTGGCAATAAACCCAAACCAAATTCACTGCTGCCGAGTCTTTTCCAAGTCATGGTGACCCTGTAAGACAGGGTTAAACTGCCCCCACGAGTTTCCTAGACTATACCTTTTTTTTTTTTAGTAATCTATTTCTTTTAAGTCATTTTATTGGGGTTCATACAGCTCTTATCACAATCCATACATACATCAATTGTGTAATGCACACTTATACATTCGTTGCCCTCATCGTTCTCAACATTCGCCTTCCTCTTGGGTTCCTGGAATCAGCTCCTCATTTTCCTTTCCCCCCTCCCCCTCCCTCCCTGCTCCCCCCTCCCTCATGAACCCTAAATGATTTATAAATTATTGACTGTAACTTTTTGTGGGAGTAGAAAGCCTTGGCTTTTCTCCCACGGAGCAGCTGGGGAGTTTGAACTGCCGACCGACAGGTTAGTAGTAGCCCAACTCGGAACCCCAACGCTGTGATGACTTTTGTGGCACAGAAGGTCAGCAGGCACGGTTTGTCACTCATGAAAGAGCAAGTCTAACCTCTAGTTGTGAAGGCGCATTTTTTGTGACTTTAAAAAAAATGATGGATGGATTCTGGAGCTAGAAATGGCCTTTGACTCAAAGGTGCTTCTGGCTCCTTGTCCTGCACCAACGCCCTTTTTGGTTCGTCACTGTTGGTGAGAGCCACGTTTGGGCTTGGTGGCTTTTTTGAATCCCCAAATTGGGGAAAGTTGCAGAATTTAAAACACTGATAAATTGGTCTGTGTTGAAAGGTGTATTACGAGTGTGCTTCGTGTTGAGGAATAGTCCTGTGGGAGAACACTGACAATAAAGTACTTAATGCTGTTGTCTCCTTCGGAGAATCGGATGCTCTCAATTGACAGGAATGTAAGCTTCATTCTGCCTGTCTTGATCTCCTAAGCCTGAACCTTTTTGGAAAATTAGAACTTTGAGCTCTTTCTGACAGATAAATATATTTTGGCCCTTTCTGATAGATACACATCACGTCATAGGCTATCAGATATTGTACCTTGCATTTTACTGCTATCTGTTTTGAAATCCTAGTCCTGGTGACAAAATGACATCTGGATCCACGAGGAGGTCACCAGACATCTAAATTTGGGGGTCTGTATAATTTGACCTTTGGAAAAAGAGAAGTTGCTTTTATTTTTCTATCCATCTAGCCTTGACTGTCAAGGATTTCCTAGTTTTACATTTTATACCACTTTAATCAGAATCTGCAGATTTTTGTATTTATCTAAGGTTCACCATGCAGCATTGTAGATTCACCCAGACACTTCTGTGTCTTTTCTCTATATTAGTTAATGTGTGCGTTTATTTCCGTATCTTATATTACTTGTTCCTGAATTGTACTATACCTGAAATATTTTTCTACTTATTCCACATCATCATTTACTTAAGGACAAAAAGCCCACAAAATCCATCATTTCTAAGTAAATCCATACTGTTTATTTTAATAGGCCATGCATGGATGTAGAAGTGCAGAAGGAAGAATTGTAAGCTCACAGAAAATTCTTCACTCAAAGGTGATTTGAACAGTCAGGTGGGAGCAGAGCATATTGGGAGGCTCCTGACGCGTGAGCTGTGTCTCACAGGTACTGATGGCACTTGGACTACGCTCACAGCCCATCTGATACAGATACTGTCCTGCATTTTTGCTGTGAGCCTTTTGAAAACCTAGCCACTGAGGAATATAGCATTCTCTTAGAGCCATGAGCTTCACGAGGTCCTGGTGGCTCCAGTCAGACTGAAGGTCCCACATAATCATTCTCTATTGATTATGAAGAACATCTCCTGGCATGCCTTGGAAGTGTATCTCTCCAGAAAGAAAGCCGGAGACCAGCGAGCACAATACCAAGAGCCGTGCATCATCCAGCGTAGCCCCAGCACCAAGAGGAGGGCTCTGCCTGAGCTTCCATCAGTGTGTGTTGAAGAGGGAGAGCGTGACTTGTACCTCCTCAGGCGTGGCCTCTCTGACTCAGATGCAGAAGGATGGACACACGAGGACCAAGCACGTGATAGACTGTAGCACAGGAAGGAGAAACAGCATCACTGGATACCAAAAAGCCACCTCAGAACCATCCAGCTTGAGTCCCAGGAAGGCGCTTATTTGCAAGTGGAGGAAACTCTAGTCTGCTGAGTATCACCCTCCCCATGGGATTTTTCTCACTCTGTTTACCACTGAAGCACCTTGCTTTTACATTCTAAATATAGCATGGCCCAGAAAGCACACCACCCCAACCGATCACAATGATCGATGTATAACCCACTCCTGCCCTCCAGGAGGGTGAACAACAGAAACATGGGTGAAGGGAGATGGCAGATGGTGTAAGATACAATAATAATTATTATTATTGTTATAATTTATCAAGGGTTCACGAGGGAGGGAAAAAAGAGGAGCTTATATCAAGGGCTCAAGTAGAAAGAAAATATTTAGAAAATGATGATAGCAATATATGTACAAATGTGCTTGATACAATGGATGTATGGATTGTGATAAGAGCTGTAAGAGCCCCAATAAAATGATTTATTTGAAAAAAGAAAAGAAACCACCCTCCCTTCAACAGCTTTATGAAGAGTTCCTATGAACTGAGGTCGTAAGAGTGGGGGTGAGGAAGCCTCAAGGAACCAGAAATATTGTGTCTTTCATCCGTGCTATCCTGATTCTGTGTGTCCTGAGCTTTTATCTGTACCTGTGTGCATGCTCCGGCCTAGCCCGCAGTGAAAGGCAGGACTGGGGTCGTGATAGTGGGGGTGAGGAAACCTCAAGGAACCAGAGGAATATTGTGTTTCATTGTTGCCATATTCACCATGGTTAACTCGTCTTTTCCTTGTGACTCTTTTGTGAAGGGATGTCCTATATTCTACAGATAGGTTTGGGTCTCTGCTCTGCTTTGACCCCCGTCGTTCTCAACAATATCTTTTTTGTTTGTTTGGGGTCTTCTGATGCCTGTTACCTCATCCTGTCGACACCTCATGATCACGCCGTCTGGTGTGCTTCTTCCATGTGGGCTCGTTGCTTCCCTGCTAGATGGCTGCTTGCTTAACTTCAGGCCTTTAAGACCCCAGATGCTATATCTTTTGGCAGCCAGGCACCATCAGCTTTCTTCACCACATTTGCTTATGCACCCACTTTGTCTTCAGTGATCTTACCGAGAGAGTGAGCATCACAGAATGCCGGGTTGTTAGAACAAAGTGTTCTTGTGTTGAGGGAACACTTGGACAGAGGCCCAAAGTCTGACCACTTCCTCTGTGTATTGCTGTATAAATATATATACCTATGCCAATACCTTTATTCTATGAATTAATGTATTTACACATGTACACACCTATGTTTATTCCTCATCCATATCTTTGCTCCCTAGATCTTTCCTCTGTTTACTTTTACCACCCTCCTTGACCACCGTCACACTTGCCCTTCTTCTGCCTCTTAATAATTCCTCTCAGCTAGGTTTCTGCTGCTCTAACACCCTCAGGATCCCTACGTCCTCCTAATTGGTGATATTAATTCCCTAGTTGTTCCCCTGTCTATGGCATTGTGTGCTCACTACTCTCTTTCCCCTCCTTCTCCTCCCCCTAAGTCCCTCCGGAACCTCTGGTCCTGTTGCTTTCCCATGCCTATCTTATATAGGTAGGCAAACCAACAATAATATAGCCAATACAAAAAGAAAACAAAAAAAACTGAATAAAAAGAAAAAATTATAAAGAAAAATAATAATAGCTGTCCAAAAAACCTAAAAAGCATAGATAATTCCAGGTGTGTCCACTGACCGTTGTGATTATCACCCCACTGGTCCCGGGGGGTTCTGAAAACTGCCCCTCCTGGCCTGAAGTCTATTTTGGGGGCTCCTCGGGGGCTTGTGGCGTTGCTCCCATTGCTGATCTGTTATGTTTCCTTCTTGGTTTGCCCCGTTGTGTGTGTGTGTGGTAGGAGGCGGCTATATCTTTGATATAAAGTATTTTCAGACCTTTTGCCATTAAAAATATTTGAGTAAGTGATTATTTGAGTAGAGTTACAGAAATGTTGCATAGTAGAGTTCTTATTTACGCTGTACTCATTTTCCTATATTGTTAAGATCTTACCAATTAACTAATATTAATATTTTAATATTAACTTAGATCCATGCTTTATTAAAAATGTAATAGTTTTATCCTCATGCCTTTTTCCAATTTCCACACTATAAAAAGGAGCTTCAAAAGGGCCAGGGAAACTTTATTTCCTAATCTGTTTCCATGAGTCCTTTAAAGTCCCCTCATATTTACTCATAATGTCTTGTTAGGCTCCTCTGGCCCTGGCAGTTTCTTTTCCTGTTTTTAATTGAATTGTTTTCCTACAGAGTTTTTAAATTCTTTATATATTCTGGACACAAGTTCCTTATCATTTATTTTATTTACTTGCGTTTTAGCCTCATCTGTTGTCTGTGTTTTCATTTTCTGATAATGAGTAAAAATTTGAATTTTGAGGGACTTCGATTTATCAGTATTTTCATTCATATTGTGCTCTTGATGTCTTGTCTAAAAAAATCATTGAAACACAGACACAAAATTAAAAAAAATTTTTTAATCATTTTATTGGGGGCTCTTACAGCTCTTTGTTTTTTTACTTTTATTTTTAAATCATTTTGCTGAGGGTTTGTACAACTCTTATCACAATCCATACATATATCCATTGTGTGTCAAGCACATTTGTACATTTGTTGCCCTCATCATTCTCAAAACATTTACTTTCTACTTGAGTCCTTGATATCCGCTCCTCATTTTCCTCTCCTTCTCCTAGCCCCCTTCCCTCATGAACCCTTGATAAGTTATAAATTATTATTATTTTGTCATGTCTTACACTGTCCGACACCTCCCTTCACTTTTCTGTTGTCGGTCCCCCAGGGAGGGGGTTATATGTAGATCCTTGTGATCGGTTTCCCCCTTTCTACCCCACCTTCCCCTTACCCTCCTGGTATCGCTACTCTCATTATTGGTCTTGAGGGGTTTATCTGTCCTGGATTCCCTGTTTTTCCAGCTCTTATCTATGCCAGTGTACATGCTCTGGTCTAGCTGGATTTGTAAGGTAGAATTGGGATCATGATAGTGGGGGGGAGGGGGAGAAGCATTAAAGAACTAGAGGAAGGTTGTGTTTCATTATTGCTACACTGCACCCTGTCTGGCTCGCCTCCTCCCTGCAACCCTTCCATAAGGGGATGTCCAGTTGCCTACAGATGGGCTTTGGGTCTCCATTCTGCAGTCCTCCTTATTTATAATGATATGAAATTTTGTTCTTTGATGCCTGATACCTGATCCTATTGACACCTTGTGGTCACACGGACTGGTGTGCTTCTTCCATGTGGGTTTTGTTGCTTCTCAGATGGCCACTTGTTTATCTTCAAGCCTGTAAGACCCCAGATGCTATATCTTTTGATAACCAAGCACCATCAGCTTTCTTCACCACATTTGCTTATGCATCTGCTTTGTCTTCAGCAATTGTGTTGGGAAGGTGAGCATCATGGAATGTTGGATTATTAGAACAAAGTGTTCTTGCATTGAGGGAGTACTTGAGTAGAGGCCCAATGTCTCTCTGCTACCTTAATACTAAACCTATAAATATATGCACATATTTCCCAATCATCATATATAAATATATTTACATATGTACATACCTATATTTAGACCTTTATAAATGCTCTTTGCCTCCTATTTCTTTCCTCTTATTTCCTTTTACTTTCCTCTTGTCCCACTGTCATGTTCAGCCCTCATTTGGGTTTCCATAATTCCTCTCAGTTACATTGCCCTTGATCAAGTCCTACCAGGACTCCTACATCCTCCTTGTCATCGATTTGGATCACTTGTTGTTCTGTTGTCCCTGGGGTTGTTAACACCCACATCCTTTCCCACCGCCTCTCCTTCTCCCATGCCCCCCAGACCGTCGGTCCTGTTGTTTTCTCCTCCAAATAGTTTATCCCCCTATCTTATCTAGATAGACCTTCAGATATAATAATATGCACAAAAATAAAACAGAGCAAAACAAAGGAACTAAAGAAAACAATAACAAAAACCAATGGGAAAAAAAGCCTGTAAATAATATAAGGTCTGGAGAGGGGGGAGCGGGGAGGGAAGGGAGGGAAAAAGAGGACCTGATACAAAGGGCTTAAGTGGAGAGCAAATGCTTTGAAAATGATTAGGGCAAAGAATGTACAGATGTGCTTTAGACAATTGATGTATGTATATGTATGGATTGTGATAAGAGTTGTATGAGCCCCTAATAAAATGTTTTAAAAAACAATATAAGGTCTGCTTGTTGACCTTTAGGAGTGTTTTCTGATTGAGTCTGATGGAGTGCCATGCCCTGGCCCCAAAGTCTATTTTTGGTATTCCCTGGGGAGTTTGTTGCTCTGTTCCCTTTGCTGTTTTGTTGTGCACCCTTATCGTTTTGCCTCGGTGTGGTGGGGTCAGATGAGGCACAATTCCTGCACTGTGTCTCCAGTGTTGTCCCCTGAAGGGCTATGGGTCAGTGAAGGGCATTGTGTTGTGTGGTGGGGCCGACCTTATGGTCCTCTCTGTGCTTTGGCTGCTCTGAACGGGAATATCATCCTCAGGGCTTGGTGGGTTCTTACAGGTCTTATAACAATCCATACCCCATTGTGTCAAGCACATTCGAACATATGTTGCCATCACTCTTTTCCAAACATTTTCTTTCTACTTGAGCCTTTGGTATCAGGTCCTTATTTAACAAAACTTTTTCCCTAGAAATTTCATAGATTCGCCCTTATGGTTTTGTCTTTAACCCATTTGAGTACTGATTTTAAATTAATTTTTGTGTGTGATTTGAGGTAAGGTTGGAACATCCCTTTCCAAATGTAGATAGCCAATCATGCAGCACCCCATGGAATTCTCTAGGCACATTTGTTACAGAGGCATTTGCTGTAAACAACAGGATTTATTTCTGGACTCTCAACCCTGTCCCTTTGGCATACTTTATTCTGCCCTTACGTCTGTATCACATCATCTGGATGACTGTGGCCGAAATAATGTTTTGAAATTGAGTGTTGTAAGATCTCTTATTCTTCAAAAAAAATTCTTTGGCTGTTCTAGATTCTTTGTGCTTTTTGCACAACCTTTAGGATGAACCTGTCAATTTTAACAGCAAACAACATGTTGGAATTTTTGATAGGGATTCTGTTAGGTCGATGGACCAATTCTCTTTCTCTCTTCTCCCCTCCTGCATTACCCTCCGTCATACCACATATTTTTGTTTGCTAGGGGGAGGGGGGGGCTCTTTTGTTGGGTTTGTTTGCTGTTAGTGTTTGCCTTTGAGCATCTAACCCTGCCCTGGACACAGCCTTCTTCCATATTTACCGAATCTTCAGCAGCATTCAGAGCGTTGGATATAGTCCTTTGGGTTCAATTACCATTTACTTCAGTGGTTCTCAACCTGTGGGTCGTGAACCCTTTGGGGGTCGAACAACCCTTTCACAGGGGTCGCCTGATTCATCACAGTAGCAAAATAATGGTGAAGTAGCAACAAAAATAATTGTATGGTTGGGGGGTTCACCACCACATGAGGAAGTGTATGAAAGGGCTGTGGCACAAGGAAGGCTGAGAACCACTGCTCTACTTCCTGTTGTAATAACAGTGTTAATGAAAACCCTCTCGGGGTGTTCTTTTCTGTGCGAACTTTCCGAAAGGGTTGTTAGACATTGATCATAGAAAGGAGAGACCAGTCCCTGGAGATGGACAGCATGCTTGGTAAAGTGGAGGGGCAGCGAAAGAGAGGAAGTCCTTCAACAAGAGGATGGACACAGTGGCTGCAACAGTGGGTTCAAACAGAAGAATCGTGAGGATGGCCCAGGACCGGCTGTGTTTTGTTCTGTTCTGCATAAAGGTTGCCCTGAGCCAGAACCAGCTAATGGCACCTAATACCAATAGTGATGTGATGGACTGGTGGCACCACATCACAAACCAGTTCATGTCTATGTCTTATGCCTTCGGGAACTTTTCCATCGTACTTATAATAAAGCTCACAATTTGAACCTGGTCTGCAAGTCTCCATCAGATGTGACTCCTGATACCCTCTCTGACTCCAGGCTGTCTCTTTCCCTTTGGTCACTGTACTCTCTGTTACACTGTTTTTCTTGCTTCTCCTTGAAACTACCAAGTGTGTCCGTCCCATGGTCTTTGTAGCTACTGCTTGATTTGCCTGAAATGTTCCTTATTCTGTTGTGCACATGGCTTAGTTCCTTACTTCTGTCAAGGCTCTCCTTAAATGTTGGTTCATCAGGGAGACTTTCTAGAGCTGTCTCACCTAAAATAGCACCATCAAGCACTGCCGAGCCAATTTTGACTGTTAGCCAGCCTTAGGAGAGAGTAGAATTGCTCCTTCAAGGCTTACTAGTCTAATTTTTATGGAAGCAGACTGCTGCATCTCTCCCAGGAGAGATGAGTTCGAGCCACTGATGTTTCAGTTAGCTGCTAAAGACCTAAAAGCGTGGTGTCAGGACGTTGGCAGCAGAGGTGAATAGATCCAAGTCAGCAGATCAAACGACAGGCTGCTGGTCACTCCCAGCAATGGCCAGCAGCAGAGCAGGCTCCGGGCTCAAGTCCCAAGAACCAGAAGTCAGGTGCAGGATCCACATCCAGCAAAATGCACGTGAGCATTGCCAGGGCCCACATACATTGGAAGCAGACCATACCTCAGAAGAGACTCATTTTCAGTTGATCCTCCTCATAGAAGTTGATTACATCGGAACAGATCTCACCATAGACCGTCACTCCATAATTGCCAAAGCACTGAGAACTGTAGCCCAGCAGACCGACAGGTAATCTTAACCATCACAGGTGTTACGTCATGTTAGGTCCCATCAGGCCCGTTCTCATAGCGGCCTAAGACTCTGCCCAGGCCTCCACCGTAATCTTTGTTTTGTTTGAGCGCATTGGGCAGCTGTGTCAGTCCATCTCATTGATAACCGTCCTCTTTGTCATCCTTCACTAAGCATGAGGTCCTTCTCCAGGGACTGGTCCCTCTTGAGGACGTGTCCAGTGTACGTGAAACAAAGTCTCGCCATCCTTACTTCTAGGGAACATTCCAGCTGTTCGTTGGTTTTTTTTTTCCCAAGACAGAGTTGTTCATTCATCTGGAATTCCATGGTACACTTAATACTCTCCGTGAACACCATGACAAATGGTGAATACAGACAATGTAATCATTTTCTCCCCAATCGTATGTAAGTATTTAATTTCGTTTTCTCCCTACCTTGTGGCCTTCGCTAGAATCTGAGCAAAGTTCTGAATGGACATGCTGACAACAGGCGCCCCTGCCTTCTTCCTGAGCGGAAGGGAAGAGTTGTGCGTGTTGCCATCCCCTGTGGCGGCCGTGGCTGAGTTGTTCATTGACATGCTTCTCCACACTGAGGAAGTGCCCTCTATTTCTGTTTGTTGTTGTTGTTTCAATCATGACGGGGTTGACTTTTGTCAAGTAATTTTAATCTGCTGGTTCAGGCAATCACATCAATTTTCTCTTTTAGTCTGTTAACATGAAAACAGACCATTGATTCTCTTAAAGCAGCTTCATTGAGAGGCAATCCATGCGCCATAAAATTTGATATTTAAAAGTGTATAATGTCGTGCCTTTTAGTTTATCCACAGAATTGTAAGACTCTCCTCAGTACCTAACCCAAGAACATTTCCATTACTCTGAAAAGAAACTCTGTAATCATTAGCTGTCACTCTCCATTTCCAGCTCTTCAAGACCCTTTGCTACTGGCTTCTTTCACTCAGTTCAGTGTCATCACTATCTGTATGGCCCTTTAGTGTATGGCTATGCCATAATCTGTTTATTCAGTTGATAGATAGATGGATTATTTACGCTTTGTAGCCATTGCGAATATAGTGCTCCAAATATTGACATAGGACTTCTGTTGTAGGTATATATTTTCAGTTATATCTGATAGATACCTAGGAACAGGAAACCTAGTAGGCTACACATTGTGCTGCTAACCACAGGGTCAGCAGTTCAAGCCCACCAGTTGCTCCTCAGGAGAAAGATGAGGCTATCTGCTCCTGTACCGTTTTTTTTTTTCTGTAAAGATTTTAAAGTCTTGGAAACCCAAAATAGCAACACAAGAAATTCAAAGTTCTCATCAGCCCTAGAGGGTGGCTATGATTTGGAATAGGCTAGGTACAGTGAGTGAGTGTGATACCTACGGTTAGAACTGATGGGTTGTGTGGTAACTCTGTGTTTAACATTTTCAGGAACTGCTAGATACTCTACAGATTAAATGGCTAATGCTAATAACTAATTTGAAGTCAATAATCAAAAATCAATTGTGCTTCTGCAAGGGTAGGGTTGTAGTTCATACTTTAGTCTTTCATTACAAACTAAACAAGTTCTGCTCTGTCTCTGGGACCGTAGTAGACACTTATCTTAGTCTTATTAGCATACTTTTATTAAAAAGGGCCAATCAAAATAGTTGTTTCTGAGGGGGTCTGTTGGTCCACTATAAGTCAAGGCAGAAGTCATCTCTCAGAAGGTTATGACAACGATCTGGGGGGGAATCCAAAGAAATAATCTTGATAGATTTCTTGAAGGATACAGGATGATCCCCAAAGCTAATTAGGAAGATGTTTTAAGAACATCAAAGACTGTCTTGGTGGGGAAATGGCCAGGAAAGTTTGTGCTGACAAATTTTTCTCCACCACAGCAATGCACCTGCTCCTTCTGTGAGGGTCACGAGGGCTGCGGCATGAGAGTTTTGTTGGAAACCTTGTCCCTTCTGCCCTCCAGGCCTGGCGTGCTCTTCCAGATTTCTTTTTCCCTGAACCCAAAGGATACAGAAACCCCTCTCTTGACAGCGTCTAAATCAAAGAGCACAGAAGTCTTTGAGGAAAGGGTTAGAGAGGTGGAAATACTGCTGTCAGAAGTTGATGATCCCAGGCGGAGGATAGATCAAAAAATGATATTTTCATTTAGTGAAATATCTGCTGTTTTATACTGATGCCTTTTGACTTTCCCCGCCTGAATCCACTGCCAGCAAGTCAATTCCAACACAGAGATGTTTTACGGCAGTGGTTCTCAACCTTCCTCAGGCCATGACCCTTTAATAGACAGCTCCTCGTGTTGTGGTGACCCCCAACCATAGAATTAGCTTTGATGCTACTTTATAACTGTCATTTTGCTGCTGTTACCCCTGTGAAAGGGTAGTTTGACCCCCAAGGGGGTTGTGACCCACAGGTTGAGAACCGCTGCTCTATGGGGTTTCAAAGCCTGTGACTTGTTATGGGAGCAGACAGCTCATCTTCCTCCTTCAGAATGGCTGGTAGATTTAGAACCCCCACCTTGAGATTAGAAGCCCCATGTTCCATGAGGACACAGCTCTTCATGTAGATTAGCAGTCTATGAAATATTTTTTAAATCAATGTCATTTTCAATAGCATAGAGGGAAGATAGTCATAAAGATAACTACTTATCGGCACTCTCGTTATCCAGCATTTTACACTGACAGAAGTGTGAGAGTCTGTGGTCCTGCTCTTTGCACATTAACGGTATATGTATACCTCACAGTAATAAACACCTAGGGGCGGCAGAAGTAACACAGTGATGGTTAAGGTCACCTATCAACTTGGTTGGGCCATGATTCGATTCTCTGTATTTTGGCAATTATGTAATGGTGTAATTGGACCGTTATGAGGTAGTCATCCTGCATTTTTGCAGGATATCAATTTTTGTATAACAACTGGGGTGTTGGAACCTAAAAACCCAGTTAAGTGAGGAGTGAATGGGTAGTGAAATAATGTAATGTGTAAGACCTATACACCCCAAGCTACAAAACACTGCTAAAAATATTACAGAAACCATGAAGTAATTTAAAATAATAAATGAAGAATATACCAAGTTTATAAATTGGAAGACCATATTTGACACCCAGAGTGGATTATACATAACAATCCTCTCCTCTATATGTCTATAATAGACAGTAAAGAAAAACCAAGCAAAACTCGGTGCCATCAAGTAGATTCCACTCAGAGAAACCCTACAGGACAGGGTAGAACTGTCCCTGTGGGTTTCCAAGACTGCAACTCTCTACAGGAGCGGAAAGCCTCAATTTCCCCTGAGGAACATCCAGGGCAACGGTTCTCAACCTGTGGGTCACGACCCCTTTGGGGTTGAAAGACCCTTTCACAGACATCGCCCTATTCCTAACAGTAGCAAAATGACAGTGATGAAGTAGCAATGAAAATGATTTTATGGTTGGGGGTCACCACCACATGAGGAACTGCATGAAAGGGCCGCGGCCTGAGGAAGGCTGAGAACAGCTGGCTGGTCTAGGGGCTTGAAATGCTGACCCTGAGGTCGGCAGCCCACTGTGTAACCCCTGTGACAGCAGGGCTCCCTCAAGAATACAGGCCAGGAGAATGCAGTTTTGGTTTTGTATAAATAGTCATCTAAAAAGAACTGTGACGGGACAAATGAGGGGGCAGCACCTTAACCTCCTTGTTGATTCTTACATCTCCTCATCTGTATGCTGAGCAAGTAATTTGAGAAGCTGGACTGTCTGAAGAACTGGAGGCCTAAGCCTCAGAAGAAGGCTCACGAACAACCTGCGACGTGCCGGTGACACAGTCTTACTGAAAGCAAACACTCGAAGCATGGATGAATTTGGAAAAACCACCATCTCCAATATGGATTACGCCTCAGTGTGAAGAAAACCGAGTCCTCACACGGGCCCAGTCAGCCGCATGAGAAGCAGAGAGAGGAGGAATGATGTCAAAGAGGTCACTTTGCTTGCATGCACAGGCCCATGGAAGCAACATGGCAGTCCCGAAGCCTCTGTGCAAAGCTTCTGCCAACGACCTGTTGAAAGTGCTCGAAGGCAAAGATGTCACATTGAGGACGGAGGTGCACCCAAACCAGGGTCTTGTCAGCGCCTCAAGTCCATGTCACAGCTGGGCGATGCGTAAGAAAGACCAGTGAATGTGCGCATTTGAATGGTGGTGTTGACCACAAATACTGAATATTCACGGGCCACCCGTGGGTTATGAGTGGGGCTGCTAACTGCAAGGCCAGCCATTCAGACCCATCAGCCGCTCCACAGGAGAAAGAGGAAACTTGTGCTCCCGGAAAGATTTATAGCCCCAGTTCACCCTGTAGGGTCGCTATGAGTTGGAATAGACTCACTGATGGTGAGTTTGTTTGTTTCTCAATCATGAAAACCAAATCTGCCTTAGAGGAAGTACCGCCAGGATGCTTCTTTGAAGCATGAATGGTGAGACTCTGTCTCGTGTACTTCAGACACTATCAGGAGAGAGCAGTCCTTGGAGAAGGACATTATGTCTGGTCAAGTAGAAGGTCAACAGCGAGGAGGAAGACCCTCAAGAGGATGAATGGACACAGTGGCTGCCCCAGTGAGCCCCACAACAGGAGAGGTGGGCCTGGCCAGGCCCAGCCGGTATCTCCTGCTGCTGCATGTGGCGTCCCTGAGAGTGGAACCAACTCAGTGACACCTAACACCAACTCCAGTGGTTACATACTGTGTTAAAAGAGACCCCAATCTCAAATACAATGCAAGGAGGACATTTATTAGCTCTGAAAAGGGAAAAAGACCCAAACACATCCTCCAGATCATCATTAATGTCAAAGTTAATGTATTAATTCACAAGGTCATAATTAATGGCAACTAAGGAAGCACGGTCAGGGTGCTAGTTAAATAAGGCACAGAACAAAAGAAAGTATCACAGAGTCATGATTCGTGGTTGATCAGCACCTTACCGGTACAGTGGGACTACAGAAGCGAGAACCAGACCGTGATTGGGACATGCACATTAGGTTAGATGGAAGAGTTTACAAGATTGGTCTAGGACAGCGGTTCTCAACCTTCCTAATGCCACGACCCTGTACTACAGTTACCTCATGTTGTGGTGGCCCCCCAACCATAAGATTATTTTTGTTGCTAGTCATCACTGTCATTTTGCTGTTATGAATCGGGTGACCCCTGTTAAAGGGTCGTTTGACCTCCAGAGGGGTTGTGACCCACAGGTTAAGAACCGCTGGTCTAGGACTTTCCAGCCAAGGCAGTCAGGGCATGACTCATAACTGCAACTCCCAGTACTGGCCCTGTGTGAGGATCTCCATCAAGGACACAACCAGGGAAACCTGTAAAGCAGACTGCCCCCAGCTGCCCAGGGGCAAGACTTTCCACGTCTTTGGTTAATGCTCAGAAGGAATTCAGTGGAGGCTTAATTCTCCAGGGAACTCTGCACATGGGTTTTTGGACAGCCACTGCCCTCAAGAGCCTTCTGCAAATGGGGTGCTCAGAATTTAAGCTCTGATCCATTGCTGAAAGGTTGATGGCTAGAACCTACCAGTTGCTCCTCAGGAGAAAAGACCCGACCGCCGATTCCCATAAAGATCCCCAACTTGAAACTCCTACAGGGTAGTTCCACTCTGCCCTATTGGCTTACTCTTAAGTCAGAAGGTACTGGACAATGCATAAGAACAATTTGAACTTTGATCCTTTTGTTACCAGTTTTACATAATAATTTATGTAGATAAAATTTTTAGGTGCTAATAAGCGAATTGTAGCAAAACTCAATTGTCGGCCAGAGGTAGTTTAGGTAGCTCCTAAACTACATGGCTGATTTGTAAATTGTAATTTGTTAGAAAAGTTGTTCTTTAATTAAGTACAAATAAAAATTGCAGGTAGTCATGTAGAGGGCCAACTTTAGAATAAACTCATTGTGTTTATCTTTACAATCACTACCCTGCCCTATATGCCTTAATTCTGTTCCCACAGAAGCAAGGAGTGGCCGGGGGTTTGGAGATATGAATTGTGCCTGCAGTGGTCTTGAACCTCTGAACTATTACAAACTTACTCTCAAAATGAATTCCAAGTTTTCTCAATTAACTTCCACACAGAAAACATATTGAAAGATGAATAATTTACACGTGCTAATTAGAAGCATGCATACATACATGCATGCACATACACAACAATTAATAATCAACATTTATTTCACTAGTAAAAGTACCTGTGACATATATATTGAAGGTTAATAGCAGTTGCTTGAGCAACGACACTCATCACGCTAGTATCGTCGGAAGAGATTCTGTGGGAGGAGTTAACCTGCATTGATACGCTCTTGACAGGATGCACTGAGAAGAACAGAGAATCACTTCTTTGGTAATATTGCCCAAAATACCTAAGCTGAACTGAGTCCCAATTAAACTTTAGACAAACCTACATTGAGGGTCAGTCTGCCAAATAGCTACCTCACACTCTTCCAATAGACCCAATCATAAAAGACCAGTACAACAAACCCCAAGTAATGGCCCTGAGTGCAGGGAAGAAGCTGTGAGCCTAGACTGCAGCCTGACACAGTTAAAGGTCAGAAACTACAACTAATGTAATATAGAAGACCATAGATGTGTTAATGGTGTTGTAGCGGTGTTAATTTCCTGGTTGTAGGAAATGGTAACATTTGGGGGAGGTGAATAAAATATATAAAGGAATTCTTTTCACTTATTTTTAATCTGAAATTATTTCAAGACATAATAAGTATTTTAATTAAAATTTTTAGTCTTTGGCAAAATCATTACACAGGTAAGTGACAGGCTGTAGGGACAATAATGTCAATACTTATATGAGACAATGTTAAAAAGCTTAGATGGTATCACGTCTTCTAGACCATTGTAAAAAAAATTATTAACCTGATTAAAAACAAAAGAGACAAGCAACCGAGTGAGTTTTTTCCTTGTTTGTTTTTGAAAGTGGGGTAAAAAACTTGAGCAGCCATATGACCAATAAGCACACAAAAAGATGCTCAGCATGATTAGTCATTAGGGAAATAAAAATGTTCAGGACAATGAGATAACCCCTACATGCCCATCAGCTACACCAAGTGTCGGCGGGATTTGGGGCATCTGGAGCTCTCGCGCGTTGCTAATGAGGATGCAGAGTGGTCTGGCACTTTAAAATTGGTCTGGCTGATTACATAAAATGAAACATACTCCTACCTCATGACCCAGAAATTCCACTTTTAACTATTTACCCTCGAGAAATGAAAATATGTACACATGCACCCAAATAGACGTGTATGAGAACAAACAGCCACAAACTGGAAATAACCCAAAAGCACGCCATTAGGAAAATGGGTAAATAAATTATAATTTAGCCAAACATTGGCAAACTATTCAGCAATAAGGAGCAACAAAGAACTGAGACCTGCTATAGCAAATACATAACACTGTGCTGTGTGAAAGATACCAGACAGAAGAGTGTATACATATATATATATTTAAAAGTATATAGAGAAGGGGGGGGGAGCTTCAAAAAGGTAGTGGAAAAATGGAATAATCATTTAGTTCCATTTTGCCACAAGCTGGGTAAATCTGCACAAGACCTCTTTAGAGTGTTGGAAAGCAAGCGTGTTACTTTGAGGATTAAGGTGCACTTGACCCAAGCCATGGTATATTCAATTGCCTCATATGCGTTTGAAAGTTGGACATTGAATAAAAGAAAGAAAACTGATGAAGAATTGATGCATTTGAGCTATAATGTTGGTGAAGAATATTGAAAGTGCCGTGGACTGCCAAAAGAACAAACAAATCTGTCTTGGAAGACATCCAGCCAGAGTGCTCCTTAGTGGCAAGAATGGTGAGAAACGTTGTCTCAAGTACTTTGGACATGTTGTCAGGAGAGACCAGTCCCTGGAAAAGAACATCATTTTGGTAAAGTAGGGCAGTGAAAAAGAGGAAGGCCCTTGACAAGATGGATTGACACAGTGGCTGCAACAATGGCTCAAGCATCGGAACAACTGTAAAGGTGTCACAGGACGAGGCAGTGTTATGTTCCGTTTGCCATGAATCCGAGCCAATTCAATGATACCTGACAACAACATAATACAGGCAAATATTGTCAAATTGGTTCCATGTAAATATTTTTGTTTGTTTCAGTTCTCTTTTTTATTATTATTAAATATTTTATTGGAGGCTCTTACATCTCATCACAATCCATATATCCATCCATTATGTTAAGCACATTTGCCCATATGCTGCCATCATCATTTTCAAAGCATTCTCTTCCCACTTGAGCCCCTGATACCAGCTCCCCATTTCATCCCTCTCCCTCCATCGCCTGCCCTCCCTCATGAACCCTTGATAAGTTATAGATTATTATTTTCATATCTTACATCATACTCCATCGCCCCTTATCCACTTTTCCATTGTTCACCCCCCTGGGAGGGGGTTATAGGTTGATCCTTGGGATCAATTCCCCCTTCCTCCCCCCCACCATCCCTTAATCCTCCTGGTAGCACTACTCATTGTTGGCCCTGAGGGGTTTATCTATTCTAGATTCCCTGTGTTATGGGCTCTTATTTGTAGCAGTGTGCATGGTCTGGTTTAATCCAGTTTGTAAGGTAAAATTGGGGTCAGGATAGTGGGGGGAAGGAAGCACCAAAGAACTAGAGGAAAGTTGTGTGTTTCTTCGGTGCTATACTGCACCCTGACTGGCTCATCTCTTCTCTTTGACCCCTCTGTGCAGGGATGTCCAATTGTCTACAGATGGGCATTGGGTCTTCACTCCATGTCCCACCCCACCCCATTCACATTGGGTATGATTTTGTTCTGGGTCTTAGATGCCTGATACCTGATCCCATCTACACTTCATGATCCCACAGGCTGGTGTGCTTCTTCCATGAGGGTTTTGTTGCTTCTCAAGCTAGATGGCCACTTGTTTATCTTCAAATCTTTAAGATCTATATCTTTTGATAGCCGGGCACTATCATCTTTCTTCACCACATTTGCTTATGCACCCATTTTGTCTTCAGCGATCGTGTTGGGGAGGTGAGAATCACAGAATGCCGGATTATTACAACAAAGTGTTCTGTGTTGAGGGAGTACTTGAGTCGAGGCCCAGTGTCCATCCCCAACCTTAATTTTTGACATATAGATATGAGTACATATCTATTCCATTCTCGTTATATATATATATTTACATGTGTACATGCCTGTACTTAGACCTCTATACATGCCCTTTTCTTCTATTTCCTTTTATTTTCCTCTTGTCCCACCATCATATTCAGCCTTCATTCAGGTTTAGTAATTCCTCGCTGCTACGTTGCCCTTGATTAAGCCCCATGAGGCATCCTACGCCCTTCTCTCCATTGATTTTAGTTCACTTGTTCCCTTGTCCCTAGTTGGTCCCCCCCCATTCATTCCTTTCTCCCACGTCCCCTTCTCCTGTACCCCCAGAACCATTGGTCCTGTTCTTTTCATCTCTGAGTTATTTATTACACCTGTCTTATCTAGATAAACATGCAGACACATTAATAAGTGCAAAAACCAGCCAAAGCCAAGCCAACAAAGGAAGTCAAGACCAACAATAACAACAAAACAATAAAAAGAAATCCACTGATAAAAGTGGAAAAACCTATAGTTTAAGGTCTGTTTGTTGGTTTTATGAGTGTTTTCCAGTCGAGTCTGATGGGGTGCCGCACTCTGTCTCCAAAGTCTATTTTTGGTATTCCCTGGGGATTTCATCACTCTGCTCCCCTTGCTGCTCTGTTGGATGCCTGTAGTGTTTCAGCCCAGAGTGATGGGATCAGATTGTGCACAATTCCCGCACTGTGTCTTCAGTGTTGCCCCCCTCAGCACTATGGTTTAGTGAGGGACATCGTGTTTCGTGATGGGGCTGGCCCTATGGTCCTCTCTGTGTTGTCTGCTCCGAGCAGGAGTATCGTCCTCGGGGCTTGGTGGGCCAGGATGTCCTCCCCTCTCGCCCTCTCCATCCCTTTTCGTTTCCCCAGTGTGCTCCAGTTAGACATGCCCCTCTCCGGAAGCTGAAGCCCCAGTGCAAATCCTCTGAAATGCATTCTTCTGAGGGTAATTCTCTCAGGACAGTAGCTGTAGGCATTCCTTCAGCTTCCATAGCTTCAGAAAGTCTGGATTCTATGAGAATCTAAAGTTCTATTCAGCATTTTCCCTTACTTGGTCAGGATTATTTTGTAGAATGTTTGATCAAATTTGGGTTTTATTCTAAGTGAATAAAAGTGAAATGAGGCATTTAAATGGTTTTGGTGATCTGACACTCATTTCGAAAGGGTAATCCTTCTGACTGATGTAGAGAATAGTCTGAAAGAGAGCCAGGATGGAAACAAGCAGATTAGTTGGTAGAATTTGAAAATATTTACATATCCGGTGAGAAATGGTTAGTCGTAAATTAAGTGGAAACCAGGAGAGGTGAATGAGCAGCAATAAGACCGTATTTGCCGGACAAATTGCATGTGTAGTATGGGAGGGAAGAAGTCATTTTGGTCTGAACAACCTGGAGAGGAGGACTGTTTTCGTAGAATGTGTTGATACAGAATGGGAATTCTGCTGTGGACATGCAGTTCGTTGTGACATCCGAATGGAATTATCAGATGGTTAGTTTATATACGTCCGGAGATAGAACCATTAATGTGGGAATTGCCAGTTTACTGAGTTTCGATGGAGAAAAGAAATCATGGATCAAACCCTCTTACTAGTTACTAGTGTAACTTTTTTAGATGACTATTCAGTTCATTGCACTTTTTGGGGGGTAGGATTTCTTTTTCTAATATGTGTAGTTAGGCAGCTTTTAAAATTTTCAAACACATGAGATTTAAAAAAAATTTTTTGGTATTCTTTAATGTGCTGTTGGGTAAGCATTTGACTGCTATTGTCAAGGTCAATGTTTTAAACCCTTCAGCTGTTCCATTAGTGAAAGATGAGGCTGTCCGCTCCTGTAAAGATTTACAGTCTTGGAAAATCTATATAGGTTTGCTGTGAGTCAGACTTGACTCAATGGCATTGAGGGTTTTTAAAATTTTGTTTATTTGGCTTTTTATATTATTGAATTTGACTCAGAGATAATGTTATGGATTAACTTGTGCCACCACACCCCTTCCTTCCAAAATGTGCTAGAAATAGGGTTTCTTTGTTACATTAATGATCCCATATTATATGTGTCTTAAGCCAATCACATTTGAGATAGAAAATCATACATTAGGCGAAGCAAGCGAGCATGCTTGGGAGAAGAGATGAGCCAGGTGACATGAAAATCACCGTAACCACGGACCCGTGCCGAGAAGGCAGACTTCCCCAGAGCTGACAGAGCAGAACACCTTCCTGTAGAGCCAGTGCCCTGGGATTTGGACTTTTCTCCTCCCGCCTGTGAGTCCTCAAGGTGCTGTGCTCTGGGCTAGGTGTTGGACTGGAGCTGCACAATCAGCAGTTCAAACCCACCAGCTGTTCCATAGGAGAAAGGTGAGGCTGGCTGTTACTCCAAGAGTTCCCAGTCTCAGATACTCGGTGTGGGGTCGCTAGCATCAGAATCCATTCAGTGACAGTGGGATTTAATGTGAAAAAATAAATGTCCATTCACTAGAGGTCCCCCTGGGTTATAATTCTGTTATAGCAGTATTTAAGAACTAAGACAGATCATATTTTGTATGATACTGATTCTTTGATAAGTTATGATTTCCTTTACAGCAAAGTACCCGAGCACTTTTTCTAAACATCCCTTTGTGCTAAAAAAGTTTCCCAGATTGTTCAGCGCAGAGTTCGCCATATCCCCATTAGTTCAATTGTACTACTTGTATGTTCAAAAATACTAAGTTTAATGGTAAAAATTTAAAAGGCACTAGGTAATGTTTGTGCTGATTCTGGTGAAGAAAAGGCAATTCTCAGGGAAGTCAACACAGTGTGGCCGAGGCAAAGGAGGGAACTCGGAGGTGCACAAGAATGAAGGGCAGCGGGCAGTAGCTGCGATCCCGTGTGTAGCTTTGCAGCAGGGATAGAAGCACTGATTGGAGAGGCCGTCCATAGGTTAACCGTGTATGCTGAGCAGGGAGGGAGGCCATGGTGGTGGCTGTTTCTACACACATATTTAGAAATGTTACACGCACACACACACACATATGCACACATTTGTGCACATGTGGAGCACTAAGAAATGACCTAGATTGCAGGGTCAATTGGCAAAAACATAGTTCTTTTTTTTTCTTTTCCTTTTTTTAAATCATTTTATTGGGGCTTGTACTACTCTTATCACATTGTGTCAAGCATATTTGTACATTTGTTGCCATCATCATTCTCAAAACATTTTCTTTCTACTTGAGCCCTTAGTATCAGCTCCTCATTTTTCCCCTCTCTCGCCCCCTCTTCCTCACGAACTCTTGATAATTTATAAATTATTATTTCGTCATATCTTACACTGTCCAACGTCTCCCTTTACCCATTTTTTTGTTGTCCGTCCCCCAGAGGGGGGTTATATGTAGATCCTTGTGATCACTTCCCCCTTGTACCCCACTTTACCCTTACCCTCCTGGTATCGCTTCTCTCATTATTGGTCCTGAGGGGTTTTTCTGACCTGTATTCCCTGTGTTTCCAGTTCTTACCTGTACCAGTATACATCCTCTAGTCTAGCCGGATTCGTAAGGTGGAATTGAGATCATGATAGTGGAGGGGGAGAAAGCATTAAAGAACTAGAGGAAAGTTTATGAAAAACAGTTCTTAAAGATATTGTTTAAAAAAAAAAGATAGAGATATCTTGTTCTACTACATCTTAGTCTGGTGAGCCCTAAAATCTTACAAGCAGCCATCTATGAAGCAACTGTTGGTCTCTTCCCACCTGAAGCAACAGAGAATGAAGAAAATCAAAGACTCAAGGAAGCACATAGTCGTTGAGGCCTTAAAAACCTACCTGAGCCCTACCTCCGCCTCATCTAAGCTGAGACCAGAACTCAGATGGTGCCCACCACCATCTCCAACCACTCTGATAGGACCGCCATGGAAGGTCAGCACGGGCTGAACATGGAAAAGGGCATTCATTTTTTTCTATTTTTTACTCTTTAATCACGCCTTTTGTTGCTTTTTCTATTACACAAGTTAAATATATCAAGTGTTGAAAAATCCATGTCAATGCAATATATCCTACAACTGACCACCACTTTCTAGAACCGAACAAGCAAAGAAATAACACTGAAGAAACTTCTTTCCATTTTCGGAAAATAAAAAGCTGCAAAGTTAAACTTCCTACAAAGTCATATCGAATAGTCAACACTATATAATTCAACCTTCCTCCCTACTGTGAAAGAGATGGGAAGAGCTCCCAAGATAGCTGACCGTCTTCTACCTTGAACCTGAAGCCACTCCTGGAGTCAAAGAGCTGAGCCTGTAAAATAAAGACCCACTCCTTTGAGGAATGCCCTCCTTCCAACAAACAAGTATGTAGAGCCTTTTGTCCCAAACCCTGTGTGAGAGGCCAGGAAGCCAGATGAATGAAAGTAGAGAACCCGGGGAGAAGATGGCTGGGGAGAGCTGACACATTGCCCAGGGCAATCTGTGGCTGAATTATTGATTGGAAATGGATGTGCTATGTAAACTTTCACCTACAGCACAATATGGTGTTTTTAAAAAATGCATTAAATGATTGTAGATTTGAAAGCCATCTGGCCTACTGTTACCAGGAAAGGGTTGGGGTAAATTTTCCATTGAGAGCATGAGAGAGAGAATGATTGCTTCTAAACCATTTAGATGGAAATGAAGGTGATGTGCTCAGAAGAGACTCTGAGAACCTTCCGTGATGACGAGGACTCTGATCTCAAAGATGGGTGTAGAGCCATGAGATGGAAACGTGCAGGAAGCTGTATTTCTAAGTTTTTGTGATTTTTTTAATGCTGTTGGTCACAGTGGCAAGATGGAGTGAGAGATGACAGTAGCAAACACGAAAGTAATAACAGGCTTTCCACGGTGTGTGTTTGGTTGTTAAAGTGGGGGACGCAACCCCAAATAAAACAGTACCTATCTCGGTCAGGAGCTCCGGAACCTGACTTGAGTATGTAAACCTTTATGTTCTGAAACAGTAGCCCTGGTGGTGCTGTGGTTAAGGCAGCAGGCTCCTAAGCCCAAAGTTGGTGTTTGAACCCACTGGCTGTTCCATGGGATTTTAAAAGAAGAGGGCAGTCTGCTCCCAGAAAGATTTGCATCCTTGTAAACCATGTGGGGCAGTTCCGCTCTGTCCTGTGGTGTCTGTGAGTCAGCACAGACCTGGACAGCAGTGGGGGACTTTTGCTTAGGGTTCTAACGGAATCCAATCCAAGTCTTGATATAGGTTCACCATAGCAAGTTACCAATGGAAAAAAGTACCAATGGGCAACAAATGTACAAATGCGCTTTGACACAATGGATGTATATAGATTGTGCTAAGAGTTGTAGGAGCCCCCAATAAAATGATTTAAAAAAGGAAAAAGTATCAATGAATCCAAAAGTTTATTATCTTCAAAATGGGAAACGTATTACCCAAACCCACCGAGTGCAGTGAAGCCCATTTTGACACAGAGTCTCCACGGCTGTCAAGCTTTGCAAGAGCAGAAAGCCTCCTCTTTCTCCAAAGGAGAGCTGGCAACGCGCCTCACCTTCAGCATCACCAGAGCTGGTCTAACACACTCCCGAGGTCACTCCCAGCTGTCTGGATCAGCGTGCTTCCACTTCCCGGGACCACACGGGTCGGTGTTCGCTTCTCCCACCTCCATGTGAGGGCAGGGGGAACGCGTGGCAGTGAAGACCAGAGTGGAAAGGCAGCAAGAGCAACGCTGGCAGGGAGTGGACCACCACTTTAGAGAGCTACCCTAGAAAGGCCTCAGGATCTGTCGGTCAACTCTGACCCAGCATTGAGGCTTAGACACTTTTTCAATGCCGCTTGTTTTGTGTTTCACATTAACTAGAGATAAATGGATGGCCTTCAAAGGTTTGGTTTTTTTCCCTTTAAGCGTAGGAAACAAAAAGAAGTCGGAAGGAGGCAAATCAAGACTGTCGAGCGAATGTCTAGTGGCGCTTACAGGATGAGAGGAAAGAACAGGAGCGATGTCCTGGGGAAGAACTCTGGGGAAGCTCTCTAGGCTGTTTTCTCTGAAAGCTTTCGCTAACTTCCTCAAAAGCCTCATACGAGGCAGATGTTATCATGAGATAGCTACGTAGGAATGAAAGTGCTGAGCCCATGGTACCTCTAGGAGCCCTGCCCACATAGTGGTTTATACATTGGGCTGCTAACTGCAAGGTCAGTGGTTCAAAACCACCACCTGCTCTGAAGGTGAAAGATGAGGCTTTCTCCTGTAAAGAGTTGCCATCTCAGAAACCCAGGGGGTTGGGGGACAGTTCTGCCCTGTCCTATAGGGTCACTATGAGTCAGGATTGACTCCAAGGCAGTGGGGAGCAAATGAGCTTTCTAGTACATTAACAAGTGGGGCGGGTGAGTCCTCCTGCTTGGTTTTTCATTTTTGAGACTATTTTGGCTATTCAAGACCCCTTGGCAACTTCACATGCTTTCAGAGCCATTGCCTGTTGGCCGCTTGACAGGGATCGTGATGAATCTGTAGATCACAGTGGATACTGGGGACATCATAACAGTATTCACAGCTCCCGCTTCATCAATGTGGGCATCCATCCCTTTAGACCAGTGGTTCTCAACCTTCCTCATGCCGCGACCCTTAAATACAGCTCCTCATGTGGTGGTGACCCCCCTCCCCACACACACACCATAACATTATTTTCATTGCTACTTCATAACTGTCATTTTGCTACTGTTATGAATCAGGCAACCCTTGTGAAAGGGTCGTTCAAACCCCAAAGGGGTCGCAACCCATAGACTGAGAACCACTGATTTAGATGGTTCCATTTGTTTTAGTCTGATTTGTGTGTATTGATCGTGTTTTCAGCTGCTTTGCTGAACTCATGTATTAACTCTGATAGTTTTTTTTTTTAGGGTTTTTAGAGTTCTCTGTATATAAGACCATGTTATCTTCACATAGTTTTGCTTCTTTATAATTGGGGTACCTTTTATTTCTTTTTCTTAGCTAACTGTTGTGCACTCTAAATCTTGATTTATATACGGTAATTGGTCCGGATTTTGACCCAGCCAAAAGTTTCTTCCCCCTTCATAGACACTATCGTGCCTCTGCTGTTTGGTAACTGATTTTGCCGATGTCAGTCTGATTCTCCTCACCTTCTCGGGAGGCTCATACTGCTGGACATCTCTGAGGACTTCCTTTGCTGTATCAATCGGTAATTTGGAATTTTACTGTAATCCATCGAGGTATAAGCATTTAGTCCAGACGTTTTAGTTAATGTTTAATTCTCCGAGAGTGTTACTCTCAAAGGTTGAGGGCTTTCATCAGGGCCGAATGAGTGTCAGCCATTAGCTGTCTCTGCAGATATTGTTGCCTTCAGTGTCTTTCTGGAACCCTGATCCAGAGAGCTTATAACTTCTGGGGCTGCACTCTCATTCTGTAACATTTCTTCCAATGTCCCATTGATCCTTCATCTTCGGCTGCCTCGTTTTATAAACAGCTCACCTGTGAAGACTTTTCTGTGCTGTTTTTCAATACTGTTCATTTGTCAACTCTCTACCTGGTTCTTTTTCACAGTCTCTAAGGCTGGATATTGGCTGTTCTCTCACTGAAGCCTGTCACTCTGCTTTCTCTGCTCCCTGGCTGTTAAGTTCTTCCTGCCTCCTCACGGGATCTTGAAGCCCAGTGCAGGGCTCCTAACAGCTGAGCAGCGGCCCTTGCTGGGTGCTGTGGCTTCTCACTTTCTTCACTTGGGCTAGCTGCTTCTCCTTTTTTTAAAAAAAGGCTTAAAGAGTTGCCTTTTAAAAAAATTTGACTCTAGCTAGGTATGAATTCATGTAATTTGATATCTTTACATCCTTTTACTTTGGGGCAGGAGAGTGAGCTCTTAGCGTGTGCTCCATCACCACGTTGAACCTGCAGTCCCTTGACGGCGTCTGTAGCTGATTTATAATTCACTGTCATAGCACTGTCTCCAAAGGTCTCTGCCTGGCCTTTTCAGCAGAGGCTTTGATACACATTTTAATGAAATGGTTTGTGGTTCTTTTTCCCCCTGGCAAACTCCCTAATGTATTCGGGCTTTTAAATTCTTTCGGCCCAGAAATTAAATGCCAAGACTGATTTAACAGGCATAGTTGGCTTGATGGATTTAGTGCATACGAGTCTTGTTGCTGCTTTCGCGTGTCCAGGGATGCTCCTGGGCACATCATTTAGCCATCATTACACCTTTCACTCAAGACAGGCCATCCCACACGGCCGGTCTGATAGCCAGCCGCCTTTGGATTCCCTGCTTGGGTGCCATTTCCGTTTGCAATTCAGTTCAAATGAGCTCTGCTCCCTTTTAGCCAACTGGTACCGATAGGTTTCAGCGATACGTCGTAGGAAGTAAATGAAAAGGGAAGGTGGACGTACAAAAGTTCAGATTTGAAAGGGACTACTCACTGTTGAGCATGTGTGTGTGGAGCCCCACCACTCATTTTGGGAGGGCATCCACTCATGATTGGTCCCCACTCACTGCCGTCAAGCCGATTCCCACTCTCAGCGGCCCTGAGACTCAGTGTGAAAAGAGTGAACACAAGTGGAGCACACTCGTAGGGTCCGTGCACTCATGAAGCATACAACCTCCTGAGTGAAGTCAGTCAAAGTAAACACTGATCATGAGTGATTTCACACCATAATGAGTCCTAGGAAACAATGAGATACCTGGAAAAGAACACAGCAGGGAATTATGTAGTCGGGAAAGGTGTTTTCAAATTTTTGTTAAAAGCAGTGGGTCCTTTCCTTGATGTAAAATCTTGTGTGTAATACTACCTGTACAGTAGAAGTGGTCCTGTTCATCCTACACTGGAAGTTGGGACGCATTTCCCCTGGCCTTTGCCTGTCTCTCCCCACCATAGTCCCTCAGGCATCTTCCTGGAGGCCTTTGATCCTACGGGCAGGATCAGAAAACCATTGCTCTAGAAGCGGCCCTCTCATTTCACAGGCCCGAGAGCGGAGGTGTCAAGGGCTGCAGGTCTCCAAAGTCATGTTGTTGTCATTGTGAGGTGCTGTGGATTCAGTGCCGACCCCTAGCAACGCTATATGTACACCACAGAACACAGCCCTGCCCAGTTCTCTGCCATCCTCGCTACTGTTACTGTGTTTGAACTCGGTGTTGCGGCCACCGCTGTGTCAGTCCATCCTGTGAAGGGTCTTCCTCTACTAAGCATGATGCCATTCTCCAGGACTGCCCCCTCAGAGTCAGAGAGGTCCCATCATGCACTCAGTGTCCGAATTGACACCAGAACCCAGTTAGCTCAATCTTGAGTTATCGCCACTCTCCGCTTCGCTTTTTTCTCCAGATGCGTTTTTCTTATAACATTAGGGTATTTTAACCTCTGGTATTCAGAATTCTTTTTTCTTTCCCTGAAATTCCCTTACCCATGATTGTCCACGTTGCCCATCACATCCTGTGCTGTTCTCCCCCTGCTCACGCTAGTCCTTCATAGAAACCATCTCCTTCAAAGACATGACCATACTGTCATGTAGGTTTTTATCATGTTTCTGATACAGATAACGCTCATTGTCTGCCAAGCATTCTAACACATTCATTCATTTTATCCTTTTTTCCCCCTCTCAAGCATGTAGTTTGTCTTTTCGCTTTTTTTTTTTTAGTTTTTTTCTTATGATTTGGGTGAAAGTTTACAGAACAAATCATTCTCATGTTTTCTATGTTTCATTGTGCGTTGGGTGACTACAGAACAGATTGCCAGTTTGACATGCAACAACTCATACACATTGTGCTTCCTCACAGCATATGTCACATCTCCGTCCTTCCTTTTCTCACCCTTCCGAACTTGGTCCTTGCGTGAAACTACTGCCCTTTTGATTTCTAACGGCTGACTGCTCGCAGGCGAGCATCACACCTGCTCTTGTTGCTCCCCGTTTAGCTCTGCCCGGTTGCCTGGACACGGAGCTGTGGGGGGTTCCATTGCAGACCTGCAGGATGACTGAGGGCCACAGTTTTACAAGCCTCTATCTGACCGGTCAGCCTGGTCTTTTTTGTGATTGTGAGTTTTGTTTCACATTTCTCTCCCACTCTGCTCAGGACTTTCCATGTGCTCCCTCTGGGCAGGATTGTTCCTGTGGTCTCAAGGCCATAGAGACCGACATTCGTGTGGCTTATTAGTCCGTGGAACAGATTGTTTCCACGTGTCCTCCCTGCTCATGGCTCGTTTTCCCCCAGATGGGGAGGGAGCAGTAGTTGCCCTTGAGATCCACTCTTCACTCATGAAAGTAGGCTGTCAAACATTGTCTCTGAATGTGATGCCACTCACCTTCGTGTTCTCCAAGATCCTGGACCTGAGCCTCGGGCCCAGTGCTCCTTTCCTTCCATGAGTTTGGGGAGGTCCAGCTAAGGTTTTCATATCTTTGTCCCATCATGTCAGCCACACCACATTCATAACCATTTTAATTTATTCTGGAATACAAAAAAGAGACCCCCACCTCAAATATAATTTAAGGAGAACATTTGTTAAGTCTTAAAAGAGACAAAGACATGGACGCATCGTCCTGAAACAAAGACATGGACGCAGCATCCCGATGAGGGAAGCCATTAGCATGAGCTCAAGAGTTTATTGAGATGCAGAGCTTTAAAGGGGGCACGAGAGGGCAAAGGACACTGTCACAAAAGCTTGACTGGCACAGCCAAATAAGCGAGACCACGATTGAACCTTCTACATTAAATTAGATGGAAGGGATTATAAAATTGGTGTGTTCCAATGGATGTAGGTATGGATTGTGATAAGAGTTGTATGAGTCCCCAATAAAATGTTTTTTTTAAGTGTGTTAGTCTGGGTAGACTTAGGGAAATAAATCCATAGAAACTCAGATGTCTACAAGAGAGTTTTATATAACAGATCAGTGTATATTAAGTCCGATGTAGCCCATATGTCGGACACCGATCTACAAAGTCATCCTTACACTCGCAAAACACACAAACTCAGGAGGAAAGCCAAATCAGTTAGCGCTGGCAGGGGTCTTCACGTGGCTGCTCCAGCACTCAGGGCTGCATCAGGGTGGGTGCATGTGGCTTCTATGCAGGGATGTCTTGCAGGAAGTGAGCCTTGCCAGCTGAGGCACAGAACTAGCTAAGGCAGCCGCGCACTGGTCTGACCATCAGAGAACAAGAGACTAGAGAACAAGAAAGGTGAGGGTCCTCAAGCCATTTATCTGTTCGCCCTCAATTAATCCCACATGTGTTTATGGGCGAGGTTGGCACAATAAACCTTAACTAGCACAATTCATCTCTTCTGACCAAGGTAGCCGGAGCAAGACTGATAGGAAAATACACATGACAGAGCAAGATTGTCTCCATCCTGGGTTAATGACCTGCAAGAATTTAATGGAGGCCTAATTTTTGTGGGGACTCTGTGAGTAGACTTTGGGCTGTCCCTGCCATCCAGAGGCTTTTTGCAAACCAGGGGCTCAGAATTTAAGAGGCTCTAATATAGATTCAGGGTATGGATTGTAATCCCTACACAGAGGGATGCATCCTCCCTCTGTTTCTGGTTTCCATTGATCCTTCTTACCGATCTCTTCCTGTCTTCTAAGCTTCGATCCCTGGACAAATGCTGCCCTTTGGAAACTGTATGGTTGATTGTTCTCAGGAGTTCTACCTCCCTGCTTTGGCTGTTCACTTGGTTAGCCTGTCTGCCCTCGGGCTGGGAGCCAGCATAAGGTAGAGTTCAGGCTCGGCTGAAGAGTGCTTAAGGACAGCATTTGTGGTCCCGTGTCCCACCAGTCTCTGTCAACCCAGTAAGCCTGGTACGTCTTCTTATTGCTGGTAATGTGTTCATTCTGACTAGCTCATTATCTGGTTTGTGGGGGTGGCTCTCTTTAACTCTTTATTTCTCTAAGCAAATGATAGAATGATTTCCCAGACACTTGGGGGTATGTCAGTGTAAATCAGAGTAAGTAAGCCTTTTACAGTTTGGTTTGTTTTCGTGTGGAGGAGAACCCCAGCACAGTGTTGAACAGAATAACATATTTGCCCAAAACACTTAGGAAGTGTAAGTAGTGAGCAGGAAGGTAGACTGGGAGATAGTGGCCACAGCACCTGGGCAGTGGCTATCCTACTTTGGGAGCCAAATCGAGAATTGGTGCTTGGGCAGAGCGGTGTCTGAAGAGGCCTGTGCTTTGGGGGGTAATTACAGCCCTGGGAAAGCTTCTCCAGACGCCAGCAAACTAACAAAAAAGCTGCTACAATAGTTAAGCCACCAGCGCCAAGTGAGGGCTGACAGGTGATGATGGAGGCGAGGATGGAAACGTGGAGCAGAGATGTAAAGAGCTCTGACAGAGAATGGAGAAGAGGCCGCAGGATGACTCTTGAATGTCAGGGACATTCTTGTCCTGTAAACACTGCCCCTGAAAGCCTGTCAGCAGCTTGCTCTGTATTTTGAGTCGGCTGCCCTCTGCTGAACTGTCTCTGTGAATTAAGGAGCTCTTTGTATCAAAGGGGTAGGTAGACAACTTTGCCCGCCCCCCTTTTCCCCTTCTTTTTAACCCTGCTTGCATTCCCGTTAACTCCTCTTCAACCAAACAAACGTTGCTAGTTCTCCCTCCCTTCCAGAAAGTACCTACCTGGATTCCCCAGCAGACCCAGCACTACAGGCGGCGGCGGCGGCGTTCCTTCTGAAAAGCAGGTAGCACTTAGCAGCCGCTGGCGGTGGGAGTGCTGCAGAAAGGCCCTCGGAGAGGGGGGGTGAGCCAGTGCTCCCTGAAGCCCCCACCCGAGCAGAATTGACGACCGCTTCACTGGGGCAGCCCTGCAGCAGGGCCGGTTTCAAGTGCACGCGGGTGTGTGTCATTCTTGAGCTTTGGTGGAGTGGTAGCGACCCTCTGCTGCTTCTGCCTCCCGCACTTGCCTGCTCGGTGGACTCGCTGGTGGAGGTGGACGGTGAGCTTGCCATCTCGTGCCTCATCCTCCTGTACCTGCTCCTTCCAGAAGGCTCTGTGGGATCCGCTACCTTGTAGGGAAGCTTCCTCGTCATGCGCTTGCTGTTTCCTTAGAGACACCCGTGGTGTAGTGCATTAGATGCCAGACCACAGAGAAGGAAGCGGCGTTTGCCACACTGCGTCAAGGTTTGATAGCTTCTCCTTGCTTTATGGCCTTGTTGTTGAAGACGCTGGCTTTACCATGAGTGTGGCTGAGAGCCGGGGTGCTGGAGCCATGGAACTTCCTGGGAGTTCCTGTAAAGTGGGTGCTCAACCTATCGATTCCTATCCGGTTAGCTGTAAAAATACACGAGAGAGATGGCTTCCAGGGCAATGTACGTGTTTGTTTAAGGAAATCAAAAATTCAGGAACAGCTTGGAGCAGGTCAGGAAGCAACGCTGCGTCAGACATGTCACTGACACCTTCATTCGTAGTAGCTTGTTGAAGCACTGAAGTGTGGCCATCTTGTCTTGTAAATTCTGGAATAAAGGAGGGAAAGTTTATGGAAAGTCGTTTAACTCTCTCTGTACATCTCTAATAAGCAAGGAGGCTTTTTCATTAAAACAGTTTATTTCTATTGATTTAATTATATTTCCACATAATGGTATTAAATATAATATGTTAACATGTATTATCGTATTGCCTGCTGTCAGTATAATGACATGAAGCTGAGTAATTATAGCATTGATTTTCTAATGATTCCTTCAGTTCACAATTCTGTCCGGTCCTGTCACGAGAGAGGGAGAGGCAGCTGTGCTCTCTGCTGTGAGTGTCTCTAGATTGAGTGCAGGAAGAAAGCGCGGTGTGGGAATGTGTCTGTGGGTCTTTTCCTTGCCATATAGTGTTTTTTGTCTTATATTGTAAGTGGCTTTGATGTAATGCTCAAAATATAAATTGAGATATATGTGTCTTATTTATGGGGGGTGGGTTGTTTGTTTATTAGCAAAATACTGAACACATGTTTAGGTTAGTTATTGGTTTTGAAAAAAAGTTTTTCTTTAATTTGTTGGTCAACTAATTGTAAATGACCAATAAAGTAAGCTGTAATTTCCTAGGGCTCATTTTAAATATGCAGCATAATAGTGGTGCTACATTTGCAGCTTAGTACTGTTTAGTTCTTCTTTTAACCAGGGACTTTTCTAAGAGGTGGTTTTGTTGGTTGAGCTTCTTTGCTTAGACAGATATTCATAGAACCTTTAGGAGACAGGAGCTAATTGATCTTTTATATGGAGTTAAATAGAGTACAAAACACCACACCACTCAAGAAGGATAAAAATGATCTCCACTTATTATATGTGAGCTTTTCAAGAGAGTAGTAGAATCATAGAGCCGAAAAGAATTTTAGAATCTGTCTCCCTTAGTATTCTCACTACAGGTACAGAGTGCCAGCTTTGATCTCAGTGTAAATCTCATACTCTTTCTTCATCACTTTGGAATAAGAAATACACTGGTTTTCTTCCCAGACCATGTATTTGCGGACTATTGATAGTTCAGTAGAGTACTAAAATTTGATGGCGAAGGGTTAAGAGAAACAAATGCCACTTTTTTTTAAATCATTTTATTGGGAGCTCTTACAGATAATATAACAATCCTTCATTCAATGAGATCAAACACTTGTACAATGACTGCCACCATTATTTTTAAAACATCTGCTTCCTTCTTGAGCTTTTTAATATCAGCTGTCCTTTATCACCTCCCTCCCCCACCCTACACCCAAGTGTCCCATGTTCTGATAAATAGTTATTATTATTTTGTCATCTCTTACACCATCCACTGTATCCGTTTCCCTAAAATTCTGCTATTTGTCCCCCTCATGTGGGGTTATACAATCGTCTCTGCTATCAGTTCGCCCTTTCCCTCCTCCTCCCGCCCCTTCTCTTCCTGTACCCTCAGGGAATGGTTGCTCCCATTACTATTTATGATGAGTTTATCTATCTAACGATCTTCATTATACAAATGAATATTCACAGATTTAACAAGCTTAATGAGGTAAAACGGACCATAATAGGAAGGGTAGGAAATATTAAAGAACTAGAGGATAGTTATATGTTTCATCAGTGCCGTACTGCACCCTGGATATGTCTTCCCTTCCGTGTGGCCCTCCTGTGAGGGACTGTCCACTGATCTTACCAGGTGGCTTTTGGGTATCCACTTTGTTTACACTCTTTCTCAACAATTTGATTGCTAATTTTTAAACTGGTACCTATTTCCATCGCACCTCATGATCACATATGTGGGACTTTGTTGCTTCCCTGCTAGATGGTTGCTTGTCTAACTACAAACCTTTAAGACCCCATGTGCTATATCTTTTGATAGTCAGGCACCATCTGTTTTCTTCTTCACATTTGCTTCTGCACCTGTGTTGTCTTCAGCAATCATGTCAGTAAGATGAGTATTCTACATTGCCATATTATTAGAACAAACCATTCTTGTACTGAGATAAAATTTAAGTAGACTCCGGATAGGGCAAGATATGACAAAATAACGATGTATAAATTACCAAGGGCACATGAGGGAGGGGGGAAAGGGGAGGGAGGGGAAAAAAAAGAGGACCTGGTGCAAGGGGCTTAAGTGGAGAGCAAATGCTTTGAGAATGATTGGGGCAGGGAATGTATGGATGTGCTTTATACAATTGATGTATGTATATGTATGGATTGAGATAAGAGTTGTATGAGTCCCTAATAAAATGTAAAAAAAGAAAAGAGGAGAAAAAAATGATTAGGGCAAAGACTGTACAGATGTGCTTTATACAATTGATGTATGTATATGTATGAACTGTGATAAGAATTGTATGAGCCCCAATAAATTGTTTAAAAAAATAAATGAAAAAAAAAGAAAAAAAATTTAAGTAGAGGCCCAAAGTCCATCTACTTACTTATTGTATTTATATATATGCGCATATACTGACTGTTACACCTGTCTTATTGTAACAAATGCCACTTTCTAATGCACAAATCCCAAGGCATTGTGCATCTGGACTGGCCACCTTGGCAGAGATCCAGCGTGGGATCCTGAAAATTGCACCTGCTACTTTCCTTTTGAAGAAAGTTAATCTCTAAGTACACGAACATCTTTCCTTGATCTGCTCTGTAGCCTGCCTTTTTTCTGGGAACCCTCTTCTTTAGAGAATTGGCCCTTTACCAACTCTACCCATGTGGTTCTAAAAGGACTACCAGTAACAGTAGTACTGCGCCTGCTACCAGAGTGGATCGTTGACTCAAGATGGTCAGTCTTCTGAGAATTGTCAAGTTGGCAGGAGGAAGTTCTGTTTGTCTTCAGTGAGGAAGCTACGCAATATTAGACAGAAGCTTTCTTGTTAAGTATAAAAAGCCGTGGCCTCTGGCCCACAAAAGAAATCTCAGCCAAAATGACAGTGAATGCCCTAATGACTTTCCATTGTCTCTAAAGCCAGTTGCATCCCTACCCTTCGTGAAGTTTAGTTACGATACTCTGTAAATAACTCTTCCCCGCTCCCCCCCCCCCCCCCGACATAAGCTACTTCAAGTTAGACTTGAAGCCCCATCCTCTTGAATTAGGGCAAAAACCAAACCCACTGCCATCAAGTCCATTCTGACTTCCGATGAGGCTGCACATCTTTACAGACACAGAAGCCCTCCTCTCTCTTCCTTGGAGCAGCAGGTGGTTTTGAACCCCTGACCTGGTGGTTAACAGTCTAACAATTGACAACACTGATAGTATTTCTCAAATTTGGTGATTTATTGTCCTCTGAGATCCCCTTAATCTAAGAAGACATAGGATGGCTAGTCTGTAGATTGATCTACAGGGTTTAGAACAAGATAAACATGTTTTTGAACTGGCTGTACTGCATCGTAGCTTTATGGCTTTGGGTAAATTAACTACCCTCTTTGATCCTTATTGCTTTTGCTGTGAAATAGAAATACCAATGGTGGCCATAAGAATTCAGATCATGGTAAACCCCTCAGGACCAATAATGAGTAGCGAGACCAGAGGGGGAACTCATCACAGTGATTGACATATAACCCCCCAGGGGGTATGGAAAACAGAAAAGTGGGTGAAGAGAGACAGCGGTTGTTGTAAGTTATGAAAATAATAATAATAAATTATCAAGAGTTCAGGAAGTTTTAAAACGATGGTGGCAACATTATGTACAAATGTGCTTGATGCAATGGATGGATGGATGGATTGTGATAAGAGCTGTAGAGCCCCCAATGAAATGATTTTTAAAAAAGAAGAATTCAGATCATGGATCTGAACAGCCTCGCTCAGTCAGAGCTAAAGCGGTGCTTTTGCTCCACAGCTACTAACACATATTGCTGGTTGTAGATGATAATTATCAAAGACATTTTCGCCTCAACGTCGTAAACTGCAGAGCTGAAGTTTAACCATTTGACGACTGATGATTTTGAGGGCTAAATGGATTATAAACCTTTCGGGGCCAGAGAGAGTTTTAAACCTTTTTTCCCTCCGAGCTCCTAATAGTGCTAGGCACTCACCTGGATTGTTTTCTGTTGTTGTTGTTGTTATTATTATTTACTTGGGTCTCTGGTAAAAGCTTTCACAGCAAATTAGGTTCCCGCTCGATGATCACTACGCAGATTGTTCACTGGCATTGCTTACCTGTTCACAATAGGCCGCATTCTCGTTAATTCCATCTTGGATCTTTCACTCATTTTGAGAGCTCTGCTTCCCCTGCCTCCTTACCCTTTCATCTTGGCTGTGCAGTCCTGTTGACCCGAAGGTTTCCTGTAGATGATTTTTAAAATATGTACAGTTGGGGGAAGGAGGGGAAAAAAGAGGAGCTGGTACCAAAGGCTCGAGGAGAAAGAAAATGTTTTGGAACTGTGGATGGCAACATGTGTACAAGTGTGGTTAATACCATTGAATGATGGGTTGTCATAATTTGTAAGAGCCCCCCAATAAAATGATTTTAAACTGTAATTATGTACAGTACTCAAGAGGGCCAAGTCATTGTTTGAGGGACCAATGTGTTATTTGACTGAAAGCTAACCTCAGGATATTTTCGGTTTCAAGACCCTCTCAGGGCAGCAGTCTCAGGAGCCCTTTAGTCCCAATTGGTCCGGCCAGTGCGGACTCTTGAGGAAGTTGATCTACACCTCACTTCTCTCCCTTTGCCTTCGGCCGGGTTCTCTAGCGGAACAAACCCAGCCAAGCACATGCACCCGAGTGTGTGTGTTTATATCTACACACATAAATATAGGCATATAAAAGACATATGCATGTAAACACACGCAGGTTTATGTCAAGGAAATGGCTCACCGGGTGTAGAGATAGGCAAGTTATAAGTCCAGGGCTCAGATGTTAAACTTGAGGCTTCTCCCGACTCATGTAGCTGCGGGGCTCGGTAAATTTAACATCAGCAGGAAGGCAGCAGGCCTTGGGCTGCAGAAGTTAGTGAATCCAAGGCAATCAAATAACATGGCAGAGCGCTGAAGACTTGGAGGATTAGCAGGCAATCCACCGGGCGACTGGCGCAAATCTAAGAAACTGCAAGTCACAAGCCATGTATAGGATCCGAACTCGGCGAAAAGAAAACGTGGTTTTCCACAGCAGCCTTTCTTATTGGCAGCAGGCCACACTTTTGAGGAGAACGCATCATGAAGGAGTAGTAGGCCTTCACTGCTGAACAACTGAGACTCCTGGCCCAGCCACGTGGACCCAAAGCCTTAGCTATTACATAGCCGTAGTCAAATACACTTCTTTGTCTTGTGTACTTCCTATTGACTGTACCCTTCACCTACATTCCGTACTCCCACTCCTATCTCTCCCACACAATATGCAAGGGAGTCCAAAAAGTTCATGGGAAAATTCCATTATCTTTTAATTTCCACTTTTCATGAGCTTTTTGTAGTCCCCTCTTGTATATGTAAGGGTGTGTATGTGTGTGTATAAATATATATATAAACATGTTTATGTTTATATAAATTATATACACAAAAAAGCCCAGACATGTGTGTATGGCATATCACATTGGTCAAATCCATGGCAAAAGACTTTATAGTGTTAAAGCCAAAATGTCACTTTGAGGGCTAAAATGTGCCGGAATCAAGCCACGGTATTTTCTGTTGCTTCGTGTGATTCCAAAAGCTGGGTAATAAAGAAAGAGGATTGAAAAGGCATCAATGACTTTGGTTGTGGGGTTGGTGAAGAATACTGCATCTTCTGTGGGGTGCCAAGAGAACAAACAAGTCCGTCTGGAGAAAACAGTAGCCAGAATACACCTTAGAAGCAAGGTAGGGGAGACGTGATGCTTGTACTTTGGGCATGGCATCAGGAAGACCTGGTCCTTGGAAAAGGACTTCACGCTTGGTAATTAGCGGGTTCAGCAAACAAGGGGAAGACCCTAGAGAAGACGGATCGACACAGCTACAACAATGGACTCAAACCCAACAGCGATCCTGAGGCTAGCATAGGACTAGGCAGTGTTTCGTTCCGTTGTGTAGAAGGTTGCTGTGCGTCCACAGACATTCAACAATAACCCAAAGCAAACCCACTGCCCTCCACTCTGGTTTAACTCCCCGCCGCCCTATAGGACAGAATAGAACCGCCTGACAGAGCGTCAAAGGTGGTCAGTCAGTGCTCTCCTCTGGAGCAATGGTGGGTTCAGACGACCAACCTCTTGGTTATTAGCCAGTCACTTTAATCACTGCGCCACCACTGACTCCATGACACGTAACGTATCAAACACATCAAATATATAGAACACTTGTCTCCTACTGAAGCAGGAACCCTGGTAGCACAGTAGGTTTAAGAGAGAAAACAACGTAATAGTCTATAGTGAGACTTTCTAATGCATTTTGAAGTTTTATAAAATATGCATGAACTTAAAGTGTGATCCAAGGGAATAGAGAAGGTCATGTGAGACACACGCAAGTGTTTAGGATCGAAAGAGAAATAACTGACTGAAAAAATGGATGAGACTGAATTTCTTTAATTAAAATGGCTAAGTACTTCTAGCTAATTAAACTAGTTAAGTACCTCATTTATAGCATGTTATTGTCGGGAGCGCAAAATATGAGGCAAGTCAATGAATGCGTGATGGGGCAATGCAGATCGTTTCCTTTCACATTAGCAGCAATAAACAGAACCACCCCCCCAAAAAAAATCTGTTAAAAATCCCTAATGCATGATTGGCAGATCACTGTCCAGGTCAGGAGAATTGTAGGGCGGTGGCTCTAACTTTTGTGACTGCAATCGAGTTGGGGAGCGGGGAAGGAGGGGAAAGCAGGTGAATACAGCTCTTTGCCTTGTGGTCCTCATGTGTCCCCAAGGGCTTGAGTCCACTGTGCCCATTGACCCCTTCATCCACCCTGCGTTTTCAGTTGAATGGAGCCTGAGGTCAACGTCATACCTCCCAATCAACAATTACACGAAGGTGGCCCCTGAGCCCAGTAGGGGCCTTTGTTCTTTAAATCTTTAAACCTGATTGAATAAATAATTTGATCATTATTCATTTATCCAGTGTATGTGTTATATGACACTGAGCTGAGGATCCTAGAAGTTTTTGAAATTATCCTTAGATTTTTAGATCATCCTGTCTTTTGTTCTTTCTATTTGTGACTTAGGTGAAGGTTTGGAGGGCAGATCATATGTCTACGTTAAACAGTGAATGCACCTTCTGATTCAGTTCATCCACTGCTGTCCCCTCAATGTTCCATCTCTTAGTAGATTATTCTTGAAGGAGGTGTTCATTGTCGTCCTATCTAATTTCCCTTAAGGAAGCCTAGCGGTGTTGAATAACATGAAGCAGATAATTTGCATTGAGTGAGGCATTCATAATAAAGCCAAACCCAACCCTTTGCTGTCAAGTTGAGTCTCACTCTGGGTGACCTCATGGACTACAGTTCAGAACTACAAATAGAGTTTCTCTTGATGGAAGGAGAGCACCAGGGCTTTTTTCCGTAGTACCTCTTGGTGGGTTTGAACTGCCAACCTTTAGGTTGGTAGTGAAAGTTGATCTTGTGATAAGGGAAAGAACAACTCATCAAGGAGTGAAAGAGTGAACCGATTGCAAGGATCGACATGTAACCACACACACAAACACACCCCGGAGGATGAACAACAGAACCATGGAGGAAGGGAGACAGTGGTTGGTGTGTGGTATGAAAATGATAATAATTTATAAATTATATAATTTATAATTATACATAGGGGGAGGGGGTGGGAAAAGAGGAGCTGATACCTAGGACTCAATATAAAATATTTTGAAAATAATGATGGCAAATATGGACAAATATACTTGATACAATTGATGTATAGATTCTCATAAGAACTGTAAGAGCTCCCAATTGTGTGATATTTTAATAAAAGAAAAGAACTCATCTAAAAATTGTACTTAGGAGCTATTGCTTTACCTCACTATAGAAACAAGGTCCGTGTGATTTAGCCTCATGTTGATGTTCTTACTTTGTAGAATAAACAACCTTAAAATGAACAATTGGGTTTATTTTCTTTGATTAAAAATAAATGTTTTCATGAAAAGACAGCCATCAAATGTGATAGAGGCTCCACTTTACACAGTGACTAAAACACAGATGTAAAAGACTTACTGCCACAAAATCTGTGACCCCGCACAGAATTTCTCAGCATTCTTCATTTTCTATAAAATGAGGGTGGTAAGAATACCAACCTCATTGCGATATAAACAAGTGAATCCACAGAAAATGTTCAAACTTTGCATGGCACCTACTAAGAACTCACTGTTACTATTGTTATTCTAGAAAGAAACTCTACTCTCTCTCTCTCTTTAAAAATCATTTTATTGGGGAATCTTACAACTCTTATGACATTCCATACATCAGTAGTATCAAGCATATTTGCACATATGTTGCCATTATCATTTTCTAAACATTTACTTTGTATTTGAGCCCTTGGTATCAGCTCTTTTTTCCCTCCCTCCCCGCCCTCCCATCCTCGTGACCCCTTGAGCAATTATAATTTTATTATTTTTGTGTCTTACGCCGACCTCGGTCTCCCTTCACCCACGTGTCTGTTGTTCACCCCCTGTGTGGGGTGGGGGGGCTGGGGGCGGAAGGGGAGGCGCAGTTCTCCACTCTCTTGATTCTGTTCCGTATCACAGAAGGTAGACTAGGAGGAAAACCGGCTCAGCTCAAGTAGGAGTCATTCATCGTCAAGCTAGGTAAAGAGGACCAGTCCACTAAATAGTCTGTCATTGGCTCAGGTCCTACTCGCAGCAACTCGGTCAAGTGTTTCCAAGGCTGTGAATTGTCAGCTCTCTCCCATGGTACGTCTGGTTTGAATCACCAGCCTCGCTGTGAACAGCCCCATGCGTTGCCACAGCACCGCCACAGCTGCAGGGGTGAAGATCTGCGATGACCGTGGCCGCCGCATCCCTGCCGACAGCAGCATAAATGCAGGAGTGCGGCTCGGCCGTTGCTGCTGGGCACCACGGGGTCAGCTCCCGTACCATCCTCATGATTGCTGCTACGTGCGCACCCGTGTGGTGGCCCCAGTGTGAAAACATGTCTCATTGAGTGTCTTCCTCTCTCTCTGGCCTTCTACTTTACCAAGCGCGATGTCCTTTTCCAGGGACTGGTCTCTCCTGATAACAAAGGACTTGAGACTTGGCATCCTTGCTCCTGAGGCCCATGTTGGACGGCTTCTTATGCAGATGACAACCTTGCTGCCTGAAAATGAGGCCAACTCGCACACTTCCTGATGAAAATCAAGGGCTGCATCCCTTCCTGTTGACTGCAACTCAGTGTAAAAATAAAAAACCCAAATCCTCACAACTGGACCAACAGATAACATCATGATACGTGGAGGCAAAGTGGAAGTGGTCACAATTTCATCTCGTGCAAATCCATAATCAAGGGCTCATGGAAGCTGCGGTCAAGAAATCAAACAAGGCACCCTCATTTTATAGCAAATGAAGAATGCTGAGAAATTCTGTGCGGGGTCACAGATTTTGTGGCAGTAAGTCTGTCACATCTGCATTTTAGTCACTGTGTAAAGTGGAGCCTCTACCACATTTGATGGCTGTCTTTTCATGAAAACATTTATTTTTAATCAAAGAAAATAAACCCAATTGTTCATTTTAAGGTTGTTTATTCTACAAAGTAGACAAATCTGCTCCCCACAACCTCTTTGAAGCGTTGAAGGGTGAGGCCATGACTTTGAGGACTAAGAAGAACCTGACCCAAGCCCTGGCATTTTGTCAGCTCATAGGCACCTGAAAGGTGGGCAATGAATAAGGAAGATTGAAGAATTAATGAATTTGAATGATGGTGCTGGCAGAGAATATTGCCAGAAAAATTAACTACTCTGTCCTGGACGACTCACTCACTTGCCACTGACTCACAATGACCTAACAGAACAGGGTAGACCTTCCCCTGTGGGTTTCCAAGACTAAATCTTCACAGGAGCCGGAAGCCTCGTCTTGCATGGATTGGCTAGTGGTTTCAGACTGCTGGCGCTGCAGTTACAGTCAAAACGCATCCATGGAGGATGCGTCCTTGGGATGTTATCGGAAGAGGCCAGTCCCTGGAAAAGGACATCGGGCTTGGTAAAGTAGAAGGGCAGCGAAAAAGGAAGGTCCCAGTCTGGATGCCTCGATGGCTGCAGCAGTGGGCTGGGGTGTCACGGTCATTGTGAGGATGGTTCTGTGATGCTATGTGTTGGAACAGATTTGAAGACAACCGGACAACAGGAACTCAAGCACAGGTTCTCAACCTGGGGCTCGAACGACCTTTTCACAGGGGTCACCTGATTCATAAGAGTAGCAAAATGACAGCGATGAAGTAGCAACGAAAATAATTTTGTGTTTGGGGAGTCCCCACCACATGAGGCACTGTATGAAAGGGTCACGGCATAAGGAAGGTTGAGAACCACTGAGATAGAGGTTACGATTTAAAAGACATCATCAAAGTGAAAGACTGTAGTGGCCTAGTGCTTACACATTACGTTGCTAACTGAAAGGTCAGCAGTTTGAAACTGCCAGCAACTCTAAGGGAGGGTTTCTTATTTTTGTTTTTTTGTTGTTTATATATATATATTTTTTCCCATTGGGAGTTTTTTTTTTTAACAATTTATTGGGGCTCATACAATTCTTATCATAGTTCATACATATGCATACATCAATTGTATAAAGCACATCTGTACAGTCTTTGCCCTAATCATTTTTTTCTCCTCTTTTCTTTTTTTACATTTTATTAGGGACTCATACAACTCTTATCACCATACATACGTATACATACATCAATTGTATAAAGCACATCCATACATTCCCCATTGGGAGTTAATGCACATTTCATTCCATAGTTCATCACATCAAGCAATATTGTACAATTGCTATCACAATCAGTTTCAAAACATTTCTTTTCCATCCCAGACTCTTTGACATCGGCTCCCTTTTACCCCCTACCCCACCCTCACCCCTGAACCCCACCCCACAAACCCTTATTCTACCTGCTGCCCCTATAGGTCCGTCAATCCTGGGGTCCATATACAGAAAGACTTATAACACAAATTCAAGAGGGTGACCCCAGTGACATAACACATCTGAGAGAAACCTCAAATATGAACAAACAGAAAATGATGGCAACCAGATCAGGCCTAAGGTGCAAGGGGGGAGCAGGGGTTGGCAACTGACAGTGTTTTAACCCTTCAAGTCAGGTTTAACCTTTTGATCTTCTGTAGTCATCTCTCCAATGTACTCTGTTTAGTGACCTTCCCTCCCATCCCTGGAGTCTAGAGGGAGGGAAATCCCCACACATTTATGGCCTAAGTAGTTCCTATTCCCAGAAAGAATTACACTCACAGAAGCCCACCTGCAGCCTGCTTGATCCTAAAGGGTTTCTGACTCGGCCTCAACTTACTGGCAGCAAGAGGGCAAGTGATGGTTACAAGGGCTATATTAAGTAAAACAATTAACTACATTGATATTGTATTAACTGCTCTTTTGTGGTCTTCCTTGTAGGTTATAGATATTATCCTATCACATACAGTATTACATAATATGACAACATATTATATAGCCGGGGTGTCAAACTGGCAGCCTGCAGGCTACATGCGGCCCCCAAGGTGATTTTTTTGTGGCCCACGATGCTCTGAAATAAAATATAATGAGGGAATTGTGTGTACGGTATTGCCTTGATCTCCCCTAAGCGCTATTTTCTTCATAACAATTTTTGCTATTTTCATTTTACTTCAGAGCACCGCAGGCCACAAAAAATTACCTCGGGGGGTCGCATGCAGCCCACGGGTCTTCAGTTTGACACCCCTGTTATATAGTATACAGTAGCTAATAATGTCATTTCTCTGTCCCTGGAAAATAAGGTATCTAAAACTAAATATAATAGAAATATTGGTTCTTACATATTCCTTACTCCTGTATGTCCCACAGCATGGGGAGTGCTGATAATCAGCAAATATTGACTCCGTACACCCTCCTATGCCAACTACTTGGAATAAATTTATATTAGGAAGATGACGGACATGTCGTGCAATCTAGTAAAAGAGATCGTCTAGCCTAGCCAAGGTCTTGTCTTTTGGGGGGGATGTGTGGTGGGGATGGTGGGAAAATGTGGGGCTTCTGATCTGCTCCAGCCCTTTGATAGGTCGGCTGAGAGCCTCCAAGTCCTGCTCCTCTCCGACGCTCCTCTCAGTCTGCTTTCTCCGCGACTTTATCCATTATACAGGCTTGCTGCAGAGCGTTTGGCTCAGTGGATTATAGGTGGTTTGTGTTTTTATAGGATATATATATATATATATATTCTTTATCATCTTTTTCTTTGAGATTCAGCCATAACAAAGATTTTGAGAAGTACAAGAAAATATAAAGAAGTAGGGGAAGTGCTTATAATTACATTTTGCGTATTTCCCTAACATGTGTGACGTGCTGACTGCATTATTTTTGTTAAGACCACACTGTATGTGTATGTGTTTAAATAATTTATATTTTATTTCATAGGGTTTTTCTGAAGGCAGAACAAATAGTATATTAAAAATGTTAAATATAGTGTCTGATACATATACCAAGAATTTGATAAAAGTTAGCTATTTGTGGTTGCTATCATGCCCTTGTTATTTATTTCCTACATACTATTTCCCATGTAATTAAAAGGTTTTCATAAGCATTCTCTTTAATGACAACATAATATTCTATAATTATGGAGGTATCTTGTGATACTTTAACTTATTTTGTATGTAAACATATAATTCGTTTCCAAAATAATACCTATAAATAGTACTGCCCTGAATATCTTTTAGTGTAAATATATCATGCGTCTGCTTACTTCTGTGAAATCAATCCCTAGAAGAGGTACAGGTCCCCTGTGTGAGCATTTAAGTCTTTGGTGTACATCTTGCTTAAGTTTATGCATCTACCCTGAATAGGTGATAGAGTAAGGGTCTATTTTAAAACCAGCTCCAGCTTTAGGGATTAACCTCCATTTAAAATATATATATATATATATATATATATATATATATATATATATATATATATAATTTTATATGGAAAAATGTTCTCTACTAACTTCTTTGCTCAATCATAATACAAAAACATTTATTTATGAGCTATTTGAATTTTCTCTTTTTTGTTAAAGTGTATTTTCCTTTTGCCCATGTATTGAATTGAAATCTTAATGTTTTATTATGATTTCATATGAATCGCATATATACTAAGGCTATTAATTTTATTGCTCTATCATATATTTAGATGTTTTCCTATTTTTTTCTCTTCTGAATTTTTTTGTTTAACAATGTGAATATTTGGTCTTTTTCCTTATTGATTTTTCATTGCTTTTGAGCTTTGAAACGTCTATAGATCCATATGCTTTCTTCTAATTTATATATTTTATATTTAGTTCTTTTAAAACCTTGGGAATATACTTTCCTAACCGGCTCAGGATAGTCTCAAATCTTCTCCACAGACCGTGGCAGTTTTTCTTCGGGGAAGTCCTCACTACCGTCTAGTCTAATGATTGCTTCCAGATTGTCTTCTTTGCAAGACTCTTTTAATTTATTTACTTGTTTTAAATCGTTTTATTAGGGGGCTCATAAAACTCATCACAATCTGTATATACATCCATTGTGTAAATCACATTTGTACGTTCCCTGCCCTCATCATTCTCAAAACGTTTGTTCTGCACCCAAGCCCCTGGCTTTATTTCCCCTCTCCCCCCTCCCCCCTCCCTCATGAACCCTTGATAATGTATAAATTATTATTTTGTCATATCTTGCCCTGTCCCCCTTCTCTGTTGTCCGTCCCCTGGGGCGGAGGCCACATGTAGGTCCTTGAAATCTGTTCCTCTTTGTAAGATCGTAAGTTTCTTCATAACTTTTCTCCCAGTAGCTCGCACAGTGCCTACCACATTGTAGAGACTCACGAATGTTTGATTAATGGAAGGAGGGAATGCACGATCATAAACGATTTGTCCTGGCAGGTTTTTAAAGGCAGGAGCTGTTCATCAGCTTTCTTTCCCTGTGAAAGCCAGGAGAAACTGCAAATTCAGTTTCAAGTTGGGCTATACTCCAGATGGCCTACCACCATGAGTGGGACCAGCAAGCTAACTTTCACAGGAGGCATATTTGCCGAGTAACCAAGTAACCAAAAGCTCGGCCTTTTTACCAGCCCACCCCCTAACTGGCTATTTCTCCAGAACGATTTGGGGACATAGGAGCCTTGCTGGCATAGTGGTTGCTTGTTGGACTGCTCTCCACAAGGTCACCTGTTCGAAATCACCTGCCACATTGTGGGAGAAAAACAGGGTTTTCTACTCCCATAAAGAATTAGTCTGGGAAACCCACAAAGGGCAGTTCTACCTTCTCCTATAGGGTCACAATGAGTCAGCATTGAGTCAATGGCAGTGAGTTTGGGTTTTATCTTGATCCACCTGAAAACAAAAGAGATGGGGATGGGGGTGGGGCTGGAGGGAAGCATCTTTCTACTGATCAAAATACTCTGCTGTTTAAATTAAAACCAAGCCTGTTGTTGTATAGTCTCTTCTGACTCATAAGGTCTGTGGTAGTTACACAAGTTCATGTCAACTTGAAGATATATAAAAGTATAGGGTGGAGTCTGGTCTGTCAATCAGGTCACAGTCTAATAGTGACTCCTTGTGGGCTTGGCCTTCTCATGAGGGCCTTGGGAACCTACCCCCACCCCACCCCCTTCATCTTCTTAGTGGCTGACCCTGATGGCTGCCAGAGCCCTGGAGATGCATTCACCGCCATTGGATCCACAGGACTTGGCACCCACCGGCCTGTGATATTCCTGCTACATCATTGTATGTGGCTTTGTGAGTCTGAAGAGGGACTTATGGGCTAGTATCAGACTTATGGACTTGAGTTGGACTGGGCTGGGATGGTTTCTTGATATACAATTACTCCATGATATAAAGCTCTTTCTTTTGAGTGTCATTGGACTTGTTTCTCTAGTCAACTGGGCCTAACACAGGGACCCTGCAAGGCAAGGTAGAACTGCTTCATAGGTTCCCTCCAAGTTGCACATTTGCCAGAAGCAGGCTGCCACCCCTCTTTTTTCCACAGAACAGCTAGTAGGTTCAAACTATTGGCCTTCTGATTTTCAGCTGAGCTTCTCAGCGCTGGGCCATCACAGTATCTGCTGTTTCAGTGAGGACATTCAGATGTCACATGAACTCCATGCTCCTATATTCCAACTGCTTTGTGTATCTATACTCAAGGAACCTTGGTGACATCATGGATTATGAGTTGGGCTGTTTATCACAAGGTTGACAGTTTGAGCCCACCAGCTGCTCCCCAGTAGAAAGATGAGGTTTTCTACTCCATAGAGATTTACAGTCTTGAAGGGGGAAAAAAAAAAAACCTCAAACAATTCAACTCTGTCCTGTAAAGTCATTATAAGTCAGAATTGACTTGATGGCAGAGTTTGAGTTTTGCATTTTTACCCACACTAACCAATGGTACTGCAAATGTAGTAATTTCTGTAAATGGTGATAATTGCAAATGTAAAAACTGATTCACCTGTGTATATCCTCCTGTTCTTCCCATTTGCATACCACAAATCCAACAACAAACTCTGCTTTCTCCTCTTAGATTCCCTAACTTGAATATTATTCGGTCACTGCTGCTATCCACCCAGCTGTCAAGATAAAATGCTGTTAGTTTTCACGCCTCAGCCCCCTCATCTCTTTTACTTCATCTCCATAGTGTTTTTTCCTTTATTCTGTTTCCCCATATCTGTATCCTCAGGACTAGTAGTATAGAGAATTTCGATAAACTCTTAACTGGTCTCCCAACTTCCATGTCTTCATCTTTCTAAACCCATCCTACCGTGATTTTTTCAATGGAACTCTGCCTTATAATCCCGTCAGTCTTAAAGATTCAGATCTACTAAATTGAGGGCAGGGCTTGAATGTATTGTTTTACAAGAAGCTTCCCACATGATTCCTATCCACACCTCTCTTTATTTCCAGTTACTGTGCCTTTTTACGTACTGCCCGTTCCCCAGGTGCCTGAGTTCTAGAGCTTGTTCCAACTGCTATCAAATGGTGCTCTGACTACTTAGTAACTTCTTGGCCTTTTGTTCCCTTAATTGCAGAAGCTGGACCAGTTTGGCATTTATTTCTCACAAATTTTCCTTTTTTAAACTGGTTGGTTGCATCTTTCTTTATGCCTCTCAACTCTTCTAATGTCTGTTGGATTTCCCTCTCATCCTTATCGTCTATGGATGTTCCCAAGTTGCTTTGTTGGTACGCCATGGGCGTCTGTTTATTCACAGTGTTTCTCAAAAACCCACAGCTGCTGCGTAGGAGAAAGAGCAAGCTGTCACCTCCTGTAAAGATTGACAGCTTTGGGACCCCTAGGGAGCAGTTCCACTCTGGGTCCCCGTGAGTCAGAATCGACTGGTTGGCAGTTGGTTGGTTTTAGGAACCTTGAAGGTCTTTCGTAAGGAGCCTTGGTGGTATAGTGGTTACACATTGGGCTGCAATCCCTGTGGTTGGCAGTTTGAAACCACCAACAGATCCACAGGAGAAAGACTTTCTATTCCCATAAGCCATACAGTCTAGTCAACCCACAGGGAGTCTCTATGAGTCAGTATTGACTGGATGGCAGTGAATTGTGGTTACAGTGTTTTTCAAGACCTTCCCTGACTACTCTCCCCCCGCATCCCTCCCGGCAGGATGAACTGCTCCCTATCTGACTCCTCCACATTTTGTTTGTAGTCTGCTACTCCACTCATAACGTTGCATTATGATAACAATGTTTGTGTACATATCTGTCTCTGTATGTGATTCGGTCATTGAGATAAGGCATGCCTTATCTTTTTATGAATTGGCACCCATGACAAGTGCCTTCCTTTTTTATTAAAAACTAACACATCTGCTCCAAGTCCTTCTGTGACTAGCAAATCACCTTCAACCCAAATCCATCTGCTTCTGTCTCATCAAACATGATGTTTTTCTTATTAACAAAGAAGCTGCCTCCCAAACCCCTGTACCAAGTGGTAGTTGGCAGTCATTTTGGTATCGTGGAAATCCTTTTATGTAAAGAGACCTTGCTAAGCACGTCACTAGAGGAAGGGAGCGTATCTGCTGGCATATTTGAGGTAGTCACCTGGCATTAACTATTAAAGGTCAACAAAACTGAGCTGATGAATTGGGCTGATTGACTGCTTTGGAAATTTCTATAACTGGTTCCATGACTGCCTACTTCACGCCCCAAAGTATTCTCTGTAGCTGTATTTTATATGGAACATGATGGTAATATTTTTTAAGGCCAGAAATCATTGTTAGTCTTTTACATCTTCTAGGAAGACATTCTATCTGTGCTGTTGGCTTTCACAGCGAATCGTCTCATCCAGGGGATCCCCTGGTGGCGTACTGGGCTGCTCACTGCAGGTCCCAGCAGCTCTCCTAGAGATGAGGCTTTTGACCCCTACACAGGGGTGCAGTCTCAGAACCCCGGGAGCAGTTCCGGTCTGCCCTGTAGGTTGCTGCGACTCACAGTTGACTCCATGGCAGTGAGTTTGGTTTTTGGGGGGTTTGTTTTCAAATGCCTTTTTCATGATGGACTATGCAAGGTCCTGATTTATCTAGTGAAACGTGTTAGATGTTCAGAAAAAAATATGAAACTCAGGGCAGTTATAATGATAGATTACGATGTAATTGTATGGCTTTGAATTACGTATATTTATGGCTTTGAGTATTAGGGAGAGGACTTGATGTGTGTTGTAGAATAATAGCCAAGCATGATACCTGCCAAGAGACGGAGATGATTTTGAAGACTTGGATGACACCAGACCACACAATAATAACACAAATCATGAAGGTCTAGCACAAGGATCCATGTCGAAGGAGCTACTTTGGGGGCCTTTGTGTTCCCATTTTTCCTGTGAGGATGTCAAAAAGGACCTTGAATCCCGATATTGTCCTCCGTATCGGAATTAACTGGGAAGATGTCTCCTAAAGGCAGCCTAACTTAATTTGGAAATGGGTTGCTCTGATAATAAGTGAAGGAAACAAAGTCTACCCTGTTTCCAGAGCAGTCCAGCATCGTCCTGTGGCCTTCGAGCAGGGAAAGCTACGGCCCCGGTGTGGTTCTTCCATGGGTGTGTCTCCACGGTCTACTCAGTAACTCGGACCAGAGGCAATAGTGTAAGCTCTGGACTCAACATAAGCTAAGTAAATGAATCTCTGTGTTTATTTCCCTCATGAGTCACCATAAAACAATTGATTAATTGACCATAACTCTGCACAGCCACGAACATTCATACACTTTAAAGTTTGGAAGCCAAGCTGGGTGGGTATCTGTCTGTAAGACAGACAGTGTAATCAAGAACTCGGGGTTGAGTTCTAGCCTGGAAAGGCCTGGTTCCATTCTGAGTGTCTTCCTGTGGGGCAAGATACCCACAGGGAGGAATGGAGGCCATGAGCATTTGGAGCAAAAGACCCAAATGAGTTTGCTATCAATTTAATTATTTTCATCCCCCTGTTAAATGAGAAGTTATTATAAAAGTTGCCCTGTCCAGAAATGAAATTGCCACCAGAAGAAAAGCTTAGCTCTCTGTGCATGTGTGTGCCTGTATAGGTTTGTGTGTGAGCTTGGGACAGCGATAGGCCGAGCCAGTGCTCCGTGGCCTGGCATCCAGGTCCCTTGTCCCTCCAGAAAACACTTCCCCTGGGTCTTTGTTTGTTTATACTGCGCAACACGCGCAGCAGTGAAGGCTACGGTCCATTCTCGTTGTCACCATTAGTTGCTAAGCATGACTTGTTCAGACACAGTTTACATAACTAACTCAGCTCTTACATAAGGAGGAACCGGGAGGCCATGTCTGAGCACTCAAACAGGAGATGGCTTTTCTGTTCGTGTTTTTGTTTCTCCCCGTGTCATTGGTACACTCCTCGGAAGTCACCTCTCAGGTTAAGCGGTGAGAGGTTTCCCAGAAGGAATATTTAGCAGAGTCCTGTGCTTCCAACCGCCAAGTAGCTGGACTCCTGGAGAGGAGGAGGGGTTGTAAGAAGGGCCGAACAGTGAAATGGCGGGTTCCCTGTGTAAGTTTGCATTCATTCACTCTGGGCTCTTAGCTGTTGAGTCCAGAGACCCAGCAGCTAAAGACAAGTCACCAAAAATCACTCGCCTTCACATTTGGATTCTATTAGAAAAGACATTATTGCCCCCCACCCCCAAATGAGGATGAACAACAGAAATGTGGGGTGAAGGGAGACAGCAGTTGGTATAAGATATGAAAATGATAGTAATTTATAATTTATCAAGGGGTTACGAGGGTTGGGGGTGGGGAAAGAGGGAAAAAGAGGAGCTGACACCCAGGGCTCAAATAGAAAGTAAATGTTTAGAAAATGATGATGGCAGCAAATATACTTGATACAATTCATGTATGGAATGTTATAAGAGCCCCAAATAACATGATTTTTTTAAAGACATTATTCCAATTAGGATATGGCTGTAAAATGTGAGTCCGTTGTTAGGCTTCTGGACAAGAAATAACAAAGTTGAATGATAGTGTCCCCCAGAGCCTTGTCTTTAAACTTAGTATTTAACAGACTCATTGTTGCAGGACGAGGTACGCAGACTCAGTCTGAGGGACAGCCCTGGGATCTCACAAACCTCAGGAGCAGCGCACATTGATGTGCTGACCGTGGTCTCGGAACACAAGCGCCACGCCCCTCAGCTTCCCTAACCGTCCTGTAGAGAAATTAAATGGCAGGAGATAGATTCTCGTGTGCTAAAACTGCAAAGCCAAAGCCACCAAGTTACAGCCTGTGGCAGCATGTTTATAACCCATTGCTTCTGCTATGGCTCTGTGGGCCTGGGCTCTGTGAAAGGGCGGCCCCCCGCAGCCCCCTCTGTCCCCCCCCATGCCCCCTCCCACTGCACTTACTTAGACTTGCCATATTGATTTCACCCCACCGCAACCCGTGGGTCCCTCTGTGCTTATCAGGAATGATAGAGGGCTCTTTGCCCTTATCACTCTTTCATTTCTCTCCCCTAGTCCTGCTGGTAATTATTAATATAATGTAAATGTCTTTTCTTCCAGTCCGCCTCGACCTCTGACTAACATGAATGACACCATGGTTAGCCACATGTCCTCGGGAGTGCCCACCCCCACCAAGAGGTATGTTTATCTGGGCCTGGGTCCCTGCTCAGGGGAGGTCCAGGCCCCTGCCCCTGCTGTGCAGCATCCCCCCCCCCCCCCAGTCTGATGCCCCAGGAGCAGAGCTCTCCACAGGACAGAAAGGGACTGGCTCTCCCTTGTTCCTCTTTTAACTGTCTTATTATTATTTTCTTCTTCTTATCTCTTGAACGTGAAACATGTAAAGGAATCTGCTTTTGAGCGGTGCCTGAGGAGGGAACTTCATCTGTGACAAGCCGTGAGCAGAGTGCCAAAGCAGATTAGGCATGTTTGAGACATTTAAAAAAAAAACGAAACCACAAAGCAATATTTTGACAGTCATGCGTTTCAACAATTTTGTATTTGAGTTCTTTGCATGTCAAAGATCATTTCTACATTCTGATTAGATATATACATTGCATTAATCCGTTATAAAATACACTTCTGAGTCATTCTGGATGCGATTTTCAGCACCGAAGTTGAGACGCCCCCATCCCGTGCTTTTTTTCAGCGAGGAGTTTGCTGTAGGCTTCTTCCAGGAACGAGAACTGTGTATTCCGTTCTCCTCGCTACTTAATTTACTCTTCTCTGAAAATTCTTTCAGGCAGGACAATAAAGGACTCTATAAAATGGCTTACATTCTATTTGATTAAGCTGTTCCAGGGTTAGAGAGAGAGGTGCAGAACGCCCCCTCTCCCCCCCCCACTCCTCCCACCCCCGCACAACCATTCGCACAGTCATCACTCAAAAAGAAAAAGAAAAAATTACAACCAACAAAACAGCAAAGAAATCCCACCCCCACCCCAACCCCGCAGTCCTTCCGAGGAAAGCAAGCACTTTGTGATGCGCGATTGCCCCGTGAATCCGGCTACAGAAGCGTTATACTCCAACAGCACTGGATTTAACAGACACAGAAGGCCTTCCAAACGTTTGTGGGAAAATGGAATTAAAAGGTAATCGAATTGTCCCAAGAACTTTTGGGAAAACCCCTCCTATGTGTTCGTATGTAATCCCTAATACTTAAAGCCGACAGTTTTTGCTCCCAGCGGCTAAAACTTCCATGGCAAACCTGCCCGTGAGAAGGATTCCCTGCGTCACTTGTTAAAAACGCAGGACCCCATCAGACCCAACGCGTCAGGACTGAAGAGCGGAGTTACCTTTCTAACGTGTTCCAGTGGAGTCTTATTTTCAAGCAGGTGTGGGAACTGCTAGGCTAACCTGGAAGGGAGGATTTAAGTGCCTTCATAAAACATCATCCAAGAGAAAGATGAGGCTTTCTGCTCCCATCAAGATTTACAGGCGCAGAAGCCCCCTGGGGCAGTGGACTTTGCCCGCAGGGTTGCGGCAAGTTGGACTCGGCTGGGTGACGGCAGTGGGCTTGGTTGTCCATGTGGAGACCCCAGACAGGCCGGAATATCGCCCACAGCTTTGTTGGAAGGAGCACTTGTAGCCAGGCAACAACCACATTGCAGAACTGTGAGGTTTCTCATCGAGTGAGAATATAGGCTTTTGAGCCAGATTGTCTGATTTTGAAGATCAGTAAATGGAACAACCAGAATAGAAACGTGACTGATCACGCTTAAAGAAAAATGTAGTCATGTCACCCAACAATCTGGGTAGAAATGGTTGAACGGGAATCTACACTTTTCTGTAAACCTTCACCAAAAACACAATATAATATTAGTTAAAACAATAGCACTTCCCCTCTCCCAAGAGGGGCACAACTAGGACCTGTCTTGGGAGGCTTAGGTAAAGATTTAATATATTGTTTTAACATTTAGGAAGCAACCAACGTAGGAAAGAGAGGACAGATGAGGAAGGGACAAATATTTAATTCTGTCCTCAAGGAGGAAGGGACAAATATTTAATTCTGTTCCTCCAGGAGGAACAGAAATTTTTTGGAAGAAGAAAGAGCAATTAAATTCCTCCTGCCCACTAGTTATTTCAAAGATTCCTGCCCAGTCCTTGGTTTTGTGTTTGTTTGTTTGTTTGTTTAAATGCACATAGCACTCCGGCTCAGAGAGCCCCTGTGGTGTAGTAGTTATGTAGTGGGCCTAGATCCTCACGATCTGCAGTGTGAAACAGCCAGCCACTCTGGGAGAAAGACGGGCTTTCTACTCCCTTAGAGAGTGACAGTCTTGGAATCCCACAGGGGAGTCAGCATCCACTCCATGTTCCATTTCAAATCCTGGAACACCCAATGGGTTATCGAAAGAAATCCATGGGGTTTTTGAAACCCCATCGACTGAGTAGGATTTCACTTTGTCTCTATTCTTCTCTTCATTTAGCAGTTTTGTCACTCACTTCTAAGCACCCAAGGGCCCTAAGGGTCTGGAGACGTCATATGTGCTGGATCTAGTGATCGACCACTAGCACTGAGCTTATTGGAGGGGGTGATCTTTCTGGACAATGTTTCCTTGCTGGAGACGGACTAGGGGAAATGATGTCGGCACAGCGATAACCACAGCCACGTTTGTAGACAGCCTAACCAAACTCGCAGACTAGGTTAGAGCATGCTCTATTAAAGCCCAGGCTTACTCCCAAGTGGCCCATTGCAGTTGCGGGCTTGGCAGCTTCTTCCTTTGTGCAGGATAGCCAAGCCTGAGCTGAGATTTTCTTTTCGATTCAGTATTTCAACTAACAACTCTTTCAAGTGCTCTTTGTCAGACCTAAAAATGGTTATTATGTGCTCTCTAGCTACTGATCCAAAGGTGGGCAGAACCCTTAGCCAACCAGAAAAGATGGTATTTATTTATTTGGTTTTTTTTTTTTTTTTTAAAGAAAGTTGAGCCTTGCAGCTAACCAAAATGAATAAGGTGCTTGGGTGGAGGCGATGTGAGAACACGTTCAATTTTAGGAGATTTTAATTTATATGTGGTGTGAGAGGATGACGTAACATTTAGATCTTAATTGAACCGTTCGTAAACTTCTTGATAATGCTCGTCATGGCCCCTCGTACCAAGTCTCCGTTTCCAGACAGTATTCTGTGTGCTTCCTCAAGGCCTCATCCATTCCCCGTGCCTCCTGTGAATGTCTGCAGATCTGGTCTCCAGAGTCTGAGGAGAGCCAGGACATGCACAGGCTCACACTCGGAGCTTCTCTCTCCGGAGGCCGGGACCCTCCAGGGGATGAAACCTCTGCAGAAGTAGGGTCTGTTTCAGAACACATCGCGGCCTGAGGCATACGTCACTGGATCAGACAAGAGCATGCCCAGGAATGAAAATGCAAGAAAAAATGAAGAAATCGGGTTTCTTCCTTCTCAGTGGGCAGTGTGTATCAAAATCATAGTGTATTTGTCCACATACATGACTGCCTCAAGCGTAAGGGAGCCCTAGTTTTTAGAGAAGAAAACCTGAGTGGCAGAGGGGCTGACCATTGTGTGGTGCTGTTTCTGAGAGGGCCCCTCAAGTTAGGAATGTGCTCTCGGCAGTAGTTTTTAATATTCCTATCCTGGTATTGCTGTACGTGAAAATGAATGTTGACTTAGCCTTAGATTAAATACTGTTCTTGGGGCTTGCTTCCTTTGAAAAGAATGAGAATAGTACATTTTAAAACAAACCAACAACAAAAAAACTGGATAAAAAAATTAATAAAAAACAGATGAACCTTTAAAAGAGGCTTCTCCCATGTTTTCTGCTCAGGGTTGCTTCGAGTTCTGTTCATCCCCATAGTTCAGAGTGAATTGTGTTGTTGTTTTTAAGTCATACCTCATATTCAGACCCTTAAGGGAAACAAGGTAGTACTTTGGATTTTAACTGCCTTCTAGAGCTGTAGCTTTAGTTATGAGTGCGTATACCTCTACCCCAGACTATGGGACTTTCATATCAATATGGCAGTAGCAAATGCCTTCAATAAGAAATGTGTTTTGCCTTATGCATTGGAGTGGTATATTCATTATACCAGTTTTTTATAGTTATACCGACACTTTTAATTTCAAATTAGTGAGACACTCTCCAGAAGTCACAAGGACCGAGTAGTCCGGCGCAGACAGGGAAGGCTGAGTGTTTGTGGATCCCAGGAGCCACTGCAGGGCCTCCAGGAAGGGTTCCATCGCCGCCTCCTGGCTTCTCCAGGGGGCGCCTTCCTCACTCCCTCGGCTGTGGAACAGCTACCCTCCGTAGCACTGGGGCCTGCGTCCCACACGCATCTCACAGGGATGCCATCCCAGGGGGTGCCTTCCCTCCCTAGGTTTCAAGTAGAAAAATCCAAGGAAGAAGCCTATTGCCCTGGATTGATATGGATTGGCCAGGCCCCGTAGACCTATCTTGTCCCCCAAAAGGAGAGTCAGACTGTCTAGAAAAGAAGAGCAATCCCAGGCAAAAGGAAATCACAGAGGGCCTTAGCAGACCGCCTCCGCTGCGCAGCACACAGCTCTGGGCAATGCGCACGCCTGCGTACAATGTATGCTCTTGCCCACGAACACCTGCCCCTGTAGAGCTGCCCTCTCTCGGGGAGTGCCGTTCTCCGAGCGTGTTTGTACCCTCCCAGTTGCTTTATCCACCTCTTAAAGTCAGCCCTGGGTCCAGAAGATCTGAGTGAAGTCCCGTCTGTCCAGCTCATGTCTAGTTATGCCTTCTTGTAATTCATTAACCTGTGGACCCAATGATAAATGTTAATCCCTCCCACAGTTCCAGTATACCAGGACCTCTCTCTCGCTGCCACCGAGTCAATTCCAACTCATAGCGGCCCTGCAAGACAGAGCAGAATTGCCTCTGTGGGTTTCCAAGACTATCTCTTCATGGAAGTAAAAAGGCTCATCTTTCTCCTGCAAATCAGCCAGTGGTTTTGAACCGCTAACCTTGTGGTTAACAGTCCAATACATACACCACTACACCACCAGGGTTCCTTAGGAATTTGAAAATAGGGTATTAGCAATTAGGAAAATTGCCCATTTGGAGAAGTAGGGAAAGCAAGGTGGCAGGTGACATGGTAGTTTAAGCGCATTTGTTTGTGTTCCCTTCAGAAACATCCTTAAAATGACAGTCAAGGGATTTTTTTTTAAAGGGGAAAACCCAGGAAGACAAAAGGGGAAAGAGATGATAGCAAAATCTTGGAAGATGCAAACTAGATGGATTAGACTAGGTAATTGATTTAACTAACCGAGAAAGCTAACAGCGTCAGTTGGCAGTGGAAGAAGCCCCCAAGAAGGGCCATGGCAGGAAGGTTAAGGAGCGAAAGCCATGACAGTGGGGATACTCAGAATGATGGTTTGTATGAGCAGCACTGAGAGCCCCAGACCTGGGTGAGTGGGCAACTGGTACAATCCAACTCAACCCAGGTTGCCATAATTACCACAAATACTCATGTATAAGCCGAGTTTTTCAGCACATTTTTAAATGCAGTTTTGTGGTAAAATTAGGTGTCTCGGCTGATATTCTGGTCTGCTTATACTCGAGTATAAACAGTATCGCACTCTTGGTCTCAGGCAGTTGGATGAGGGGTTCTCTTAAAAAACCTATCTGACCTGTTATTCTCTGTTGACTTTCAGAGAAGCCATCTCTCTCTTAAAATAAGGGTCCTAGGTGGCATAGTGGGTTATACATTGGGTTACAAACCACAAGGTCAGCAGTTTGAACCCACCAGCCACTTCTGGGAAGAGAAATGAAGCTTTCTACTGTAAAGATTTACAGGCTTGGAAACCCATGGGGGCAGTGCTACTCTGTCCTATAGTGTCGCTCTGAGTCCGGATCAATTCAATGGCTGTAAAATATTGTACATCACATTGAAGACTAACAGGCGTCACTATTACGTTGTGGTTTTGATGTTTTCTCCTCAAGGTGCCAGAAACTACAACCGTAAGGAGCATAAAATCGGAGTCCCCAAATTTCGAGGGAAAAAAATCGCCCCCAAATCCTATCGCTCAGGCTATCATTTACATAACTGCATTGCTAGTCACTCTGCAGCAGAGACCAGTGTGGACCTGCCTGAGGATGGAGAGAGTATTGCTCCCACCCACATCTCAACTTAACTCGGCTAGTTTCAGTCAGCATTACATCCACTTCCGGAATCGGTTTCTATTTTAGCCAGCACTTTGGGTTTTAAATGACAGAAACTCAATTTGAATGAGCGGTGGGTGGAGGAGAAGATTTGTGTTTGTTTTCATTGTCAAACCAAACAGGCAGGTGGGTGGATCTGAGCTTTGGGCATGCCCAGAGGGAGGGCACTCAACTCATCGAAGGTACTCATCCTTGCTCCTCTCCGCCTTTTAGCTATACTCCTTCCCAATATCACGAGCTTTGTCGTACAGTTGGGGTGGTGACCATAACCTTTGCATTCAATTTCATAACCTAGAGAGATTGCCCTCCTTAACTCCAATTTGAAAGCTGCCATTGGAAGTTCTAGTTAATCCAGCGTGGACCGTGTTCCCTCCCCGTGGGGTTTCTGTTTGGTGGCATCCCCTAGAATGACACAGCTGGATGTGTGGAAACCCGTTCTCCAAAAGAAAGTACCGCCACCCGCTAGAGAGTTAGCGGTGTTGAAAAGACACGGCAAGAGGCTTCTGTTGCAGGTGGCTCTCATTCATGTGCATGCGTGTGAGTGCGTGTGCAGCCTGCTTCCATGGAGTCTTTTCAGGAGAATCTGTTTTCGCTCTATCACCACGTCTCCTTGCTCTCAGGATATTTGTTACACCAGGAGGCTGCAGAACGATGGAAAATGGATTGGCCTATCAATTATAGTTTGCCACCAACTTTTTGAAGCCGCCTCCCTTCCCATTGTTTTACATTCAGTTGATAAAGATGGCTTATGTTGGGGCCCCACACATCACCTTTGGGGCTGTACCAAGGTGTAAATACTGGAGCCACCATCTCGGACTGTTCACCAATTTCCAGCACTCTGGGGTAAGGGCAGGATCGCATCCGCGTGACCTTTTCCCACTTCAGACCGATGTCACAGAAGGAGCATCCCAGAAGCTGCCACGGGATAAATACGATTTTTGAGCCATTTAAACTCCACCAAGTTAAGCGGCGAGCTGCATTGTAATGCTATTGATATGCCTTTCTGACGGGGTGCCAAGACAGCGAGCTTATCTTTTTATTTACATGGTGCAGCACAACCATCAGCTACAGGAGGCGAGTTTCCTTAGGACTATGAACCACAAAGATGCCCGGCACACCAAGAAAAGAGGCGGAATGAAATTGGTCGAGCTGGACACTACCCTTGGACTCAGTGCACGGCTCCTACACACACACACACACACACACACACGAAATGAGAAAAACAGAATTGGTTTGCAAAGCAGCAGTTCACATGGCCTTCAGCATGGTCATGAAGCAACTAGTTGGCATGAATTCTTTATGAAGATCTCTCCAAGTCAGCACAGGAACGATTCTGCTCTCCTACCTCTCTCTGAGCGACAGCAAAGCAGTGTAATTGAAAATTAACACATAATCCTATGGAGCGCAGGGTCCTCAGTGCTGGCAGACTTCCAGAGTCCATTGGAGGGCCTGGGCCGGCTGCCAATTTTTAGCTGCTTCTGGGTTGGGATTAAATTTCATTTCCATTCAAGCATTTAAGGTAAAACCGTTGCCAGTTCTAATTCAAGTCAGTACAAACAGAAATGCTTGAGTATTTCCAAGTCCATCCTTTAAAATCTGAGTCTGAAAAATGGAAGCTGACAGCAGCCTGGTAATTACTAGCTAGTTCCCTCCTCTCAGGCTGAGGTTTGAAGTCCTGAAGGTAAGCACATAGCACATCCATCATGGCCTGTCAGCCAAGCGCTGGGGAAGGAAGGAACCGGTTTGGGAGGGGGAAAGACCCCGAATTCACTGTTGCCGGGCTCAGGTTGAGATCCCAGTGAGCTCCTGGAAGGGAAGGCCCAATGTGGCCCAAATGTTTGCCGTTTTCTTGAGTTCTGTGGAGTTAGATGTGGGGGCTGAGGGAGAGGAGGGCCAAGAATTCAGGTGTTTTCCCGGCTTGAGTTTAAGTACCTTTGATCAAAAATCAGGAGGAAGATTTGGACAAGAAGATTAAGAGGTTATGATAACTCTGGGGTAGCTGTGGGACACCTCCCTGGAGCTCTGATGGTTTCGAGTTAGGCTGCTAACCACAAGCTCTTACCTCCCTTGAGTCAGTTCTGACTCATGGCAGCCCCGTAGGGCCAGGTAGAACTGCCCCTATGGGTTTCCGAGACCAACTCCTTACGGGATTAGAAAGCCTCTTTATGCTGCAGAGCGGCTGGTGGTTTCAAACTGCTGACCTCAAGGAAAGCAGCCCGAAGCATACCCCACTATACTCCAGAGCTCCTTAGCCACAAGGTCAGCCCTTCAAAACCACCTGTTGCTCTGAGGGAGAAAGGGGAGACTTTACTCCTGGCAAGAGTTACAGTCTCAGAAACCCATAAGGCAGCGGTTCTCAACCTGTGGGTCTCGAACCCTTTGGGGGTCGAACGACCCTTTCACGGGTCACCCAATTCATAACAGTAGCAAAATGACAGTGCTGAAGTAGCAACGAAAATGATTCTATGGTTGGGGGGATCACACCATGAGGAACTGTCTGAAAGGGTCGCAGCGTGAGGAAAGTGGAGAACCACTGCCTTGGGGGCACTTCTCCCCTCCCCCATGGTGTTGCTGTGAGTCAGAGTGGATGATGGCAGAAAGAGTGGAACATGTCACACATAATGTGAGTTCTCATTCAGCGTCTTCCAGCTGCCTTAGATTCACATTAGTATCTACCTCCACCACTTCCCACACAGACGCACACACCCCGGCCATATGCTTAGGAGGCGTTTCACTTGAATTCCTCTTGGCCTCCTGCAGCTCCCCTACGACCGTGGTGTGGGTTAACTGACACACCCACCGTGACACTGAGATGCCAGTGGTGAGCACGCTCAGACCTACGGAGCGTAACCGTGTCGTTTTCATTCCACTTAAAAGCACACTATTACCATGTTTAGTTGATTTTAGGCGATAAAAGCAAACTTGAAAAGAGATCGATGCTGTGGCCCAAATGTTTGCCGTTTTCTTGAGTCTTAACTAGGAACCCTCCACTGTGGGCACCTCCCCCCCCCACTCACCCCGTTATTTTCTCTGCACACAGAGGGATCCCTCTGCAATGCACATGTGGCCGGGAGTGAACTTCTCAATGGCTGTCCTGCCCTTGGCAGCTGTCTAGTAGCTTGGTGGTCTGTGGTGCTGAGCTCCTGCACTGCGACTTGTGCACGTCTGTCATTTGATCACATTTTAATTTAAGCAGCCTCCTGTGACGAAAGTGTCCAAATGCTTCAATCTGACCATTTGTGAGCTGACCCTCGCTGGCCTCTCTCCAGCCCCACGGGACCCCGCTCTCTCTCGCTGGCCTCTACACTGAGACTGACTTCAGTTGTTTCGGGATCTAAGCAGACGTTTACATGTGGGGACTTCTACTTGGAGTGCCTGTCTCCATCCTGTCTCTCCTTACTTTCTCCATCTGCTTCTTTCTCAAGGTAGCTTCTGCTCCTCCTGCAAGCTTTCCCGAACACCCTGAAGCTAAATGGTGTTGTTCTCCTGTGATGCTTGGCACGTCCTCCACATCATCACACCGGCACCATTTGTCAGTGCCTTTCTAGACCAGAAACTCGAAACTAATTCCTTCTCTCCCAACCTCCTCTCTGCTGCTTGCCTCTTCATCAGCGCTGCCTCTGCTGGGAACAAGGTTTGCATCAATTATTTCCCACAAATCACATCCCGGCGCCTGACTGTTCCATTCAAGGCAGGTAATAAAGGTGAGAAAGGACCCGGCTAGTGCATTTACATACCTAGCTCATAAAGAAACACAGCTGAACACGAGAAGTGTCCATCAGGGAAGCCCAATCATTCACTGACCGGCAGGTCCTTAATTTCATTGTCATCGGCTCACCATCCCATCAGGCTGAGGCGCCCTTGTTAGGTGGCAGCCGCCCAGCTGGGTGGTGGTGCGAACTCAGCCAGCTCCAGCGGCCACTCCCGCTCCTTCACCTGCTGTCTTCTGAGCAGACCTGAGAAGCTGCATAGAATCTTGCACAGCATTGCACTTATTTTTGTCTGTCTCGAAGATTCTCTTTGGACTGCCGTGTTTTCCGTTTGCTTTTCATCCGCTCGTAACAGTGAGGGCACAGACCGTTGAGTTTCCCCTGAGCGGAGTAGCTGCATAGTATTGCCACCTGTGAGGCTGGGCACGCTTATAAGGGTGTCTCCCCTGTCTCTCTCCCCCTACCCCTCTCCCCCCCATCCCTCTCGCCTTTTTTTTCCTTTTTGGAGGTTATAGACCTCTGAGGAGACTAATCCAGATGACAAATATGTCTGCATTGTGTGTTCATGACAGGGAAAAGGAAATGAACTTGCGATCAGAATTCTCTGTGGCATGCTACAGATCACATGTTCGAGACGGATGCAGCTTCCTGCCCCATGCATCAGATGGCCTCAGTCAGACATGTGGAAACATACTTACTACACATGCATTCATGATGTTCAAGGACACAGCTTGATAGGATGTAGCCCAAAGCTGTGTCCCCTTCCAGAGCTCGCTGGGTAGTGTGCCCTGTTCCGTGTGATAACGTGCCTTTCTGATACCCACTCACCCGGGGTTCTTTTGCAGAGGTCACTGCTGGGTCTGAGTATCTAGGCTGTAGCCAAAATGTTTGCCTGTGCCTCTCTGTACATTTGGTGGGTCCTGCCACAAATGCTTCCCCCCACTGTGACCAAAGTGCTGACATCTTGCCAAACCCTCGGATTTGCCCGAGGCAGCGAATTGGTTTAGAATTTATTGTTGGAATCAACTGGTTTTGCAAGTTTATTGTGGAGAGCGTCGGAGCGCTGGGTTTCTCTTCCCAGGACTCTAAAGGAGCTCCAGCGTTGGTTGGCTTCCTTGGGGTGTTCAGCCCTTGGGCTTTGCAGGCCAGTCTGTGTGAAAGGTGATAGCAGATTTTCCCCTTCCATGTTAGCATGAAAACGGAAAACAATTACTGGACCAAATTCCACAAAGTGACTGGATATTTTGGTATCTCCTGAATTCCGTTGTGTGACTCCTGTCTGGCCCCTCCCTTCGTCGGCTGCCCTTCTGAACACCATTTTGTTGTACTACCTCTGATGACCCAAACCAAACCGCTCTCTTGACTTCCAGAGCCAGGTGCCCAAATGTCCACTTGACATTGCCTTTTAGATATTCCAGGGGCACCTTGAACTCAACAAGGCCAAACCTGGCCTTCCTGCCTTCCCTCTTGACTCGGTTCTTCCTGCAGGGTTTGGGGCCAGCGAATCAAAGCATCGCTCTTGCTGAAGCAGGCCACCTGGGAATTCTTTATGCCTCCTCCCGGCCTCTAACCGGCTCTCCCCTCCACTCACTCCAGCCAGCCAAGAATCAAGTCACTTTTCTTTCAACTTTATTGAGGCATAATTTGTATATGCAATAAAATTCACCAATTAAGAGTATGATGATTTGCTGAGGTTTTGACCAATGTGTAGAGTCACTGTTGATTTTCTTCTCCTAAATAGCCTCTCAAATCCACCTATTTTTTTTTCCTGAACTCCAAAATCCAAGCTACCAAGTGTTGTCTCTCAACTACTTTTTTGCTCACTCCTCCTTGATTCTCTGCCCTCTGAAATCCCTGGGACATCGCTTCCAGCTTCACAGCACCACCACCCAAGCCACCACAGGACAACAAACTGACAGGCAGGTAGTGGGGACTCAACTCAACTCTATTTGTTTGTTTTTTCACTGCAGACAATCTGCCTGTGTCTGATCACAGCAACCCCCAAGACCGTGTCATTGTTCCTGAGAGAAAGCCCAGTTCTTTAACGATGACTTGTACGTGCTTCTATCATGCTTGGCCTGTCTCTCCAGTATCCTTTGCTGATATTCTCTCCCTCTTTCAGCTTCACCCAGGACGGAGCTCTGTCAGTTTTTAAAATGTTGTACTGTGCTTTCTCTCACCTGGGAGATTGCACATAATCCTCCCTCTGCCTTAAATCCTCTTCCCCCACATCCTCACCTAGCGAATACCTACTGGGCATTCATTCAGGTTTCTTAGATGTCACTAGATAAAGGAGAACGTTCCTGATCTAGACTAGGTTCCCTCCTCTTTTAATGGGCTCCCCAAACACCCTTTTATAACCCCACACACACTTGTAAATACACATCTATATTCTCTTTAAAAGGCTTTACAAGAGTGTAGCCACATGAGTCAGCTGATCACAGTAACTCCAGCCCACAGTGTAGTCTCTGATACATAAACCAAAGCCAAGCCTACTGCACCCAGTCGATTCTGACTCACAGTGACCTGGCAGGATGAAGCAGAGCTGCCCCTTAGGCTTTCCTGAGACTAGGAATCTTTCTGAGAGCAAACAGCTTCATCTTCCTTCTGTAGAGCAGCTCGTGGTTTTGAACTGCTGACCTTGTGGGTAGTAGCCCAACACATTATTCACTTCACCACCAAGGCTCCTTATCTGGTACATTGTAGACATGAAATAAACATTGAAAATTCAGTGCAATTAAAATTCATGGAATGATTGCTGTATACCAGGCAATTCAGTTCTGCATCCCAACTAAAACTCTCACTTGAACTACATGGAACTGGACCCATTGATAGTCTATCCTTATAGGTTGACTTACTATCTCATCTCCTGACCTGAGTGCGGAAGTCCTCCTTGTCCCTGGTTTCACATTCCGAGATTTGCTGTTACCTGCAGTTGGGCGGTATTAAGTTGTACAGTGTTCTGAGTAGGGTGATGAAATAGCTCACCTTTTACACTGGGCACAGGACTGAAAAACACAGTTGGATGAGCAGCTCTGCTGAATCTTGCTGGCATCCAACAGACTAATGCCACCCACTCAAGGTAGCCTGGATACCATCCTGTGGATACACAGAGGGGATGGCATATATAGGCTTTAGTATCATCCATGATTTGGTCTGTTTTACGATTTCGAACTTTTTTTTGCCAGCCTCCACACCTCTCTCCCCCATCCAGGACCTTCTAAGGCAATCCCTTTCGGAGCCAGGCACCATCTCGGTCTTCAGTTCTCAGGGTATTAGAGATTGATGTTGGCCTGGTCCGTAAGTCCTTTGACTTCCTGTTCCATGTGTCTTTGACTTTATCGCTGTGCTTCCCTCCGGGTGAGGGGAGACCATTAGTTGCTTCTTAGAAGCTCATAAGCTTCTGCAGCCCCATAAGGCACTGCTCACCAGAGTTGGATGTCGAGCGCTGCCTTGGTTAACTCTGTGAAGAGCCCTGAGTCTATGGTCCTGATTCCCCAGTCTCAGCTCCCATCTTCCCTCCACGTGTTAATGTCTAAGACGTTGTCGTCACTTGGCCCCTGCTATGCTCCACCACATTCGTGGATATATTTGCAGTGAAAGTAAATGCCCGTGTATGAGTATCCTCTGTCAAATCTACATCTATGCCTGGTCTGCTCCCTCTCTTCCTGCCACACCTGTTC